>NC_083582.1:34959213-35282963 GCF_027579695.1 Neoarius graeffei | reverse complement strand
ATTTGAAGCAGGATGTTTTACAGTACATCCAACCACAGTAACAATAAATCAGACAATGCACAGGCAATTTAGTGAAATCCCCACAGTGTCAGGGATTGGTAGGAGATGGATATTAGTGCAGAATAGATTTTATTAATAATAGTGAAAACAAGCAAACAATCCAAATCGGCAGGCAAGATCATAAACTGGAAATGAGCAAAGGGTCGGCGAGGCACAAACAGAATATCACAGGCCAGAGGAAAATGGAAACAAGGAACAGGAATCAGGAAACCAGGAAATCTACTACGGAAACACGGCTCGGTAAAGTGTCACAATGAACTCAATACTTTGCACTGAACTTGCATTTTCTGAATCTTTATATAGGCGCACTAATGCACCTTAATCCTATGCAGGTGTGTATAATTAACAATGTGCGTGTAAGAGTCCACTCGGCGTGTGAACAGTCTAGAGTGCACCCGAGAGCCCGACAGATGCATGCACCACGGCATGTAGGTGTGACAGACCCCCCCAAAGAGCTCCCTCCAGGAGCATAAATCCTTCTTTCCTGGCCCTGGGGATGAGGGCCTGATGCCAGATGCCATGCCATCGGTGTGTCACTCTGAGCCAACATAGCACCAGATTCTTGGCTCAGGTGGGGACTTGGGCTCAGACTCAGGACAGGACTTGGAATCTGGGCTGGATATGGGCTCGAGCGCTGAACATGACTCAGACTCTGGGCTGGATACGGGCTCGAGCTCTAGACATAACTTGGACTCTGGACTAGACTCAGGCATGGGCTCGAGCTCTGGACTGGACCTTGGACTGGATGCAGGTTCAAGCTCTGGACATGACTTGGATTCTGGACTAGACTCAGGCATGGGCTTGAGCTCTGTCTGCACATTGTTCTGGTCCTGGTCAGGACCCAACAGGGAGACGATGATGAAGTCTTCGTGGTTGAGCGGTGGCAGGATGATGACGTCTTCATAGCTGGGCAGCGGTGGTAGGACGACATCTTTATAGCTGGGCGGCAGTGGAGCAACGACATCTTCATAGCCAGCTGAGGCAGAGGCCACCCCGTCGTCCTCTGGCATTGGTTCTGGAACTGGCTCAGATTCTGACACTGGCTTTTGTGCTGGAGCTGGCAATGGCTCTGGCACTGACTCTGACACTGTAGAGGAGTAACTTTGTAGAGGTGTTTAACTTAGCGAAGGCGATGTCCGATGCTGTAGTATGCTCTGGCTCCATCCCAATGCGGTGTGGCGATATAGCTTACAGCAGGTTATGGTTGCTGAACTGCTGGTTGTCCAGGTGGTGCTCTGAAAACAGTGTGGGCTTTACAGATAATTGGACTCATTTTGAGGGCACTGCTGGCCTGTTAGGGCAGGACGGTATCCATCCCACTCGGGAATGTGCTGCTCTCATTTCTTGCAGCATAGCTCGTAGTCTCAGAACAGGTCTAGTTAACTTCTGACAATCCAGAGCCAAGGCCAGGGAGCAGACAAACAGGCTAAACCAACTGTCTGCTAGCTGCACAGAGTCATCACTCAGGGTCCACTACATTGAGACTGCGTCTGTTCTCCAAGATAAACAAAAAAGTAGAAATACTCAGAGAGTTTGTTCCAGTAACCTAATCAATATAAAATTAGATCACACTGACTGTACAGCCATTGCCAGCACCTTTGATCTAAAGGTAGGGCTATTAAATATTAGATATCTTAAGCCACACTCACAACCCACCGTAAGTCAAGTCAAGTTTATTTATATAGCGCTTTTAACAATAGACGTTGTCGCAAAGCAGCTTTACAGGATTTGAATGACTTTAAACATAAGCTAATTTTATCCCTAATCTATCCCCAACAGTGTTGGGCAAGTTACTTCAAAACTGTTTTGCATTATTTATTACTTGTTACTGTCATTTTAAAGTAATTAGTTACATTACAATATTACTGTATTTAAAATGTAAGGCATTACACTACTATTGCATTACTTTTAAGTTACTCTCACCAAAATAACTGGAAGTATGGATTTGGCAATCTAAATGTAGCTCAAGACGCTCAATTAGCTCATCACACATCCAGTGGAAGCTGATGTGGTATCTGACTGAGCTAGGCTTATGGTTAAAAACAGTAGAATATAATAGCCACAGTGATGGCTCATGGCACAATACAAGGAACAATCATCGCAAGAACAGACAAAAGGTGAAAGTCTGGCAAATTGTGATAGAAATACTGTAACTTTAGGCCTATTCATATTAACATTAAGTGAACTGTATTGTATTGTAATGTCTAAAGATATGACAGGATACAAAATTAGCATTTCTATGCCTTTATTGTTTTCTAGTTTACAGCATTAAGCATAGTTTATGCTTCATAAAAAAAAAAAAAAGATTAGCCCTAAGGGATATGACTCCATTTCAGAAATTTAACAAAAATTAACATTATGGCAAATCGTAGCCTACAATAACACTGGCCTGAAAAAAAAAAAAAAAACCACAAGCCTTTTAAATCACAGCTAGACAATGACTATTAGCTATATGAGGCTACCCAGTCACATTTCAAAAAACAGAATTAGAAATAACAAAATCAAAGTGCTTTTAATGATATTGAAGTGCTTAGGCATATTAGCCCTCGAAGGAAAGGCAGCTCAATCACTTTAGTCTGACTTCCGACCAGAAAAAAAACTCAGTTATACAGGACAAAAATGTAAACAAACTGTCAGCATATCTTCAACAACATACTCCACCACAAGTCTCCTAACCTCTTGAGGCTGAAGTAGCATCTCAGAGCAGGAGAACGTTAATTTTGGCTGTTTTGTGATTTTATCGCCACTCTCATCCTCCACTTGCTTCCTTGCTAACTTCATGTTACTATGGCACCTCTGTAAATGTTTAGTTAAATTACTGGTGCTATTTCGGGAAGTGGACAGTTCTTTAGGTTTAGCACACAAAGTGCATTTGACTACGATGTTCTTCACATCCTTACTTTCACAAACGTAAAGTAATGGGCGTATGCCCATCTGGAGAATGTGCTTTCCGACGTTAGATCAGCTGCAGGTTCACTCATCTCTCTCTTCTGTCTGACTAGCCTAAACAAAAAGGAAATGAAACATTTTACGCGGACGTTTCACCTCTGCTGATCTCGTGATGATTTTGGCGAATTTGTATGAAGAAAAAAAAACCCACCACTTCATTCCAGGTTAAAAATGCATTGTAACGCGCGTTACTGACATTTGTACAGAGTAAAATATTGCCAATTTTTTTTTCTGTAATGTCTTACATTACCTCGTTACTGCAAAAAGCAATGCATTACAGTAATTCGTTACTTTTGTAACACATTACTCCCAACACTGATCCCCAATGATCAAACATGTGGCGATGGTGGCAAGGAAAAACTCCCTCAGATGACATGAGGAAGAAACCTCGAGAGGAACCAGACTCAAAAGGGAACCCATCCTCATTTGGGCAACAACAGACAACATGATTATAACATTAACAGTTTTAACATGAAGTCAGTTTTACTGATGTAATAACTCTTCAACTGATGGAAACGTGAGTGCAAAACTGTTCATGACAACTGCAGTCCTAAAGTTAGCAAGTCAACTGTAGTCCTCAGCCATGAGAGCATTATTGTAAGTGTCCAGAGCATCTTCCAAGTGTGACTTTGGACTGTCCATATGGAGTCGTCCTCCACAGGAGCGATGTGATGAGACTCCAGCCAGATATAGGGCATCAGGATGGATCAGGCAGGTCTGAGGAGCAGGAAGAGGTCAGCATCTTGATCTCAGGATTGACATGTAACTCCGGGGGGGAGCACAGGTTGTTAGGTATGCCCAATGTCACCTGAATAAATAGAAACAGTATACATTTTGTGCTGAATGCAAGCAGGGACTCTGGCAAAACTAACTATGACAGCATAACTAAAAGGGGAGAGCCAGAAGGTAACACAGGCATGTGGGAGCCCTGGGACATAAAGCAGTCAGCCACTACACTGTCAACACACTCGAGTGAGCAAGCGAGTGGAGGACTGACAGCATCCATACATCCCAGTTTACCAAAACACTCTGTCTGAGGACCCTCCAGATCTACTCCTTTACCTCATAAACACTATTAACAAAAGGCTTGACTAAATAGGTATGTTTTCAGCCTTGACTTAAATGCTGAGACTGTGTCTGATTTCCAAACACTACTTGGAAGGCTGTTCCATAACTGTGGGGCTTTGTAAGAAAAGGCTCTGCCCCCTGATGTAGCCTTCACTATACGAGGTACCAGTAGATAGCCTGCACCTTTTGATCTAAGTAGGCGTGGTGGGTCATAAAGGACCAGAAGTTCACTCAGGTACTGTGGCACAAGACCATTCAGTGCTTTAAAGGAACAGTCCACCGTACTTCCATAATGAAATATGCTCTTATCTGAATTGAGACGAGCTGCTCCATACCTCTCCGAGCTTTGCGCGACCTCCCAGTCAGTCAGACGCAGTCAGACGCGCTGTCACTCCTGTTAGCAATGTAGCTAGGCTCAGTATGGCCAATGGTATTTTTTGGGGCTGTAGTTAGATGCGACCAAACTCTTCCGCGTTTTTCCTGTTTACATAGGTTTATATGACCAGTGATATGAAACAAGTTCAGTTACACAAATTGAAACGTAGCGATTTTCTATGCTATGGAAAGTCCGCACTATAATGACAGGCGTACTAACACCTTCTGCGCGCTTCGGCAGCGCATTGATACGGAGCTCAGATATCAATGCGCTGCCGAAGCGCGCAGAAGGTGTTAGTACGCCTGTCATTATAGTGCGGACTTTCCATAGCATAGAAAATCAGTATGTTTCAATTTGTGTAACTGAACTTGTTTCATATCACTGGTCATATAAACCTATGTAAACAGGAAAAACGCGGAAGAGTTTGGTCGCATCTAACTACAGCCCCAAAAAATACCATTGGCCATGCTGAGCCTAGCTACATTGCTAACAGGAGTGACAGCGCGTCTGATTGACTGGGAGGTCGCGCAAAGCTCGGAGAGGTACAGAGCAGCTCGTCTCAATTCAGATAAGAGCATATTTCATTATGGAAGTACGGTGGACTGTTCCTTTAAAGGTCAATAGTGTTAGGCTTGGGGACTATCTTGGCCTCTAGAGGCCGCTATTGTATCTTTTACTTGTCATGTTTGTTTTGACAGCTAGGTGGTTTGTGTTTATTTTGTTAGTCATGTGCCTTGTTAACTGTCCCGCCCTTTCTTAATTGCCAATTTTGTCCTGGTCATGTGTTCAATTACTTTGGGTATTTATACTACCCCAGTTTGTGTGTCTAGTCACTGAGTCTTTTGTGCTGTGTATTACTAGTTACCTTCTGTGTACCTTGCCTGTCTACTTGTGGTTTTGGATCTCTACTCTCTTAGGACTTTTGGACTGTTTTTGTTTACATGGACCCTTGCTGTTTTTGTATCTTCTGAGCATTTGGATTTTTGCTTTCTTTGCCTTGGTTTTGGATTTCTGGACTTTTGAACTTTTGGATGTTTTTTTGTATCTCCTGTGTGTTGGGTTTTTTCTTTTGTGGATTTTTGCTTTTTCACAAACTTTGGATTTTCTGGACTTTGGTGAATAAACTATTTGAACTCTAACTTTTTTTGTCTCACTCCTCTGCACTTGTCATTCCCCTGGTGGCCTAGTGGGGGGGTTGCTGGGTTACTACACCAGCTACCTGGGTTTGATTCCCAGCCCAACCTAACAAATAGTAGTATTTTTATAATAATATGAAATTTGATTGGGAGTCAATGCAGTGTGGATAAGACAGGGGTGATGTGATCATATTTTCTAGTTCTAGTAAGGACTCTTGCTGCTGCATTTTGAACTAACTGGAGCTTGTTTACACACTTATTGGAACATCCAGACAGTAAGGCATGACAGTAATCCAACCTGGACGTAACAAAAGCATGAACTAGTTTTTCTGCATCATGTAGTGACATTAAATTTCTTATCTTGGCTGCACTGAGGTAAATTTTGGTGTTCCACAAGCTTCTGTCCTGGGTCCACTGCTTTTTTTTTTATTTATTTTTTTTTATATATGTTACCTCTGGGTGATATTATTCATAAACATGAGATTAGTTTCCACTGTTATGCTGATGACACACAGTCATCAGCATGAAGGCGTCGGAAGTGTTTTGGACATGCACAGGTCGCAGGGTTTGGTTGCTCACAGCCGTGCTGCAGGGTCGCGGTGAACCTGGGGGAAGAGTATGGGCAAAGTAATTGTCAAGTACAGGTAGCATGCCTGACTTCAAGGCATGGGAAAAATTGCGCCATTAGCCCATGGAAAGTGCATGTCTGATGCACGCGATCCGTGCATGTTCAGTGAGTGTGGAGTGCATATGACTTGCATTTTACCAGTTTCCTGTGCTAGGAGTATGGGCCACACATGAAGCATGTGTGATGCATGTGATTAGCATGTGACAATCACTCATGACTTGAGTGTGACGCAAGCCAGGAGTGGGTATAAAAGCATATCTGCAGCATTCTGCATCTGTCTTTTGACTGAAGAACATTTGATATTTTGTGGGAAAAATTAGAAAATTCAGTTTAAATTTTAAGAAAACGGGACCCAAGAAGAAGCAAGCAAAAGGAAAGTGTACTACATCTCCAGAGAGGGAACAGCCTGAAGAACAGCTTCAAGAAACCCAGCCTGAAACAGCAGAGGGGGAGGAAGAGGAAGAATTTGATGACAGTTGCAGCACCGGCAAGCCCTGCATGGACAGGGAGAAGTATGCCTTCGAGCTGGCAGAAAAGAACATCCTTGTCAAGTGGTTCCAGGAGAGGAAGGAGTTTTATGACAAGTTGGATAGCAAGTTCTATGCCAAGGCCTCCAAGAGGTGGAAGCTGGAGGCATTGGCCAAGAGGCTTGGTTGTGATATTTTTTTCCCTTGTATCTTATTTGGTCAGACTCATATTTTATTTGGTCACTGAGATTTTTGTTTGCATTTTCTTTTGGTAGTAATTGAAAAGTTTTGTTTTATGTTTTTTTCTTCTACAGTGGCCGAGATTGAGGGTTGGTTCCGAAATCAGCAAACGGCTGTTGGCAAGCTGATGAAGTGTATGAAGAGTGGCTTGGCGGCCCAGAACAGGACACCCAGACAGGAGTGGCAGCTGAAGTCATTCACTTTTTTGCAGGATCACATCACACCCAGGACATACACCACAGAGTCAACAGAGGTAAGCATTTTCCTCCAACAGAATGATTTGAGAGTGTGATTATACATGTATTTCCGTGTGCTGCTCGTAATTTTTTAACAGAGCCTTTTTCATTGATAGGTTAATTTTGCTGTTTCATAATTGTCTTCATTCTTCTAATGCAAACTGTTCTTTGCTAATGCTTATAGCTTGGGAAGGCCTCTTCATCACAGGATGTACACAGCAAGTCCGAGAGTGGCAACAAAGAGCGTCCACAGTCCCCTGCCAGTTCAAGTGTGGCTCCAGGAGGCAGCAGGCCGGGTAAGCAGGCAAAGACCAGCCACCTAGAGGATGTGATGCTGAAGTACTTTGAGCAGCCATGGCCCAGTCAGGACATTTTCAAACAGGTAGTTTTTTTTTTCACCTATCACTGAAAAAGGTTCTGTTAAAAAAATTACACCAACACATGACCTATCAGTGTAACAAGCCAATATGCTACAACACAAGTTGCAAATATTTTCTTCTTCTGATTGCAGTTGCAGACTCTTTTCAGACCAATGGATACCAGGGAGGCTTTCGGGTAGTACATGACCCAGTACATGAGCAAGATCCCCGACAGCAGGTGGGACCAGTTCACCATGGATGCTCTGCAGCTGCTAAGTAGATACTCCAGGCCTGAAGGGGACCAGCTACAGTCGCAGCAGTTGGTCCAGGATCTGTCTCAGCAGTGGGGCCAAGTCCCGTTGCAGCAGTGGGGCCAGGGTCACTACACGCAGCAGCAGCAGTGGCCACTTCCAGCAGTATCGCAGCAGCTTTGGACACTGACTCAGGCGCAGTTCCATCAGCCAACAGTGACAGTGGCCTCAGGGCCACTTGTGCTGCTGCCACCAAGGTTGCACAGCACCCTGCCAGAGGTATTTTCACAGGTAAATAGTAATTAACCTCTTGCACTATAATACACATGTTTTAAACATTCATTTCAGTATCTATATGCTTATGTAATTAATATTATATATGCTGATTTTCATGTATGTTTCAGCCAATGATGCCCAGAAGTGAGGACATTGCAATCCCATCATTGCTGTCAGGCCATTGTGCCATGCTCAGTGACAAGGACATCCGGACACCCCCTCCCACCACTCAGCAGGAGTAGGAGCAGGACAGTAGCTCAGAGTCAGTCAAAGTGTGTTTCAGTGCTCAAACTGTTGGGCTATTTAGATGGGATTTTTTTAGAATGTGATAAAATGTTATTCCCTTATACTCATTCATTCTCATTATCTCTAGCCACTTTATCCTGTTCTACAGGGTTGCAGGCAAGCTGGAGCCTATCCCAGCTGACTACAGGAGAAAGGCAGGGTACACCCTGGACAAGTCGCCAGGTCATCACAGGGCTGACACATAGACACAGACAACCATTCGCACTCACATTCACACCTATGGTCAATTTAGAGTCACCAGTTAACCTAACCCCCACAGTCCAAAGACATGCAGGAAACCGGAGCACCCAGAGGAAACCCACGTGGACACAGGGAGAACATGCAAACTCCGCACAGAAAGGCCCTCGCAGGCCACAGGGCTCGAACCCAGACCTTCTTGCTGTGAGGCGACAGCACTAACCACTACACCACCGTGCCGCCCTCCCTTATACTCATGTATTATTATTTGATATTTGTATGGTAAATTAACATATACTCAATAAAAACAACAAAAGAGGTGGTCATGGTGTTAAAAGAAAATAAAAGGTCATTTCTCAGATGTCATGGGTCAAATAATTAACCTAATATTTCAAGATGTCATGTTCCTACAAATGGTCAAAATATCAATGTCAATTAAATTTTTATTAGGCTTTTGGCCCCAAAACTTCATACAAGATTTTAATATAAAGGATGGATGAACTTAAGTACTCAAGGTCATGGAGTCAATACCAGTGTCAAATGTCAATTTTTAAATATCCATTATCCCACACATATTGCCCTATGACAAGGAGAGGCATACTGTTCACTATTTTGCTTTGTATTATAATTGTTTATGGTTAATAAGACAAAGATTAAAATATTGTGGCACACACATGTAAAACATTTATTTATTTGCTTCAGACAAATATCATGGTACACACATGCAATCGATTTATTTATTTATCCTAAATACACTTAATTGCCAGTATATTCACTGCATATCAGTGATGCGCTCTTGTCAGGGCAGAGCGCCAATGGGGTTGTTATAATAGTCACACAAATAATTCCTCTGTATCTTGGCTTCACATGAAATTTGAGGTCTACAAACTGTTCTTGCATCAATTAACTGAGTACCATCTCTCCATGCACCGGGCACAACATTTCCATGTTCATCTTCTTGGTCCGCATCAGCCGCTAGGATACCTGGCACCTGCATATGGAGGAAGTTGTGTAGGGTCAAGCATCCTTGGACCACCTTGGTGCACCTGTGCGGTTTCAACTGCAGCGTCATCAGGAGGCATCTCCAATGGTGTGCCAGAATGCCAAATGCATTCTCAACAATACAGTGTGCATGGGACGTGTGGTAGTTGAAAATATGCTGGGGTCTTGTCATTCCATGAAGACTGTAGGGCTTCCATCATCCAAGTTTGCAATTGGAAGACATCATCTCCCACCAAGAAGTAGGGCATATCCCTATCATCCCCGGGCAGTGGTTCTGGAGGAGGCAGACCCAGCTCATCGTCTTCCAATGCAGTATGAAGGCTTGATCTGTTGAAGACCCCACAGTCCAAGGCTGAGGCATTGGCACCTACAATCACCCACAGGAACTTGTATTGGGCATCTGCAAGGCCCAAGAGTATTATAGAAATGAAGCCCTTGTAATTGTAGTACACGGACCCACTCTTCTTGGGCTTCTTAATAGTGATGTGCTTTCCATCAATGGCTCCTACACAATAGTGGTAGTTCCAGCATGTGGAAAACCTGGCTGCTACCTCACACCATCTGTTTGCGGTCTCAGGAACAACAAATAGTTCATCTCTGTATTCCTTGTATATAGCACTGCACACCTCAGGCACAAACAGGCAAATGGTGTTGGCCGCCACACAGAAGGAAAACTCGAGGGACTTGTAACTATTCCCTGTAGCCAGGAATTGGATGGTAATAGCCAGTTTCAGTCCGGGCTCAAGTGGACGGCGGCTTCTTGGACACTTGGTAATGTGGGATGTCACATGCAACAAGAGCTGTGCAAACTAGTCAGAAGGCATCCGCATGTATGACAGAAAGTCTCCTCGTGACTCTCTCTCCAGCTCTTGGAACAGGGTGTGATATTGTCCAAAGAGCCTCCGCCGTTCAATCCATGGGCGTACCCACCACCGCCTCTGCCACCTTGCGTTCTGACATTGGTGTTCCTGTATTAGCAAAGCTAATATCGCTTCATGCTGCTCCTCAGCTTCTATCATCTGCCTATAAAGGTCCAACTCTCTCAGTCGTTGTGGTGGTATCGTGACAGCCATCTTCTTCCTTTCTACAATGCCACATGCTACATGATCTTGGTTCCTCCCCCAATATATGTATATACCCAGAGTCTTGCCCCTCGTATCGCGTGCGGGTCATGTGCACTGCGTGTACACCACACATAGGGGTAGAAAGTGAGATGTGCTTCTGTCTTGGGGGCCACACAAATAGCAAGTGTGGAATACTCGTGTAGTGCTTCTGAGGCATGTCACTCGTGTGTCATACTGTCATCGCAAAAAGCCCCTACTAGCCATGCTGCTGACTTGGTTCAGGTGTACAAAAAGAGTATGGGTCCTGTACGTAATGTATGCATTCTTGATTTTTCACAAGAGCCATCGAATTTGCATGTGCAGGACCAAAAGTCTCCACGGTCAGTCTGCGACATTCTACGGTGCTGAACACACACAAGTGTTGCACAAGTCTCAAGCACGGTTTTGCCAAATTTTTTACCATAGACCGACCGTAGTAGCATGTACAATGGGTTGTGAGTGTGGTTTTACATACAACCCCAATTCCAAAAAAGTTGGGACAAAGTACAAATTGTAAATAAAAACGGAATGCAATGATGTGGAAGTTTCAAAATTCCATATTTTATTCAGAATAGAACATAGATGACATATCAAATGTTTAAACTGAGAAAATGTATCATTTAAAGAGAAAAATTAGGTGATTTTAAATTTCATGACAACAACACATCTCAAAAAAGTTGGGACAAGGCCATGTTTACCACTGTGAGACATCCCCTTTTCTCTTTACAACAGTCTGTAAATGTCTGGGGACTGAGGAGACAAGTTGCTCAAGTTTAGGGATAGGAATGTTAACCCATTCTTGTCTAATGTAGGATTCTAGATGCTCAACTGTCTTAGGTCTTTTTTGTCGTATCTTCCGTTTTATGATGCGCCAAATGTTTTCTATGGGTGAAAGATCTGGACTGCAGGCTGGCCAGTTCAGTACCCGGACCCTTCTTCTACGCAGCCATGATGCTGTAATTGATGCAGTATGTGGTTTGGCATTGTCATGTTGGAAAATGCAAGGTCTTCCCTGAAAGAGACGTCATCTGGATGGGAGCATATGTTGCTCTAGAACCTGGATATACCTTTCAGCATTGATGGTGTCTTTCCAGATGTGTAAGCTGCCCATGCCACACGCACTAATGCAACCCCATACCATCAGAGATGCAGGCTTCTGAACTAAGCGCTGATAACAACTTGGGTCGTCCTTCTCCTCTTTAGTCCGAATGACACGGCGTCCCTGATTTCCATAAAGAACTTCAAATTTTGATTCGTCTGACCACAGAACAGTTTTCCACTTTGTCACAGTCCATTTTAAATGAGCCTTGGCCCAGAGAAGACGTCTGCGCTTCTGGATCATGTTTAGATGCGGCTTCTTCTTTGAACTATAGAGTTTTAGCTGGCAACGGCGGATGGCACGGTGAATTGTGTTCACAGATAATGTTCTCTGGAAATATTCCTGAGCCCATTTTGTGATTTCCAATACAGAAGCATGCCTGTATGTGATGCAGTGCCGTCTAAGGGCCCGAAGATCACGGGCACCCAGTATGGTTTTCCGGCCTTGACCCTTACGCACAGAGATTCTTCCACATTCTCTGAATCTTTTGATGATATTATGCACTGTAGACAGAGGTGGAAAAACTGGATTGACAAAGTAAAAGTCCTGCTTAGGTTTTCTTTCTGCCTGTGCTCTCAACACAGGTGATTTCACCAATTAGCTCATCAACCTGGCTTAGGGGATGTGGTAATTAGGATCAGCTGGTTCATTGAATTGGCTGGAGCAAAAATGTGGCAGGGTTTTTACTTTCTGCACCCGGGTTTTTCCACTTCTGACTGTAGATGATGATATGTTCAAACTCTCTGCAATTTTACACTGTCAAACTCCTTTCTGATATTGCTCCACTATTTGTCGGCACAGAATTAGGGGGATTGGTGATCCTCTTCCCATCTTTACTTCTGAGAGCCACTGCCACTCCAAGATGCTCTTTTTACACCCAGTCATGTTAATGACCTATTGCCAATTGACCTAATGAGTTGCAATTTGGTCCTCCAGCTGTTCCTTTTTTGTACCTTTAACTTTTCCAGCCTCTCATTGCCCCTGTCCCAACTTTTTTGAGATGTATTGCTGTCATGAAATTTCAAATGAGCCAATATCTGGCAAGAAATTTCAAAATGTCTCACTTTCGACATTTGATATGTTGTCTATGTTCTATTGTGAATACAATATCAGTTTTTGAGATTTGTAAATTATTGCATTCCATTTTTATTTACAATTTGTACTTTGTCCCAACTTTTTTGGAATCGGGGTTGTATAAAGTGCTAATTGTTAATGAACTTATTACTGATCAGGAGTGTTACTGTGTTTAACAGAAACATGGATTAAGCCAAATGAATATATAGCATTAAATGAAGCTAGTCCTCCTGGATAGTTATATACACCAGCCTTGTCTAACTGGTAGAGGAGGCGGTGTTGCGGTTATTTATCTAGGTGTAACACAAAAACCTGGTTATAAATTTAATACATTTGGAGTTCTTCATACTAATATAATGTATGTAGCCTTCAGTGTCGGGTCCTGAAAATTTTCTCAGGAGGGGCAAATTATCCAATAATGTCATAAGGTGACTCATTCAACAGGTACGGTACATTATAGGTAGCCAGACATTATTGACTCTTTTTTTTGTTTTCTCTCTGGATATCACAGTTCCATGCCACTTCTGTCCACTAGATAGCAGCACATTACAGAAATCTTTTCCCTGTAGCTACCTAAGCTATTGAGGTATTTCACCTGACGTCACAGGGTCATGTGACGCCCCGGTGTCCGCCATTTTGAACGTCAAGCTAGCTAATGTCAACAACAGTAGCTGGTATGTTACTGTAGCAATGTTTATGTTCAGTCATTTGGATGACTGTTAAAACCTTTCAGTCTCAAGTTTTTCCTTTACTGGATTTACTAGTTTACTGAGCTAGCGCGCTCGGGCGCCGGCGCGCGCGCTAGCTCCCAGCTTGCCCAAGCGCGCTAGCTCAGTAAACTAGTAAATCCAGTCAAGGAAAAACTTGAGACTGAAAGGTTTTAACAGTCATCCAAATGACTGAATGTAAACATTGCTACAGTAACATACCAGCTATGATGTTGTTGACATTAGCTAGTGCTAACAGCTAGTTGCTAATACACTGCTACAACTACACCGACCCTAATAATACAGTTCTTAGTCATTGCCTGGTAACAGCAAATTTATAACGGGCCATGTCTCAACAGACTAAGAAGTTATTTCAATGACATTTAATAACATTTTGTTTATCCTGAGGACCGAAAGTAAATGAAAATGTGAACAAACCTTAGCTGTAATAAGATGGCGACCACCGGCTCCAGGGACGACCCGCTGATGTAGGCATGTTACCCAGCCTGACACAAAATATTTGTAGGCATCCAAACTCGTATACGCTTTCAGATCAATACCTGTGTATGGCGATGGGTTTTTAACGACATAGGTATACAGATCATGTGGGCCGAAGCAGGTAAATGTCGTTCTCTAAGCCTGCTAACCTCAATTTTTGCAAATACCTCTCCCTCTACTCGCCCTGTAAATGCCCTACGTCGCTGGATAGTGAAGGTGTTTTCTGCATCTCGCTCCTTTTTCTTTTATGTTTTTCATTTGTCGCCTTCCTCGCGTTCAAACTGATTCGAGCCGTGCTGTCCAAAATGGCAGCATCACATGACTTGGTCACATGAGTGAAATACCTCAATAGGCTGTGGTGTAAAGTTGCAAACAACATTCACAATCGAAGAATAGTTTGGCTCCACAATGACCAATTCCAATCACTATTCACATTATTTCAATATTGTATGATGTGAAATAGCCAAGAATGATATTATGTTCAACGACTAAATAAGAAAGGAAACCATATTTTTAAAAAAATACATATTTATTTGCCAATCTGGAAAGTACTGTTCTACAGAATGTTCTGTAAATAGATTTTGTACTTCAAACTCCATGACCAGCAAGAATTTTACAGACTGTGCAACTTAAGGACAACAGGAAAGTGCACTTACTGTAACAAAACATTGTAAATAGTTGGCTAACATAACAATAGCAGTTGAATAAATAGATGAGTGGATCTTTAGGTCTTGCAATTACTGGTATTTACCAAGGATATAACCAAAGTGCTAACTCTCAGAGCAGTGTGGCAAATATAAAAATGCACATTGAAAACATCAAAAGTGAACTGATTCTGTGACTGTGTGTGTGTGTGAGTGAGTGAGTGAGTGAGTGAGTGAGTGAGTGAGTGGGGGGAGGAGGATTGAAGAGTTGTAGGCTATTACATTACTTGTACTGAAATTTTGCTCGTCTCTCTTTCAATGCAGCAAAGCGATCAATAACTCTCTCATTGAAATCATGCATACTAAGGACTAAGTCCCTCTCCATAGGCAGCATGGCTAGAGCATTCAGACGTTCCTGGCCCATTGAATTTCGCAGGAATGTTTTAATTCTTTTTAAGGTTGAGAAACATCTCTCAGCTTCAGCTGTTGCCATGGGAGTAGTGATGTGAATGTTCAACAGTGCTACGGTCTCAGAGAAGGTCTCCTGAAGTTTGTATCCCATGAGAATCTGGTACAGAGCCAATCCACCGCAACAGTGCTTGAATTCAGGATTCTCATAGATGTGAGATAATTCTGTCTTGAGCTTTGCTTTGTTCAACATAGGGTAGGCCTTCACAGTGGTATTAAGAGCTTCATCAGGGAATGAATGGTGGTACCTTTCAAACATCTCTCGTTGTAGTAAGGTGGCACTCACTAGATGGTTGGTGAAGGAGAACCTTTCTTTGGTGTGATCCAGGATGGTGTCGCAGATCTCTTTTGACAGCCTCTGCTTCTCTTCCTCTCCCAAAGCTGTCCTCAGTCTTGTGACTCCTGTTGCTTCTTCCGGTGGCAGCTGAGAGTCCCTGAGGGCAGGTAGACCAACAAAGTGTTTGTTAGGCTATATCTTACTGAATACAAACAGTTCAGGTGCAAAAAAAAAAAAAAGTATTTCTGTAAATAAAATAGTAAAATAATTAACAATCAAGCTCTAGTTGGGTTGTTTTGATTTTTTATAAATGAGAAGCAAATCGGGCGGCACGGTGGTGTAGTGGTTAGCGCTGTCGCCTCACAGCAAGAAGGTCCTGGGTTCGAACCCCGGGTCCGGCGAGGGCCTTTCTGTGTGGAGTTTGCATGTTCTCCCCGTGTCCGCGTGGGTTTCCTCCGGGTGCTCCGGTTTCCCCCACAGTCCAAAGACATGCAGGTTAGGTTAACTGGTGACTCTAAATTGACCGTAGGTGTGAATGTGAGTGTGAATGGTTGTCTGTGTCTATGTGTCAGCCCTGTGATGACCTGGCGACTTGTCCAGGGTGTACCCCGCCTTTCGCCCGTAGTCAGCTGGGATAGGCTCCAGCTTGCCTGCGACCCTGTAGAAGGATAAAGCGGCTAGAGATAATGAGATGAGATGAGAAGCAAATCAAACACAATATCTATTTAAAACACAAATAACCTAGACTATAGCTTTAGTATTTCCTCATGACAAAGCTTTGTATTGACAAAAATGTTTTATCTTACCTAATAGCCTGCACACTGGTTGAGAAGTTCTGGAGGGCATGTCTGATGAAGACTGTATCAATGTCTCTCTTCTGGAGCTGCTGGTACAGGATGTTGACGTAAGGCATGATTTTATGGTATAGCCAGAGGAAAAAATTGAAATCACTATCCTGCAACATTCTCATGTAGCCAGATGCCTCTCTCACTGAAGACGTGTCAAATGATCCTGAAGTCCTGATGAATTCAAAACACTCTAAGAGGTCATCTCGGTTTTCGTACACAGTGTTGACAATTCTGCTATTGAAGTTCCATCTTGTGGATGAAGCTCTGGGCAGCCTACGCGCCACAATCCGGTCAAGGATGCTGGTCCGCTTAGGTGACCGGGAGAAAAAAGACGCAATTCCGGTCAGATTGGAAAAGAAAATACCGACGGGCGTGATGTGAGACATGGTTTGTTCCATTATCAAGTTCAACTCGTGTGCATAGCAATGCACATAGTATGCATTCTCAAAATGCTCACGCACCTTTAGCTGCACTCCAGCTTTATGTCCCCTCATTACACTGGCTCCGTCATAAGCTTGTGCAATGAGTTTTTGTTTATCATCGTCGCTGGGGAGAATACTGTTAAGTCTTTCCAAGAGGGCAGTGGCGATTGAGTCCGAAGTTGTGCTGGTGATGGGGATAAATTCAAAAAAATGCTCCTGCACCGAATGGTTGCTGTCGATCATGTACGTCAGCACAAGCACCAGTTGAGTCTGTGTAGACACATCTGTGGTCTCGTCTGCTTGAATGGCTACATACTTAGCAAACTTCACCTCCTCCAAAATACGTTCCCTCACGACAGCTAGCATACACTCTAGTAGCTCATTTTGAACTGTGTTTGATGTTCCTTTGAAGACGGTAGCATTTTTCAGATGCTCATCAAGTTCAGCCACGAAGTCAACCAAACCCAGAAAAACACTACGGTGACTGGAGCCCTCAGTTTCATCTTTGCCTCGTAGAGCTAACTCGAACACTCCACAAAATTTCACGCATTGGATGAGCCGGTTTAATATGTGCCTGTTCTTGCTCACCTCATCGTTGTGGTGGCGAACTGCTAGCCTGTAGCCCTCATCCAGTTGTGTAGCGATGTTCACTCTCCCAAAAGCCGAAAATTTCAGGCAGCTGCCCATGTGAATCTTTGATGACTCGTTTTTTTATTTTCTCTGACAAATGATGCATGTCCGAAACTCCAGTGACAGTCCAAGCAGTGTTGTCCGTGGAGCCACCTCCAGGGTGGAAAAGTAAGCAGGGGTAGCAGAAAACCGCTGAGGCGTCCTTTCAGCCAGCTAGCCAGGATTTGCGCTGGTACCATGTTGAAGAAAAACCTCAAATATATGATTCCCCCCCCCCCCCCCCCCCCCCTTGTCGAAATTTGTTTTATGTTTAGATTTGGTCGAGGGGGTCCAGCTTGTTTTGTTGCCAATTTAGCTCAATTTGATCGCTGACTAAATGGAACTTCTTTTAAGGACCGCACTGAATTGCTTTCCACATCCATCTCACCTCAGAAACTGAGCGGATCGAACACAACTTTGCTGCGCTTAGCAGTGACGTAAGCACGTTAGGGCAAGCCCCCCCGGAACCCATAGAGATTGCATTGAAGTGTCAGTTAGGAGAAAAAAATATATATTAACATGGGACTCTATCAGTGAACTCTTGGGCGATTTTCAACGTGACTGAAATCACCCCAAAAGGGGCGGTACTCTAGAAGCAAGACCACCCTGATTGGACAATGATACCCAGAGACAGATTAAAACTGCCTAGAGCAGCACTGGTGAAAGTTTGTTTAAAAAACAAACAAACAGTGCGTCGCCCAATCGCCCTTATGCACCACCCGCCCTTGGTAGCCTCGGAAAATAAGTCTACCCGGTTAATTCTGTGATCATTTCCAGGCCCCCAGGGCCATATTTCTGAATTTCTTGATTATATTTCTTGAGTTTCTTTCTGAATTTGCAGATTTTATCTTAGACCTGGATATTTCCTTAGACAAAGCTTTAGCTGTCAGAGATTTTAATATTGACTTCAATAACCCAGAAGACCCTTTGAAAACAGTGTTTGTGTCCATTTTAGATTCAGTAGGGATTAATCAGAGTGTCATAGGACTGACCCATAATGGTGGTCACACTCTCAATCTAATACTAACATTCGGGTTAAACATAGAAAATACAGTCACACTTCCACAGTCTGAAGTTATCTCAGATCATTATCTCATCTCATTCAAAATATGTTTAAGTAATAATATATGCACCTCACCACACTACTGTATTAAACATACATTCACATCAACTACTGCACAGAGTTTTATAAATGATCTCCCAGAGTTATCAACTTTGATTGGATCACTGTCAGCCCCCGCAGAACTTGATCAGGCAACTGAATGCTGAGAGTCAGTGTTCCACTATACTGTAGATAAAGTAGCTCCTCTTAAAAGGAAAATGATCAGAGAGAAAAAAATTAGTACCCTGGTATAATGATAACACTCGCACTTTAAAACAGACCACTTGAAAATTGAGACATAAATGGCATCAAACAAAATTGGTAGCGTTCAAATTAGCTTGGAAGGAGAGCTTCCTGAAGTATAGAAAAGCTCTTAGTGCTGCTAGATCAACATATCTCTCCTCCCTAATAGAAGATAACAAAAATAATCATAGATTCCTATTTAATACTGTAACAAAATTAACCAGGAATAAGACTGCTATAGAGACATGCACACCTGCAGTCATCATCATATCTTGTCACAATAGTGCTTTATCCAGGAGATGGCTGTGTCTGTGACTTCTCTTAGGGCCACATCAGAGCAGTGAGGACCTAGTGGACAGTCCCGTAAGATGTGGTCCATCGTCTGTTCTTCGCCGCAGGGACATCTTGCATCTGTCGCAATACCCCAACGTGCCAGGTTCTTCTTCGTTTTACCCACTTTACTCCTTGCCCGGTTCAATGTCACCCAGTCCTTGCAACTGAGAGAGCTTCCTGTTGGCAACTGCTCTTGATGTTCAGGAAGCACTGCGTTGAGATCGGCGTCATCTAGGTCTTTCCATCTTTCAAGATGGAAATTTGATGTCTGAGCAGGGTCGAGAGGTTCAACGGTGATGAAGCTCTTGTGCGAGGCAAGATGGCGAGGTACTTCCTGGTGCTGGTGAAGTGGATGGCGCTCATCGTTGGCCTTCTTGAACCGCTCTGCACGAGACAGAGCTTCTCATCGTACGTTGGGCGGTGCAATGCCCGACAGCCTATACAAGCTTGGCAGTGGGGTCGCACGCATGGTTCCTGTTATAGTGCGGCATGCACTATTCAGTGAGGGGTCTACTTTGTTGGCGTGTGCAGACCTAGCCCAAACGGGAGCGCAGTATTCAGCAACTGAATAGCACAGTGCTAAAACTGTTGTTCGGATGGTGTTGGCGTTGGCTCCCCAGTTAGAGTTTCCCAGTTTGGCCAGCAAGTTGTTTCTGCTGGAGATCTTCTTCTTTAACTTAAGGATGTGTTCCTTGAACGACAGTGTCCTGTCCAAGGTCACTCCTAAGTAAACGGGGTGCTTGGTGTTCTTAAGCAGCTTGCCGTTCCATCTGATATCCAGGGTGGTCTTGGATTCCTTGTTATTCAGGTGGAAAGTGCAAACTTGAGTCTTTCCTGGGTTTGCATTCAGGGACCATTTTGTATAATATTTGGTCAGTGCCTCAAGTGCTTCAGTTAGCCTTTGTTGGGTAGTCTTGAAACTATCAGATTGTGTCGCTAGACACAAATCGTCAGCATACAGAAATCTTCTGACATTGTTGAAGACTGGCTGATCGTTCGTGTAAATATTAAATAATATCGGGAATAGGACAGAGCCCTGTGGTAGGCCGTTCTTTTGGCTCCTCCAGCGGCTCTTCCTTCCATCCATTTCGACAAAGAATCTTCTGTTTGTCAACAAAGACTCTATGATTCGGACAGTTGGGATGTTGCTTACTGTCTTGGCTAACTTCATGAGCAATGACCTATGGTTCACCGTGTTGTAAGCTGTGGACAGGTCCACAAACACAGCGCCAGTGATCTTCTTAGCCTCGAAGCCATCTTCGATGTACTGTGTGAGATTTAGAACCTGCCCGCAGCACAATTTACCTTGTCGAAACCCTGCTTGTTCGGGGATTAGTTGATATTCAACCGAGGGTGCTATTCGCTTCAATAACAATCTCTCATATACTTTATAGAGTACACACAAGAGTGAGATTGGGCGATAACTCTTAGGATCTTCGGGCTCTTTCTCTGGTTTCAGAAGAGCAACAACCCTCGATTTTCGCCATATCTTGGAAATGGTGTAGGATGTCGCACACGAGTTGAAGAAGCTTACAAGCCAATTCCTGGTTCGTCCCCCAAAGTGCTGAACAGTCTCCGGAGGGATTCCATCAAGTCCTGCAGCTTTTCCTGGCTTTAGTTGTTTTATAGCTGCATTTACTTCTTCAATTGTGAATGGTTCGAATTGGTAGTCACAGGTGTTCATGACACGTGCCATTTCATTTTTCATCTTCTGTAGACATCCTCTTTCTTTGTTGATGGGTTTTCCATTCATCAACAGCTGGTTCGCAACTTGGTTTGGTGTCACCGCAGCAGATCGTCTTGGCAGCTCCTTGTTGCAATCATGTTTCCTAATCGTGTTCCGCGCTTTCTTGCTATTGTGAGTTAAGTCCATGCTGGTTATGGTTTCTTTCCATAGCACCTTTCTCTCATCACTAACAAGTGCGATGAGGACTTTGCCCAGTTCTATCGTATTCTCTGCGAATGGATCTGCATTATATGCACGCACGTACTCATCAAAGACTACTCTGCTTTCAGTGTTTAGACCTGGGATGTATTCTTTCCTACATCCTCTGGGAATGTTGCACTTAGCACAATCCCGTACAAGCTTCTGAAAATTTTCATAGTGCTGCGATGCTGGTGGTATAGCAGCAACACTTTCATCTAACTCTGCAGTGAAGTTGTCCCAGTTTGCTTTACGGAAGTTGAAGCGTGGCATGGGCTTGGTGGTAACCCTTGGTCATAAAACGGGCTTAGCTTCGACCAAGATTGGTCTGTGTTGTGATTTTGGTATGGGGCTCATAACTGATTTTTCAAAGTTGTGACAATGTTGCGAGGATACAAAGACGAGGTCTAGGTTGTACCCTCATTTCCATCTAGTGCTAGAGAAAGATGGTTTATCCTTTGCACTGTGGAGTAGCGTCAAGTTGTTGTTTAGGGCCCATTCCTCAACTGCTTCACCATCATTGTTATTATGGTCGTAGCCCCGTAAGGTATTATGGCTATTGAAATCCCCAATAACCAATAAAACCTTATTTCCAAAGTCAAAATTAGCGGGCCATTCAAACGGGATCGGTGGTGGCTTATACACCGAGATTAAGGCGACTTTCTCAGTTTCCATGCGAAGTATTTCGATCCCATTCAATGTGCAATCCTTGCTCTGGGAAATGATGGATGAATCCCAAGCGTAGATAGCACTTCCGTGAGTCTGGCTAGGGCAGTGGATTATCAAAGCCATTCCTGGGATGTTAGGGGCTGTGGCATTTTTGTGGGTCTCTTGGAGGCACAAAAAATCCACGTCCATTTGCAACAGGAGGACTGATTTGTCTTGGGACATTCCTTCTGCATTGAAGGTGCAGACTTTAAAGGAAGCCATGGTCGGGGCCGAGGGTCTATCATTTTACCACCCCTGAAGTTTTGCACTCTTCAGGGGACAAGTAGCAAACCTTCACGTGGTGTCCCTCGTTAATCTGGCATCGCCAGAGACCAATTGCTACAACACACGAAGAGTGCAAAACTTCACACCTGCAGTATGGATTAGCAACAACTTCATGAATTTTTCAATGACAAAATTGAAAATATCTGACAAAAAATTAAAACTACTAATTTAAGGTCAGCCAATTTAACAATTGTAGTTAACAATATAACTGTATCAGATCAGCAATTATAATGTTTTACTCCCCTTAGAGAAATTACTTTCATTAATCTCCGCATCAAAATCCTCAACTTGTATACTATATCCCTTACCTACACATCTATTCAAACAGATAATACCTGAAGTAATCAAACCACTTCTAAAAATAATACATTATTCTCTTAGGATCAGCTGTGGACCCAAATCCTTTAAACTAGCAGTTATCAAACCCCTGATTAAAAAACCTGACCTCAATCCCTGTCAGCTGTCCAATTATCGGCCAATATCAAACCTCCCCCTTATTTCCAAGATCCTAGAAAAAGCTGTGGCACAGCAGTTATGCTCATATTTACATCTGAATAACATCCATGAAATGTATCAGTCAGGATTTAGACCTCATCATAGCACAGAGACAGCACTGGTGAAAGTAGTAAATGACCTATTATTGGCATCTGATCAGGACTGTGTCTTGATGCTTGTGTTGCTTGACCTTAGTACAGCATTTGATACCACTGATCATTCCATTCTTCCGGATAGACTAGAAAATGTTGTGGGAGTTAAGGGAATAGCCCTCTCCTGGCTCAGCTCTTATTTAACTGATTGCTATTAGTACGTTGATGTGAATGGTGATTTTTCTAGACATACTGAAGTAAAGTTTGATGTTCCACAAGGTTCTCTCTTGGGTCCACTGCTTTTTTCTTGATATATGTTACCTCTGGATGATATTATTCATAAGCATGGTATTAGTTTCCACTGTTATGCTGATGACACACAGTTGTATGTTTCTGCAAAACCAGATGAGAGACACCAGCTTAATAGAATTGAGGAATATGTAAAGGACATTAGACACTGGATGCTTATTAACTTCCTTCTGCTTAACTCTGACAAGACTGAAGTACCCATACTTGTACTAGGACCACATGCAGCTACAAGTAAGTTTTCTGATTACATAGTAACTCTGGATGGTCTTTTAGTTTCTTCACGTGCAGCGGTAAAAGACCTCGGGGTGATTATTGACCCCAGTCTTTCATTTGAAACTCATATCGATAACATTACGTGGATAGCTTTCTTTCATCTCAGAAATATTGCTAAGATAAGAAATTTAATGTCACTACATGACACAGAAAAAACTAGTTCATGCTTTTTTTTTTTACCTCCAGGTTGGATTATTGTAATGCCTTACTGTCTAGATGTTCCAATAAGTGTATAAACAAGCTCCAATTAGTTCAAAATGCAGCAGCAAGAGTCCTTACTAGAACTAGAAAATATGACCACATCACCGATCTTATTCACATTGCATTGGCTCCCAATCAAATTTCGTATTGTTTATAAAATACTACTATCGACCTTTAAAGCACTGAATGGTCGCACACCACAGTACCTGAGCAAACTTCTGGTCCTTTATGACCTGCCACACCTACTTAGATCAAAAGGTGCAGACTATCTGCTGGTACCTCATATAGTGAAGGCTACATCAGGGGTCAGAGCCTTTTCTTACAAAGCCCTAGAGTTATGGAGCAGCCTTCCAAGTAGTGTTCAGGATTCAGACACAGTCTCAGCATTTAAGTCTAAGCTGAAAACATATCTGTTTAGTCAGGCCTTTTGTTAATTTTATTAGTTAAAGGAGTAGATCTGGAGGGTCCTCAGACATAGAGAGTTTTGGTAAGCTGGGATGTATGGATGCTGTCAGTCCCCCACTCACTTGCTCATTCAAGTTTGTTGTTGGTGTAGTGGCTGGCTGCTTTATGTCCCGGGGTGCCCTCATGCCTGTGTTACCTTCTGGCTCTCCCCTTTTAGTTATGCTGTCATAGTTAGTTTTGCCAGAGTCCCTGCCTGCACTCAGTGCAAAATGTATACTGTTCTTACTCATCTGGTGACATTGGGCATACCTAACAACCTGTGTCTCCCCCCCGTCTGTCCCTCTGAGTTACATGTCAATCCTGAGATCAAGATGTTGACCTCTTCTCCTCCTCTGACCTGCCTGATCCATCCTGATGCCCTATGTCTGGTTGGAGTCTCATCACATCGCTTCTCTGGAGGACGGCCCCATATGGACAGTTGAAAATCACACTTGGAAGATGCTCTGGACACTTACAGTAATGCTTTTATGGCTGAGGACTACAGTTAATAATAATAATAATAATAATAATAATAATAATAACTTAGTTTTATATAGCGCCTTTCATGGAACCCAAGGTCGCTTTACAAAAAAGGAGATAAGTCAAGGAATTGGGTATGGGGGGAGAGGGAAGGGTTAAGGACCATAGGCCTCAGTGAAGAGATGTGACTTGAGATGCTTTTTGAACATAGCCAGAGTGGGGGCTTGGCGGATGCAGAGAGGTAGATTGTTCCAGAGGGTGGGAGCAGCAACACAAAAGGCTCTGTCACCAAAGGTCAGTAGCCTGGAGCGTGGGATGACAAGTTGGTCCTTGCCAGAGGACCTCAGGGACCTTGATTGGGAGTAGGGCTGGAGAAGGTCAGAGAGGTACAGAGGAGCAAGATTATGGAGTGACTTGTATGTGAGGAGTAGGATCTTGTATGTGATGCGAGACTTCACTGGGAGCCAGTGGAGCTGCTTGAGTGTTGGGGTAATGTGTTGCCACCGCTTCGTGTGTGTAAGAACCCTGGCAGCTGAGTTTTGTATGTGCTGTAATCGGTCCAGGGCTTTAGTGGGCAGGCCATAAAGGACACCATTACAGTAGTCCAGACGTGAGGTAATGAAGGCATGGATAAGAGTTTCTGCAACAGAGTGGGATAATGAAGGACGGAGTCTGCAGATGTTCTTGAGGTGGAAGAAAGCGGATTTGGTGGTGTTATTGATGTGGGCCTGGAATGAGAGTGTGCAGTCAAAGATAACACCCAAGTTTCGCACTTCTGTTGAAGGCCTGATGGTACAGCCATCCACATTAAGCAGGATGTCACTGACTTCTTTGGAAAGTGATGGGGGGGCCACCACCATGAGTTCTGTTTTGTTGTTATTTAATTTCAGTAAGTTAGCGGCCATCCATGTCTTTATTTCATGCAAGCAGTGGACAAGTGGTAGGGGAGGGAGATGAGCAGATGGTTTGGTGCTGATGTACAGTTGGGTATCATCAGCATAGCAGTGAAAACTGACTCCATGTTGGCGGATGATCTGACCAAGAGGAAGCATGTAAATGGTGAACAGCAGGGGGCCGAGCACTGAACCTTGAGGCACGCCGTGGTTGACTGGAGCTGGGGTTGAGGTGAAGTCCTTGATGGTGATATATTGTGTCCTACTGGAGAGGTAGGAGTTGACTTGCTAACTTTAGGACTGCAGTTGTCATGAATAGTTCTGCACTCAAGTTTCCATCAATGAACAGTTTATAACTTCAACAAAACAGATTTCATGTAAAAACTGTTAAAAATGTTATAATCATGTTGTGTGTTATCACCCAAATGAGGATGGGTTCCCTTTTGAGTCTGGTTCCTCTTGAGGTTTCTTCCTCATGTCGTCTGAGGGAGTTTTTCCTTGCCACCATTGCCACAGGATTGCTCTTTTTTTTTGTAGTGTGTAAATGTGTTTTTGATTGTATGTCTATGTATGGGTGAGTGTTTTTTTTTTTTTGTAGTGTGTAAATGTGTTTTTTGATTTTATATGTATTCATGTCAGACTCTCGTTTGCCCAAGATGAATTTCTCCATTTTGGAGACAATAAAGGCTTATCTTATCTTATCTTAGGGATAAAATTAGCTCATGTTTAAAATCATGAAAATTCTGTAAAGCTGCTTTGCGACAATGTCTGTTGTTAAAAGTGCTATAAAAAATAAACTTGACTTGACTTGACAGTGGCTCAGGTGCTGGATCCAACGCTGGTGCTGGCACTGGTTCCGAGTCTGGCACTGGCACAGGCACTGGCTCCGACACTGGCACTGACTCAAGCGCCGGCACTGGTTCTGGCTCTGATTCTGGTGCTGGCATGGGCTCCAACTCTGGTACTGGCTCTGGAGCTGACAGTTGCACTGGTTCTAGCTCTGGCTCTGGTTCAGGCACCGGCTCTGGGATTGACTGTGGAACAGGCTGTGGGATTGGCTCTGGAACAACGGCCTCTAGGAGGAGCTCAGGGCAGCTGTCTCCTCTGCTGTCACTGCATCAGCCACCAGAGGGAGCTCTGGGGCAACAGCCTCCTCTGCTGCTACTGCGTTGTCCTCAGATGTGGTAGCCCCCTCCCAAAAAATTTCATGGGGGTCCTCCTTCTCTAATGACTAATATAAAAACTGGATCGTATCTAGAAAAGTCTGTGAGCTCTGAAGGCACGGGTGCTCTACTTTAATGAGGTAATCTGCCCATTGTCATGCTCGTCCAGTAAGCCAAGTGAGCATGAAGCTTACCCAGATAGGCTCTGGAGGCTTTGGCTCTTCTAGGTCCACATAGAAAATTCCACACTGCAAGCTGAATCCCTTAGGATGATATACTCCATTGTATGGTGCTGAGGCTTCCATTCCAAAATGCTGCCAGAAAAAAACAGGCTAGGGGCTGAGATACAAAAAATCAGAAGTGGCAAGGAATACTGGAACAATTCTGCTACATCAGGGGTGCCCACAATATTTTGATTCGCGAGCTACTTTTAAAATGACCATGTTAATATGATCTACTTGGACTAGGTTGTTCCCACTACTAGGCCTACTATGACTACTAGTACTGCTACTACTACTACTACTACTACTACTAATAATAATAATAATAACAACAATAATGACACTTGTTTTGATTTATAAACATTCATATGCAATTTGTTTAATAATATGCAAACATGCATACAAAAAGATGACTGAAATTTACATTCAAATTATGTTAAATGCATAAGCTTTGTACTCCTAAACGTATTTTTGTTCAAATCACTGTTAACTTTTATAAACCGCAAACTACTAATAAGTAAACATGAAACAAGCCCACTGTAAAAAAAAAAAGGGCTATGTTTAGAAAAAAAAAGTTAAATGCATCCAGACAGGCATTGTAAACCCCAAAACATTTTTGTTCACATCAATTGACTTTTGTATAGCCTGCTAGACAGAGATTTGACATTTACAACAATTTTATATAAAAACATTTTTCCTTCTTTCTTTTATTTTTAAAAATTTTTTTTTTTAACCGTGGAACTTAGCAACAGCACAACATTAATACATAGCATACTGATGTAGGCCCTAAATCAGATCTTAATCCGATGATGATCGGCACTGGAGGGAGTCAGAGAGGGCTGCATAGTCCGGACAGTAGCGGCTGGTAGCGAGCCTCAAGCAGGCCTCGAGATGATCGTCGGACATACTGGAGCGGTATTTAGACTTAATGATCTTCATATGCGAAAAGGCCGACTCGCACAAATAAGTGGAGCCGAACAATGCGGTTAAGGAGGTGGCACATTGCCACATGTTCAGGTACTTCGCCTCCGTGAGTAAATTCCAAAACGGCCCATGCGCTCTGGACTTCAACTCGATGTCAGACTGCAGCATCAGCATCTCGTCTTGCACGGCAGACGTGTTCAGCTGAAACAGTGCCGCAACTTTTGAGGCGAGGGAATCCACCTCAGTATCTTCCCCGAATGGGTGGCACATGAATGTAGCTAGTGGCTCGAGCAAAGCAAAGTCTTGAAATCGCTTCTCAAACTCTGACAGGAGAATTTCAATCTGCTCAGTGTAGCGCGCACTGTTAAGTTGCGCAAACGCCCCCCCTTGCATCTCCAGCTCCGAGGCGAGGTTTCGTAAGTTTCCTAAATCACGGCGCTGCATCTTTGAAACCAGCAGTTTCAGTTTACTGGTTGTCATGGTAACCTAATGTAACATTTTTTTTGACGCAGCGCTTGGCTGACATTTCGCTTCAGGGAAAAAGCGAATTTGTTTACATGTAAAAATGACCACGACATTTTTTTTTTAATTTCATAACAAATATATTAATATTTACATATCAATCATGAGATCTACCATCCCTGCCTTCGAGATCGACTGGTCGATCGCGATCGACGTAGTGGGCACCCAGGTTACATCTAATGTTCGGTGAAGTATTCTGTCAGGGATTGGTAGAGGATGGATGTAAGTGCAGAATAGGTTTTATTAATAATAGTGAAAACAGGCAAACAATCCAAATTGGCAGGCAAGATCATAAACTGGAAACGAGCAAAGGGTTGGGTGAGGCACAAACAGAATATCACAGGCACACTGAAGAACAGAAACAAGGAATAGGAATCGGGACACCAGGAACTCTACTATGGAAACATAGCTCAGTAAAGTGTCACAATGCACTCAATACTTCGCACTGAATGTATGTTTTCTGAGTCTTTATGTAGGTGTGCTGATGTGCCTTAATCCTGTGCAGGTGTGCATGATTAACAATGCACGTGCGAGAGTTCACTCGGCATGTGCAGTCCGGAGCGCACTCAAGAGTCCGATAGATGCACGCGCCACGGCGTACAGGTGTGACGCACAGTCGTGGAATCCTTCTATATCTGAGGTCTGAGACAAGACAGAGTAGAAATGCAGTCAATTACGAGACGAGACAGAGACCTTCAAAAAGTGGTCTTGAGAATTACAATAGTACCTCCAGTCCCATATAACAGTACACAAGATGGCATAAAGTACAAATAGACACCAGTGTGAGATTACATTACTGACATTTAGCAGACACTGTTGCCAGAGCAATGTACAACACACCCAGAGTAGCCTGGGGAGCAGTTGGGGATTAGGTACCTTGCTCAAGGGCACTTCAGCCATTCCAGGGAATCAAACCAGCAATCTTTTGGTCCCAAAATTGCTTTTCTAACCATTAGACCATCGTGGAATGCAGGGCACTAAAAACACAGAAAAAAAAATACACAGAACCTGGGCTGTAAACTGTAAACTACAATAGTGAGCAGCCATAGGTCTATCTATAGCAGCAAGAAGTACAGCATTCCATAAAATGTCTAATACAGCTTTGTAAACTACAGTATGCAGTGGTGTTGAGTCATACTTAAAAAATGCAATGTACAGTAGCTGTACTTCTCAAAGTCATAACTACGGATTGGCATGATAAATTATTCATGGTATAAAGATAAAATAAAATCCATCATGAATTTCTACTTCAAAGAAATCAATCAAGTACACTTGAAATGGTTAAAATTCTGAAAAAAAAAATCAGGATGCAAGATCTTTTTGGTGGTTCATGCCAACATCAGGAAATTCACCAGTAGGGCCTAAACTAAACCAAGCATTTACCTTGAAATCTTCACAGACTCAATAGACATAGTGTATATAACTAAGCAATATATTCTGAGAGGTATCAGTTCTCATAAAAAATGATCACTGACAATAAGAATTACACTAGAATATTATTTTTAATTATTGACAATATCTTAAACACACCACTGGCTTTTTTTTTTTAAACACTTGGCAAAAAAATTGCTTCTGGAAAGCATAATAATTATTCAGCAGATGTCAGATACACACATTTCCCCACCTCTATTTTCTTCACACTGCGAAGATGTGCCAATATTGTATGATAGTCTGAATGCTCATAACATTTCTGAATTATGTTTTATCATTGTAAAGTTATAAACACTTTTCTGATAGTCATAAAATTACTTAATAATACAAGTTCTCAGAATAATCTCCATCAGAATCCATGTATCCATTGCTCTTTTCTGTTGCCCATTGATGGCACACACAAATAAAATGAACATTGTTGACGGCCTGATCAACTTTCAGTCCAGTCATTTGATTTCTCGTCTCATCTCGTCTTCTTCCGCTTATCTGGGGCCAGGTTGCAGAGGCAGCAGTCTGAGCATGGAAGCCTAAACTTCCCTTTCCCCACACACCTCGGCCAGCTCCTCGGGAAGAACACCGAGGCGTTCCCAGGCCAGCCGAGAGACATAGTCCCTCCAGCGTGTCCTGGGACTTCCCCAGGGCCTCCTCCTGGGGGGACATGCCTGGAACACCTCCCCAGGGAGGCGTCCAGGAGGCATCCGAAAGAGATGCCCGAGCCACCTCAGCTGATTCCTCTCGATGTGGAGGAGCAGCAGCTCTACTCCGAGCTCCTCCCGAGTGACTGTACTTCTCACCCTATCTCTAAGGGAGCGCCCAGCCACCCTGCGAAGGAAACTCATTTCGGCCGCTTTTATCCGCGATCTTGTTCTTTCGGTCATTACCCAAAGCTCATGACCATAGGTGAGAGTCGGAACGTAGATCGACCGGTAAATCAAGAGCTTCGCCTTTTGGCTCAGCTCCTTCTTCACCACAACGGACCGGTAAAGTGACCGCATCACTGCGGAGGCTGCTCTATCCTTCCCCCACTCGTGAACAAGATCCCGAGATACTTAAACTCCTCCACTTGAGGCAGGACTTCTCCACCAATTTGGAGAGGGCAAGCCACCCTTTTCCAGTCGAGAACCATGGCCTCGGACTTGGAGGTGCTGATTCTCATCCCAGCCGCTTCACACTCGGCTGCAAACTGCCCCAGTGCATGCTGAAGGTCCTGGTTTGAAGAAGCCAACAGGACAACATCATCCGCAAAAAGCAGAGATGAAATCCTGTGGTTCCCAAACAGGATTCCTTCCAGCCCCTGGCTGTGCCTAGAAATTCTGTCCATAAAAATTATGAACAGAACTGGTGACAAAGGGCAGCCCTGCTGGAGTCCAACATGCACTGGGAACATGTTTGACCTACTGCTGGCAATGCAAACCAGACTCCTGCTCCGTTCGTACAGGGACTGGACAGCCCTTAGCAAAGAGCCCCGAACCCCGTACTCCCGAAGCACCCCCCACAGAATACCATGAGGGACATGGTCGAATGCCTTCTCCAGATCCACAAAGCACATGTGGACTGGTTGGGCAAACTCCCATGAACCCTCGAGCACCCTATGAAGGGTATAGAGCTGGTCCAGTGTTCTGCGACCAGGACGAAAACTGCATTGTTCCTCCTGAATCCGAGGTTCGACTATTGGCCGAATTCTCCTCTCCAGTACCCTGGAGTAAACCTTCCCTGGGAGGCTGAGAAGTGTGATTCCCCTATAATTGGAGCACACTCTCCGGTCCCCTTTCTTAAAAAGAGGGACCACCACCCCAGTCTGCCACTCCAGAAGCACTGTCCCCGACTGCCGCGCAATGTTGCAGAGGCGTGCCAGCCAAGACAGCCCCACAACATCCAGAGACTTGAGATACTCAGGGCGGATCTCATCCACCCCTGGTGCCTTGCCACCGAGGAGCTTACAAACCACCTCAGTGACTTCAGCTTGGGTAATGGACGAGTCCACCTCTGAGTCATCAGCCTCCGCCTCCTCAATGGAAGACATGATGGTGGGATTGAGGAGATCCTCAAAGTATTCCTTCCACCGCCTGACAATGTCCCCAGTCGAGGTCAACAGCCCCCCACCCGCACTGTAAATAGTGTTGGCAGAGTACTGCTTCCCCCTCCTGAGGCGCCGGACGGTTTGCCAGAATTTCTTCGAGGCCGACCGATAGTCCTTCTCCATGGCCTTGGAAGCTGGGAGAAGCTCTCCCAGAAGTGGGAGTTAAAGACCCCCCTGACAGAGTGCTCGGCCAGACGTTCCCAGTAGACCCTCACCATACGTTTGGGCCTGCCAGGTCTGTCCAGCTTCCTCCTCTGCCAGTGGATCCAACTCACCACCAGGTGGTGATCAGTTGACAGCTCAGCCCCTCTCTTCACCCAAGTGTCCAAGACATAGGGCCGGAGATCAGATGAAACGACAACAAAGTCGATCATCGACCTCCAACCTAAGGTGTCCTGGTGCCACGTGCACTTATGGACACCCCTATGCTCGAACATGGTGTTCGTTATGGACAAACCGTGACTAGCACAGAAGTCCAATAACAAAACACCACTCGGGTTCAGATCGGGGAGGCCGTTCCTCCCAACCACGCTCCTCCAGGTGTCACTGTCGTCGCCCACATGAGCATTGAAGTCCCCCAGTAGAACAATGGAGTCCCCAGTCTGAGCACCTCTCAGTACCTCTCCCAGGGACTCCAAGAAGGCCGGATACTCTATACTGCTATTCGGCCCATAGGCACAAACCACAGTAAGAGCCCTCTCCCCAATCCGAAGGTGCAGAGAGGTGACCCTCTCGTTCACTGGGGTAAACTCCAACACATGGCGGCTGAGCTGGGGAGCTATAAGCAAGCCCACACCAGCCCGCCGCTGCTCACCATGGGCGACTCCAGAGAAGTGGAGAGTCCAGCCCCTCTCGAGGAGCTGGGTTCCAGAGCCCAAGCTGTGCGTGGAGGTGAGCCCGACTATCTCTAGCTGGTACCTCTCAACCTCCCGCACAAGCTCAGGCTCTTTCCCCCCCAGCAAAGTGACATTCCATGTCCCAACAGCTAGCCGCTGTGTTCGGGGATCAGGTCGTCGAGGCCCCTGCCTTCGACTGCCGCCCAATCCACACTGCACTGGCCCCCTACGGCTACCTCTGTGGGTGGTGAACGCACAGGAGGTCGGGTCCACGTCACCGCTTCGAGCTGAGCCCAGCCGGGCCCCGTGGGCAAAGGCCCGGCCACCAAGCGCTCACATACGAGCCCCAACCCCGGGCCTGGCTCCAGGGTGGGGACCCGGCTGCGCCATACCGGGTGACGTCACGGTCCTTGATCCATTATTCTCCATAAGGGTTTTGGTGAACTGCTCTTGGTCTGGCCTGTCACCTAGGACCTGTCTGCCTTGGGAGACCCTAACAGGGACGTAATGCCCCCGACAACATAGCTCCTAGGATCATTCAAGCACACAAATCCCTCCACCACAATAAGGTGGGAGTTCTAGGAGGGGTCGTTTGATTTGGTTTAAGCAATTTCTTAAAAATAAATGAGGAAAAAACTTCCTCAAAAATTCTCTCAACAGCTCTGGACAGTCTGGCAACTCACAATAAATCAGAAATATGTGTTGATTGTTACCCTTAGCTTTAATTCTTATACCTATAATTATATCAAAGCAGTTTTCATCTCAGAGAGATTCTCTAATTTAGGCAACACTTCACACTGATGGATGTTTCATACTGGAGAATTGTTGTACCATGCTTTTGTTTTCTCATGTTTTTACAAGTATTGTACAAGTATTGTAATGCTTTTATGGTGGTTTACTCACTTAGACAGTAATGTGCAAAAGTCTTAGGCACATATCTTAAAAATAATGAAATTAAATGTTTCAACATAAAAAAAATATTATAAACATCAGTAAGCCATAATAAGTGACAGGGATTCTTGAGATGAGGGACAAAACCTGTCCGGGAGATAAAACTCATTGTAATGATTAAAATGTGTTTAGAAAATGTCAAATAACTTGATTAAACAATAAAACAACAACATATATATACTACAAAATGTTAATGTTTTTTTACACATATATTGTATTTTAAATAGCCTAGTGTGCTGCCTGAACCTAAAAATACCCATGTCCGAAAGCACATTTCATGACTTCACAATACTTAAATAATTGTTTAAAGTACATTAAAACAAACAAAATTGCTACTGTGATCATGTATTTTAAATGAATATTCAACCTGCGTAGGAACCAACCATTTAAAAAATATATTTATGTACTTTTTACGGGATTGAAATCTTGTCCGGACTTTCTGTCAACACCATAAGATTTTTCTAAAAATGCAAAAAATCAGGCATTATAATGGCCAACTCACATTCTAAGGACCCCTTTTCTGCTCCCTGTGTGGTGGACATGCCATGAGGGCTCTGCTCTGGTAAGTTAATATTTCACATATTTGTCTTAAATTATCTTCTTTTACAAAACCACCTATGTCACAACCATAGAGTGTCAACACCATGGTCGATAAAATTCAAGGTTTATGTGATTTTATTCAGAAATAAAAGATTAATCTAACTTTATTTTGGAGGCCATAAGCAGCTGGTGAAAAACAAGATGGCTCCTGCAAAGAAAACACGTTATGATGAAAAGTTGAAGATTTCGTCAACTCCGTAAGACTCCATCAGACGTCAACTCCATAAGAAAATTTGTCTTATGGAGTTGACCACTTAACTTATGGTGTTGACAAATGGGACCTGAATGTATTATTTACCCATTTAATTAAATTTCATACATTCATTCAATATGAAATACACAGAAGATAATTATTTCTTTTGTAATACTGAATTCAGTCTGTATGTACTGTGTGTGCACGCACGTGCGTGCGTGTGTGTTCATTATGTGAGAAATAAGTAAGTTACAATACAATACACGTTATGTTTTCCATTTAAGGTGCTTAAATAACGAAGAGCTTTTGTATTATTTGAACAATCATTTGTTGAATATGGTATAATTATTATTATGCTGATTTCAATCTGCCTATTATAAGGAAAGTAAGTCAAGTACACACATGTATACATGTACATGTTTTGAGTCTCTCTCTCTCTCTCTCTCTCTCCCCCCCTCTCTCTCTATATATATATAGTAGAGAGAGAGAGAGTCTCAAAACATGTATACATGTGTGTGTGTGTGTGTGTGTGTGTTCATGCCATGACATTGGATGAGTTCAAGATTTTCAGAGATGTTTACATTCAAAGGCTGAATTACTGAATGTTCTCTGTCCATGATCCACATATTTGATGAGATGGACTGTTCAAGAGATTAGAAAAGTCTACTGCCCAGTTACTGTTTTTAAAGTGGGTGTGAGTGCAAAAAAAATGAGTTTTTGAAGTTCAATGGTCATGGTAAATGAAGTTATACCCTGTTCTCTTCTAATCCGTCAACACCGTAAGATGTGTGTCAACTCCATAAGATGAGTTTTCTTTTCATTTTTGTTTTTAAAAGGAGATTTTATTATATTGTCTCAGATTATCTCAATAAAAACACTGCATTTCCTAAATGAATTTGTAATTTTTATATAGCTGAATACCATTGTCTGTTTTTTAGATTAAAAACTAAATGTGAAAATGTATATTTCCCCACTAATAATAAGCGATAGCTCCATAATTTATTTATTTTAAGTAATCGTAGTAGTTTGAAAATGTGGATAGATCAGCACAGATTAAAATTATCTCCAATATTCAAAAGAACTACAATAATTTTATTCAAAATACATATTTTCTAGGTTTCTGTGTGTCTTATGGTGTTGACAAAATTCCATGCTTGTCCAGCAATCATGACAAAAATGTTAAAAATGTTAAGCCTGGGAGATTGTATTTTGACAGCATTAAAAGGCCAACATCTGGGGCAACTATAATATATAAATATATTTTGGAAAAATCAACATTTTATTTTTAGAAATTAAAAACCCATTTTATCCCTTGTCTCAAGAATCCCTGGTGAAACAAAGTCAGTATTTGGTGTGAGACGACCCTTTGCTTAAAAAAAATTATAAATATATAGTAGTCGCAGGTATAATGAGTGCAGTTTTATAAGGAAATGAGCTGTAGATTTTACTGAGCATCTTGCAGAACCAGCCACAGTTCTGGACACTTTGACTGTCACACTTGCTTCTTAATTTTCCAGCAAAACCCAGTAGTCTTCATTATGTTTTCTTTTTTAATCTGAAAAGTGGTCTCTTAGGGCGGCACGGTGGTGTAGTGGTTAGCGCTGTCGCCTCACAGCAAGAAGGTCCTGGGTTCGAGCCCCGGGGCCGGCGAGGGCCTTTCTGTGTGGAGTTTGCATGTTCTCCCCGTGTCCGCGTGGGTTTCCTCCGGGTGCTCCGGTTTCCCCCACAGTCCAAAGACATGCAGGTTAGGTTAACTGGTGACTCTAAATTGACCGTAGGTGTGAATGTGAGTGTGAATGGTTGTCTGTGTCTATGTGTCAGCCCTGTGATGACCTGGCGACTTGTCCAGGGTGTACCCCGCCTTTCGCCCGTAGTCAGCTGGGATAGGCTCCAGCTTGCCTGCGACCCTGTAGAAGGATAAAGCGGCTAGAGATAATGAGATGAGATGAGATGAGTGGTCTCTTATGCAACTTGCTGCTCAGATCCAACCTTTTTTTTTCCCTGCACCATTTAATTTTGAGCTGGAAAATGAATTTTTGGAACTCTAAAATGTTTTTGTACTGACTTGATAATGTAGAAGACAAGTCATAAAATAGAAATCTATAACAAAGTTTGTACGAAAAAAAGAGTGCCTAAGACTTTTGCACAGTACTGTAACTCAGAAAGATGCAGGAAGAGTACATATGTATAATAAAAAAAATTTTATCCAGATGCTGGTGACACTTCAGTAGTTCAATACAGAATAGATTTTAAATGACTTACTTGTTTTTAAATCATTTATGACCAATCACTTCCTTATACTGTATATCAGAATGTCAAAGTGAATTTGCCTCCCAGCAAAGTACAAGATCACAAAAGAGTCTTCTTTTCGTAAAACTGATGTGTACCATTTTAGTGTTTAGTACTTATATGTGTGCACAGATCAATATCAAGAAGTGCAACCATTAAACATGAGCAGATGGTGATGTTATTTGCACCTTGAGTCATAGGCAAAGTGTGGACCTTGGTGAAAGAACCTATCTCAGTGCTTGGTGCTCACAGAAGTGAAGTACTTTCATGACAGTTTCTCCCCTTGCTCACTGCCATGGCCTTAAGGTTAGAGAAGCAGTCTTGGGCCCAAAGAGTCGCCGATTGGATTACTGGGACCAGCAGGAACAATGTGAAGGGCAGTTGAGTGAATGAACAGCACTTTCCCCTCCCTCTGTATCATGGCTGAAGTGCCCTTGAGCAAGGCACCTAACCCCAACTGCCCCTGGGCACTGTAGAATAGCTGCCCACTGCTCTGGATATGTGTGTGTGCTCATTTTTCACGTGTGTGTGTGTGTGTGTGTGTGTGTGCTCACTGTTTCAGATGGGCTAAATGCAGAGGAGGAATCTCATTGTGCTTGAGGGTACATATGATAAATAAAGGTTTCTTCTTCTTCTTCTTTACTGCTCCATGCTACTATCTAATAAAGATACTTAAAGATGATACTCGTGCTCTAGGAAGATACTATAATGCCTCCTCTCGCAGAGCACAGTTTGTACTTTGCCATCATGAATGGTGAAATACATCCAGATTGCTGTGCTGCCATTTTGTGCAGTTCATTATTTCATGCAACAACATACAGTACACTAGCATACCAGACACGATTGCTTTAAAGTGACATGGAAAACCCAGTCCTCCCTAAAATTTCATTAAAATGTAGTGGTGCTCTATTAATTAGAATATGTCTCCATCATTCATCACTCTTGCTGGAATTTAATATTTTAGCAAATCAGATTATCAAATATCTCACTAGAAAATTGCATTACTTGTTTATTCAGCACCAACTGTTTTCGATGAACAGCACAGCCGATGTGAAAATTGTCACACCACTCAGAAAAGTCCAGTGAAACACGGTTTTGCATTCCCTCATAAGACTACAGGATTTTAATATATCATTTTTGGTCCCGCCTGGATGCACGGCTTCTCTCCGGGTAATTGGAAGTATCTCAGCTTTAGTGCATGGCGCGCTGTTTGCTTATCTTGTCTAGATTATTAGAAGATCTTTCAAAGGGATTGACCCTTGTAGCCAGGGGTGCCGCCAGAAATTTTGGGCCCCATGAAAGATTAGAATTTTGGGCCCCCCAACTTTGCCCACCCTCATCACAATTGCACTATTGTCATTATTTGACTTTTGATTGCCCATGGACCTTGAGTTTGTGACTTTGTTATTACATTTTATGTATTAACCTACCAGGGACTAGATGAAAACTGGTCAGTGACTAATTCTGGTGCATTTACAATCTCGTCTCATCTCATCTCATTATCTCTAGCCGCTTTATCCTTCTACAGGGTCGCAGGCAAGCTGGAGCCTATCCCAGCTGACTACGGGCGAAAGGCGGGGTACACCCTGGACAAGTCGCCAGGTCATCACAGGGCTGACACATAGACACAGACAACCATTCACACCCACATTCACACCTACGGTCAATTTAGAGTCACCAGTTAACCTAACTTGCATGTCTTTGGACTGTGGGGGAAACCGGAGCACCCGGAGGAAACCCATGCGGACACGGGGAGAACATGCAAACTCCACACAGAAAGGCCCTCGCCGGCCCCGGGGCTCAAACCCAGGACCTTCTTGCTGTGAGGCGACAGCGCTAACCACTACACCACCGTGCCGCCCGCATTTACAATCACAAATGAAAATTCAAGATTTTGCCACATGCCTTCTTGTGCTAGGACAATTGGTAGTGAAATGTGTGATGTGACTATTAATAAATCATAGAAAAAAGTTTTCTACCCAGCATCAAAATACCTATGGAAATCCCATGGATTGTTGTGTGTTAGGTAGAAAGCTGTGTGTACTGTTCTGCAAAAAGGGAATATGTTCAAAGCAAAGTGTGTCTAGACAGAAATTTGAGCATAAGCAGAGTTAGACTATTGGTTGCCCCTCCATGGACCGTTATTAGCAACACTTTAATCTAGCAAACTGTATATGGCGCTCGCTCATTAAAAACTTCAATCCTAAAGCATTTATGGGTTGTATTGCTGCTTACCTCCTTCTCCAAAGGGGGGTTCAGTGGTTTGGTAGGGCGGAGGTCCCCCTGAGGTTGAATCTGTGCATATTTAGGGCACCCCATTAGTTATGAAACTGGTTATTAGCACTAGTTATTAGCACCAGCATAACATATTTCATCTTGTTTATCACACAAGTCAGTTCAGTTATTAAAATGGAAAAAATGTCACTGTACAAACTGTAAAAGTGTTCTCTTGATAGGCTAATCCAACCACGTTCATACTGTTCATTTACCATTCGCTAATATTTTGAACACACGTGAGCGATTAGCTACCTTTCTTTGGGAAAAACTGAGTGACCAGTTGCCTGCCTCTCCAGTCCCTCTCAGCTTTCAGCTGCCTTTCTTTATGTTTTTGACAGCCACTCTTCATATTTAGCGATCATAGACTGTACGCACTCCACTGCTGGCTGGCTGGCTGCTGCACCGCGACACAGCAGCAAGTAGCGTTGCACTGATCAGCACACAGATTTAACGCATCGCGCTTCTACCAGAACTGGACCGTACCATTTCGCAAAAGGGGGAGGGTTAAATGACAATATGTTGAAGAACTCAAGAAATAGACAACCTTGTTCAATTAGCTCATTTTACCAGATGGAATATTGCATTGTTCAGGGGCGTCAGAAGCATTTTTAATGTGGGGGGGACACACTGGCGGGGGGTCCTCCGCCAGAAAATTTTTAATTAATTAGATGCCATTTCCTGCATTCTGGTGTATTTTTAACAGGTTCTTAAACACCTAATTTTACCTACAAAAGTCACTTAATTCAATGACTATTTTAGAGACTCAACAATAAGTCCTCATTCAACTAGTCCATATATTCATCAGCCTGTTTTTAAACCCACCGCTACGCCTAAGATGAGATGAATGTGACACAATTTATCACCAACAATGACTTTATGGGTGCATTTTACTTTTTATTTTGTGTTTTCTATTTAGTTTTAGATGTAACACAACATGCCACTGGGCCAAGCAATAATGACACTCAAATGTATGTTTAAAAATAAGAATATTCATAATCTCACACAATGAACAGGCATGACATGGCATCATGCAAACTTCATAACACAAAATCACACTGTGTCAAGCAACGGTGACACATAAAAAATAACTTCACACAATGAACAGGTGCAATTTTGTTCACCACCAACAGTGACTTTAGTGGGTGCATTTTACTTTTTTCTGATTTAGCGATACTCATAACAAAAATGACATGGCATCATGCAATCTTCATAACACAAAATTACATTGTGTCAAGCAACGACACATAAAAGAGAACTTCAGACAATGAACAAGTGCAGTTTTGTCAACCTACATGCAATGGCGGTACTACAGTAGCATTTACAGATTAGTATAACAAATAGATTTATAGATAGAACTCCTTCTTATATTGGTGCCACCACAATTTCTACCACTTCATAACTTTTATCCCCCTTTCCTTTATAATCCACCTGGAATAACATCCATCTCTCTCCATCACTTTCCTTTCTACTATTCCTTCCCCATACACTGATTTCCCACCTTACTTTCCAGAAAACTGCCAAAGACCAGACAAAACAAGGAATCAATAAATATCATCAGAGCAGACTTGACCTCATTCTTGGCATTACAGTAAGGTAGGCCTACTGGGTTTGAATTAAATGATAGTTAACGTTAAGCTAGCTGATACATCTCCTAACATAGGGTGACCAGACGTCCCGGTTTTACCGGGACAGTCCCGATTTGGGGTTGTGTGTCCCGAGTCCCGACAAAAGTCTGTCAGGACACGGATATGTCCCGGTTTTCGCCACTCGCGACGTCAGGGGCGCCGCTAGGGGGGGAAAGTTAGGACGATTCTAAGGGCCTGGCACTGACAGGGGGGTCTGTGAGGGATATTAATATTATTTTAATAATATTGCCTTGTGTAAGTTTTTGAAATAAAATATTTCATTTCATCTGTTAAAATATGCAAATTATACATGGTTATGATTTGCTATAACTTTTTTCTTGAATTATTTATGATATTGTCATTTCACCCCTCCACCCTTTTTACTAATGGTACAGTCTGATTCTGGGCGCGCTATGTGCGCAACAGAGGTGTACATTCTAGAAGTTGCTAAGCAGGAGCAGGTGTGATGAATTATGAAGTCCGGATATCACACTGTGTGTGAAAAAAATCACCTTTTTTCATAGGTATCTTTATGGAGAGGGTGGAGACCTCGACTGGCTATCGTAGCCTGCAGGGAATCGGCTGTCAGACAGTCTGTCGCATGTCCCAGACCCGGTGAAATGTAACTGAATTGTCTTGGCCAGCCCTAAGGGTCCCATCTGCATCTCATCATTGCTGAGGAGTGTGCTCCCATCACCCAATCAAGCATCCAGCCAGAGCAGGTCATGATATATTTTTTACCATATTAACATGCCATTGTGTGTCATGCCTGATGTAAAGACTCTCGTCTCTGCGAGCCTACCACACAGATTTAATACTTGTCATTTTTAGGGCATACCTAACAACCTGTGTTTTCTTTCTCTCTCCCCCCCCCAATCTGTCCCTCTGAGTTACATGTTGATCCTGGGATTGAGATGCTGGCCTCTTCTGCCCCTCGGACCTGCTTGATCCATCCTGGTGCCCTGTGTCTGGTCGGAGTTTTATCGCACCGCTCCTGTGAAGGACGGCCCCATGAGGACAGTTGAGGGTTATACCTGTTAAAACTGTTAATATTATAGTCAGGCTGTCTGTTGTTGCCCAAATGAGGATGGGTTCCCTTTTGAGTCTGGTTCCTCTCGAGGTTTCTTCCTCATGTCGTCTGAGGGAGTTTTTCCTTGCCACCGTCGCCACAGGCTTGCTCATTGGGGATAGATTAGGGATAAAATTAGCTCATGTTTTAAGTCGTTCAAATTCTGTAAAGCTGCTTTGCGACAATGTTTATTGTTAAAAGCGCTATACAAATAAACTTGATTTGATTTGACTTTATTGTATAATTAAGTCTAGATGTTTTGCCATTGTTCATGTGTGGATTTGTTGATATTGTTAAGTATTTAATATTTTGCACATTAGCTGTGGTCATAGATATCATTGCTATTGTTCATGTGTGGATTTATTGATACTGTTGCTAAGTATTTAACTTGAATATTTGAACATTTGCTGTGTTTTCTAATAAATGTGTGATACCTAAAAGAAACCAAAAACACCTAGTGGATTTCTTGCAGTGCACTATGTAATTGTATCAAAAAACTAGTGTAGTTATTCATCAAGGCATACATTTGATTGCATACAATAAGTCAATAAATGGAGGAGATAAAGGAATACATTTTGTAATCCTGATTATTGATGATGTTTGCTGGAGGGCTCTGGAATATCCATAATGTGCATACAGAATGTTATAAATCCATACTGATACAGTGATGCATGCAATTTCTCTCAACACAAACATTTGGATTGAATGAACTCCATAGGCTACTGAGTGGCCTAATAATAGTTGCTAATAAAAGAAATATATATCTTCCATAATATATATCATGGAATTTTCATTTTAAGGCAACAGTCTATTCAGTCTAGTTCTGACAGTTCTGCATTTAAAATGTTCATATACCAAATAATTGTATCACCTAAACTTGCTAGGTAGCTGATCACATGCATAGTAAAGTAGAAGTGCCAGCCAAAAACAGACTTCAAATTCAGTTGCTTGAGCTTGAAAATTTTACCGGGGGGGGCCCTAAATTGTAATCTTTCATAGGGCCCTGCAGTTACTATTTTGATGAATTGACAGGAATCGCAAACTTTCCTGGTTACTGCCCCCTGGCCCTGTAGCATGGGTGTTTATTTAGCCACATTATTCCAGACAACAGAACGTGTTACCATGCAACAATAAAATAAACATTAACTGGCGTGAATGTTCTTTGTGTAGCAGCTAGCAGCAGTAATGCCGCAGCAATTATGCCGAAAAGAAAATGTACCTTTTCCAAAGATTTACAGGGCACCTACCCCTTCCTCCGAGAGGTGCAGAACAATGCGCACGAAGCCTACTGCACACACTGTAAGTGTTCCTTCTCTGTAGCCCACGGTGGTAACGCCGATATACAGGATCACATTAAAAGTGGAAAAGATTCACTCTTCTTATATACGTAGGCTAATGCATTTTGTTTAGGGTGGGTGGATTGACAGTGGCCTTAGCTTTGTTCTTGTACTGAGTTGGGTAGCCTATGTTGCAAATGCTGTGCGCTCCTGTGGGGGCTTTCCTCGGGCTGTCGCCCCTCTCCTCCTTTACTGCTGTTTTGTTTGAGTGTATATTCTCAAATCACTTGTCTCTTTTTTGTTTCTGTTTAACATACCATTCTGACAGTTTGGGCATATTGCTGTGTTGAACAGCTTGTTGCACCTTCCATTAAAGTGTTCACTTTTGTACACATCTTCTTGCTTTATTCATGCAGTTGTGGGGAATGGTTAGTAAGGTTGATTCTGACCTAGGCTATGTTGAGGTCACATATCTACTTTTTAAGTTCATGCTATAGTGCATACAATTTTAGAGATATAGCCTACATGTGCATATGCGTTCTTCTTGGTGTTCTCACAAACAGGTGAAATAAATCAGTTTAAATTTGGCCTATGGACATAGCCTGGCCTATTCTCAGCCATTACAAAATCTGTTGTCTGACCATAATTTAACTGATCTGTATACCACTATGCTACTAGACAACAAAATGCCTGTTTGTTTTATTTCATGTGAGATGTTGATAAATGTGAGCTTCAACAAAATGATAAGAGCACCTCTCTGAGTGTCACGTTTACGTAAAAAAAAGGTGTGTGTGCACGAGCATGGTCGCGCGCAAAAGTGTCCCGGTTTCAGACTCGGGAAATCTGGTCACCCTAGCCTAACGTTGACTAGCCAGCTAACTGCACTAACATTTCCATTGGGACAAAAAACCCTGTCCTGTGGGGAAATTTTGACTGACTTTCCGCTTCTTTGTAAAGAATGTCCTTATGTCCATTGGTGTCTGGGGAGGAGCAAATACTGCAAACAATTCATCATCAACCAAGAATACCTCATTAGGCTAAGCTTATTTCACTGTTTAGTTGAATATTAATTTAACGTGTCCTAGGGTTAATTTTGAGGGCATATCACAAAAGAATAAGGTTTTAGCAAAAGCTAGACATTGTGAGGTTGCAATGGGGCTGACGTCACCTCCTCCACTTTCGAGCAGCTGCACCAACATTTCTGTGCTCGCGCTGAGATTCACTTCACTCGTGCGCGGTGAGTTGTTGTCGGGAACACCCGGAGAACCCGGAGTGGATTTTCAGTGGTCTGTGTATTCTCTTCTCGATCAAGTGGAATGGATTCTTTCACGAAGCAATAGAAACGGCGCTGGGTGAACTCATATTTTATGTTAAATGTGGGCGGGTCCAAACGAAGAATTATGAAATGTGAGGGGGACATGTCCACTTCACATTCAATGGTGGCGACGCCCATGGCATTGTTGTTATTTCAAAAGTCTTATTAAAATAATTAAAAGCATATTATCAGCCCCTTAAAGGGCCCCATGGCAGTGCTGGGCCCCTAGAATTGTTCTAACCTTTCCCCCCCTGGCGGCGCCCATGCTTGTAGCCAACTGCCAATCACTGAAACTGTGACGAACATGAGCAGACATTTCAAACAAACATATCAGCACCAGTCATGGGACTGAGCTGCAGCAGGTAAGACAGCAACCAAATCCATAAGGGTTTTACACAGCTAGTATAATTTGTTATTTGATCATTGTTAATGGTAAATACTGTAAATTAAATTGAAAATTATGTTTGAATATTCACACTCTTTTTTTTTTTGGTTCATTTATAGGGCTAGATAATCTAACTGTATGTCACTACCTTCTTCAGTGAAATAGAGCGAGCTAATTCGTTAGATTGAAGATTATACATGAGGACAGACCAACACAGATGAAGCAGGCCACACACAGATATGTTTATACTTCGAGAATACACACCTGCCCCCACCCACCTCCACCCCCACCTCTTTTTATACCCACCAGCTGTCACTGTAGCACCCAGAGTATCATGTGGTATGGAAGCATTTTTAATGAGTATGTTGTATCAGACTGATACAGTGCCTTGCAAAAGTATTCATCCCCCTTGGTATTTGTCCTGTTTTGTTGCATTACAAGCTGAAATTAAAATGGATTTTGGGGGGGTTAACCCCATTTGATTTACACAACATGCCTACCGCTTGAAAGGTGCACATTTTTTTTTATTGTGACAAAAAATAATTCTCATCTCATCTCATCTCATTATCTCTAACCGCTTTATCCTTCTACAGGGTCGCAGGCAAGCTGGAGCCTATCCCAGCTGACTACGGGCGAAAGGCGGGGTACACCCTGGACAAGTCGCCAGGTCATCACAGGGCTGACACATAGACACAGACAACCATTCACACTCACATTCACACCTACGGTCAATTTAGAGTCACCAGTTAACCTAACCTGCATGTCTTTGGACTGTGGGGGAAACCGGAGCACCCGGAGGAAACCCACGCGGACACGGGGAGAACATGCAAACTCCACACAGAAAGGCCCTCGCCGGCCCCGGGGCTCAAACCCAGGACCTTCTTGCTGTGAGGCGACAGCGCTAACCACTACACCACCGTGCCGCCCGCATTTACAATCACAAATGAAAATTCAAAAAATAATTAAGATGAAAAAAAAACAGAGATCTGGAGTGTGCATAAGTATTCACCCCCTTTTGTATGAAACCCCTAAATAAGAGCTGGTCCAAACAATTAACTGCATAAGTCACATAATTAGTTGGTTAAGATCCACCTGTGGGCAAACAAAGTGTCACATGGTCTGTCACATGATGCCTGTATAAATCAACCTGTTCTGGAAGGACCCTGACTCTGCAACACTACAAAGCAAGCAACATGAAAACCAAGGAGCCTCCAAACAGGTCAGAGACAAAGTTGTGGAGAAGTATAGATCAGGGTTGGGTTATAAAAAAAATATCCCAAATTTTGAATATCCCATGGAGCACCATTAAATACATTATAGCAAAATGGAAAGAATATGGCACCACTACAAACCTGACCAGAGAAGGCCGCCCACCAAAACTCACAGACCGGGCAAGGAGTGCATTAATCAGAGATGCAACAAAGACACCAACAATAATGCTGAGGAATCTGCAAAGATCTAAAGTGGAGATGAGAGTATCTGTCCATTGGACCACTTTAAGCCATACACTCCACAGAGTGGGGCTTTATGGAAGAGTGGCCAGAAAAAAGTCATTGCTTAAAAAAAATCACGTTTGGAGTTTGCCCAACAGCATGTGGCAGACTCTCCAAACACATAGAAGAAGAATCTCTGGCCAAATGAGACAAAAATTGAACTTTTTGGCCATCATGGGAAATGCCATGTGTGGCACAAACCCAACACCCTGAGAACACCATCCCTACAATGAAGCATGATGGTGGCAGCATCATGCTGTGGGAATATTTTTCATCTGTAGGGAGAGGAAAGCTGGTCAGGACTGAAGGAAAGATGGATGGCACTAAATACAGGGCAATTCTGGAGGAAAACCTGTTTGAGTCAGCCAGAGGTTTGAGACTGGGACGAAGGTTCACGGTCTAGCAGGACAATGATCCGAAGCATACTGCTAAAGCTACACTGGAGTGGTTTAAAGGGAAACATTTAAATGTCTTGGAATGGCCTAATCAAAGCCCAGACCTCAATCCAACTGAGGATCTGTGGCATAACTTGAAGATTGCTGTACACCAACACAACCCATCTAACTTGAAGGAGTTGAAGCAGTTTTGCCTTGAGGAATGGGCAAAAATCCTAGTGGCTAAATGTGCTAAGCTAATAGAGACATAACCCAAGAGACTTGCAGCTGTGGTTGCAGCAAAAGGTGGCTCTATAAAATATTTACTTTTTTGGGGGGGAACACTTATGCACACTCCAGATTTCTGTTTTTTCATTTTAATTATTGTTTGTGTCACAATAAAAAAACAATGTGCACCTTTCAAGTGGTAGGCATGTTGTGTAAATCAAATGGTGCTAACCCCCCAAAAATCCATTTTAATTCCAGCTTATAATGCAACAAAACAGGACAAACACCAAGGGGAATGAATACTTTTGCAAAGCACTGTACCCGATACCAGTATTGAGTATGCCAACATAATTCCTACACATCCCTCACTCACTTGTTACCTTGATCCTGTATTTAATGTATTTGAATTTATCCTGTGAACCAGCAGTTCTCAAAGTAGGGCTTGGACCCCACAAGTCAGGGGGTCCAAGCCCTACTTTGAGTCCATGATTTTTTTTTTTTTTGGCTAGTTGTAGTGGAAATACAAGATACAGGGGGGAAAATGTGATTAGTTATTCACCACCTTGACTGGTTCCTTGAATTGAATGACTTCAATCCAAACTTCAATAACGCAAAAACAAGTAGGTCTATGTACTGTATTATTATACATACCAGACACTTTTTCGATAGAATAAAAACCTGTGTTCTATTCCCTTCTAGTGGGTTTCATTCATTTGGTTTGATAGCATGCGATATTTTTAGCGTGTCGCTTATCCTATGTGTATTACATCACTCTACCCAATGGAGAATGAGCATGCAATATGGTTTAGGATATTGCATGGTTGTTAAGACAACATGACGTCACATGTTGGAGATGTAAAACTTCCACGCTAGCAAGCGACTGGGACAATTTGTAAACAAGCATGGCCGCCAGGTTTGCTTCATTAAATAAAGAAGATTTTAAAAGAATTTTTAAAGAGACACACTGAACACCCAAAAGGAATGTGTATGTATGTATGTATGTATGTATGTATTATTATTATTAATAATAATAATAATAATAATAATAATAATATTGGCTGGCTTGTTTTCATGGTATATTAGATATATTCCATTCAGCTAGCATGATATTGAACTCATCTTCGACTCATTTGATTGCTGGGTTTCAGTCACGTGACTTTTCTTCGCAGTTTTACTGGAAATTACATAGCTGGTGGTCTAAACAGTTGTCGTAGTGCAAACAACTAGCAATAACTTATCAGAGTATGCTCATAATCTATAAGCCACTGCTCGCTTTAGATATATTCAGAAGATTACTATGTGCAATGGAATAGACCCCTCCAGTCTGGGAAAGAAGAATTTGTCATGCAATCTCAAAAACTACCCTTCAGTCGAGTTCCCCGACATCTTGAACTATCTGGTGTTGCAGACATCCTTCTACACCGCAAAACAGATGAAAGCGTGGAAGAGTATGGAGGCTTACAAATTTTTTGTATGTGTCTGGGTAAAGGACCTCGGTATCAAGTTGCTGCCAAATGAATCCTGTACGAAGGTAAGCCAGAAAGTTCTAAGACAGATGTTATAATTTCAAAAGGTGTCTGATTTTAATAATTAAAACATGTTAAGACATGTCTCTCAGGCGTCTCGAACAGCTTTGACAAATTTTATCATTATATCTTTGTCAACCGTTGAGCTGTGTTACGTTTTATTTGATCAGGTTTTTCAACCCTCGAAAATGCACAATTTTGAAATCCGGTATCAAGTCGCTACCAAATGAATCCTGTATTGTTTTTGCCTGTGTAAGTATTTTTTTAAGCTTTTCATTCACGTCTTTACAACAAAGCCCTGCAAGTTGAAGTGTAAACGAACAACAGTTTGCTTGATTTTCACTTGTGTTGGCTCTTATCTCTCAGGTAAATCATTCACAAAGATCATCAGAAACCCCTTTAAAGACCGGGATCTTAGTTAAACAAGATGGTGAAATGATCACAGCGCACTGTAATGCCGCTTTTCCACTACAAACGCGGCTGAGTCGGGCTGAGCCGTGCCGTGCTGAGTCGAGCTGAGTGGGGCTGTTGGAGTTGCATTTCGACTACAACCGCGCTGAACCGTGCTGGCTGGAAGTGGGTGGACACATTGGGTGGAGTTAGCGAAAGTGGGTGGACGTCACGTGATGTCGTTAAGCAGCGCAAACAGTGACATCAGTGAGCTTTTAAGCGGTAGTCTCACAACCCGGATAGTAAACCATAAACATGGAGGACATGGAGTCGTTAGTGTTGCTGGTCTTGGTGCTGTGGCTTGTTGTCGGTGACAATGCCAACAGATACTGGCAAGAGCGTATAGATGAGGCGAGGCGCATAAGGCTTCAGAAATTCTCGTAATTCATAATTATTCTTCTTCAGGGTTTACGGTGTTTACAGATCCCAGCGTGCTCGCGGGGCGTGTGTGGGCATGTGAGGACACTCCTCCTCACCAATCAGTGCACAGGGGAGTGTCTGCTCACGCCCCCAGCCTCACTCGGCTCGCTTTGGCTCGCTTCAGCCCCACTCCAAAACGGTGCGAGTTTTAGGGGCTAAGCAGGGCTGAAGTGAGCCGAGTCGTGCTGTTCTTTGGTAGTCGAAACGCGAGCCGTGTCGGGCTGAAGTGAGCTGAAGCGAGCTGAAGTGAGCTGAAAAAAGGTAGTGGAAAAGGGCCATAACTGTATGGCTGGGTAAGAATTTTGCCATGACCTTCATGCATATGGACTTTGTGAGGAGTAAGGAGTAAAGAAAGAAACAGCTGGGGACTTTAGTGCTTTGTGACTAAAAAAAATACCGTAAAATAACGACACGTACAGTAGCAAGAAAAGTACTTGGGAAACACTAAGGACATACGGTAGCTGAGAGGGAGATACAAACCTTTCACCAAGCGATCACTGCAAACTTGAACATGCTTCGACTCGGCTCCCTTCGATTTCAGTGAGAGGTTCAAAAGCCACCTTTCTCAATGTTTTTTTTTTGTGAAATCCTGTGTTTTTTCACCCTTTTTTATTAAAAAAGGGTGAAAATTATTTTTTATTAGTTAATTGGGAACCATGAAGAAACTTATCAGTTTCACGGTTTGATCGATTTGAACAACCTAAAACAACGCAAGTGAAAGGTATTTTTCATGCGAGCAATGCACCTTCTCTGTACAGTTTGCCAACTGAGCTTTGGTAGACCACCAGCTAAAGTTTTGAATAACTAATGAGGCGGATGTGACGTCACGTGAAACCCAGCAATATCTCATCTCATCTCATTATCTCTAGCCGCTTTATCCTGTTCTACAGGGTCACAGGCAAGCTGGAGCCTATCCCAGCTGACTACGGGCGAAAGGCGGGGTACACCCTGGACAAGTCGCCAGGTCATCACAGGGCTGACACATAGACACAGACAACCATTCATACTCACATTCATACCTATGGTCAATTTAGAGTCGCCAGTTAACCTAACCTGCATGTCTTTGGACTGTGGGGGAAACCGGAGCACCCGGAGGAAACCCACGCGGACAACATGCAAACTCCACACAGAAAGGCCCTCGCCGGCCACGGGGCTTGAACCTGGACCCTCTTGCTGTGAGGCGACAGCGCTAACCACTACAACACCGTGCTGCCCCCCAGCAATATCATGCTAGCTGAATGGAATATATCTGATATACCATGACAAAAAGCCCAGCGAATATTATTCATCTCATCTCATTATCTCTAGCCACTTTATCCTGTTCTACACGGTCACAGGCAAGCTAGAGCCTATCCCATCTGACTACGGGCGAAAGGCAGGGTACACCCTGGACAAGTCGCCAGGTCATCACAGGGCTGACACATAGACACAGACAACCATTCACACTCACATTCACACCTACAGTCAATTTAGAGTTGCCAGTTAACCTAACCTGCATGTCTTTGGACTGTGGGGGAAACCAGAGCACCCGGAGGAAACCTACACGGACACGGGGAGAACATGCAAACTCCGCACAGAAAGGCCCCCGCCGGCCACGGGGCTCGAACCCGGACCATTTTGCTGTGAGGCGACAGCGCTAACCACTACACCACCGTGCCGCCCCCCAGCAATAATCATGCTAGCTGAATGGAATACATCTGATATACCATGACAAAAAACCCAGTGAATATTATTCAACTATATAATATCAACTTGGACCTCAAGTGTTTTGCCGGTGGAAATTTCAGGAAAGCTCTAATCAAGATGAGAGAGAAAAAAACAAACAAACACATTGTACATATGTAAATCATTTTCAAAATCTTTTATATTTTACAGTTAAAGGTCTGTCTAGCTCAAACAGTTTGAGAACTCCTGCTTGAAATGAGATCATGTGACGTCAATTTTTTTATATATATGTTTATTTTTTTTAAATTGAAATTCAATCTCAATACAAAGCATGTGTACACTTAAGATTATAACCCAGTACATGTTACATGCTCATATAAGAGTATTTTAAGGAACTTAACATTACATCTCACATGTAGTCAAAAAACATAAAACAAACAAGACAAACACAAAACAAAGAAAGAAGGAAAAAGAGAAAGAAAAAAAAACACTGCCATCTACATAGCCAAGTCTCTTTGTACTAACACAACTACCACAGACAATAAAAATAGGACAGTAATTTCATTTCTACATGTACAAGGGCTGTTAGATAAAATTGCAGATAATATTTTTAAGGACAATTGCTTTCTTACTTGTCATTTTATTAAGTGAATTCCAGTATGTATTAAATTCTGTTTTAAATACTATAAAGTGAGGGAACGTTTTTAGATATCTGGTTTTATGAATAAAGAATTTACCTAAAATTATAACAACATTCACCATGTAATTCTCTTCTGAGTTTCCCCTTGTGGTGCCAAAAAGAATTTCTTCAGCTGTAAGTCTAGGTCCAGATATTGCCAACCAGTTCTTCACAGCAACCCAAAAACTTTGTGTTACCAAACAATCACTGAAAATGTGTATAGTTGCATCTATTTCTTTCTTACAGAACACACATAGCTCTAAATCAATATTAAATATGTGGTGTAGCAATTATTTTGATGGATATATGTTATTAATGGTTTTAAAATGCACCTCTTTTGCTTTTGGTGGAATTGGGAACTTCAAATATTTAGTTCTGAGTGAGACTAACTGGCTTTCAGTAAAATAAGTTGTATTTCTTATTGGTCTCACCGGGTGACACTCTTCTCGTAAGCATTCTCTTATAAACTTGTTTGTACTTTTAATATCTAGTAGATGCACACTTTTCACAATTAAATCAGGCAACTTGGGTTGTAAACTGTCATATTTCAAATAGTTTTGGATAGTTTTAATCAAACCTTCAGGGATAGCTTTAATGACATTATGAAATTGTCGTTTCGGGGGGGGTAAAACCATACTTAACACAAAATGTATTATAAGAAAAAATGTTCCCTTCATCATCCAAAATATCCAATATGGACCAAATATTATTTTCTTTCCATTCTTTTATATACAAGGATTTACGACTCAGTGTAATATATCTATTGTTCCAAATAGGGGAAGAATGGGGTGTGAAATTGTGCTTGTAGATAAGTTTCCAGTACATTAGAACTTGCTGGTGAAAGTCTGACAATTTGATTGGTAATTTTGAAGTGGCAAAGTCACATGACAGGAGATAAGGCAAGCCACCAACTCTACTAAAGATCAGTCTGGGTATACAGTACCAAAAGGCTTCACTCTTCTTCAAGTACTCCTTAATCCAGTTAAGTTTAATCATGCCATTTAAACAGTTAAAGTCAATAACTTTTAACCCCCCCTCTTTAAAGTCCTTGACAATGTATGCTTTCTGTAAATAGTGAGTTTTACTCCTCCATATAAAGCTGAAATTAGCTTGATTAACAGCTTTAATTTAATCTTTTGGGATGGCTAAGGAGTGTGAAGGATAGATGCACCTAGATAAAAATTCCATCTTTGTTAGGTACACCCTGCCAAAAACAGACAAGTCTCTTTGCTGCCATATATCCAGCCTTGTTTTCCCTTTCTGAATGGTGTCTGTTATATTAAGCTTGATTCTTCTCTGTTTGTCATTAGTTATGTAAATGCCCAAGTATTTTATTCCCCTTTTAACTGGTATACTATTAATGACCAACTCTTCACATTGTTTGATAGGCATGAGCTCACATTTGGTGATATTAAGGCATAAACCTGAGGCTTTGGAGAACATTTCAATCCCTTTAATCGCCACTGGGATTTGATGTTTATCCTTCAGAAAAATTGTTGTGTCATCCGCTAATTAACTTATGACTATATCTGTATCAAGCACACGGAGTGCTGTTAGTTCTGTGTAATTTTTTATATGAATAGCCAACATTTCTACTGCCAAGATAAATAGGTATGGGCTAATAGGACAGCCTTGCCTTACCCCTACTTGAATTGGAAAACGTGTGGTTGTTCTGCTGGGTAGAGCAACCACACTATTTATGTCCTTATAACATGTCTTGACAAAATTACAGAATCCATTCCCAAAACCAAAGTATTCAAGAGACTGAAAGAGGAAGTTATGTTCTAAAGTATCAAATGCTTTGAAAAAATCTAGAAACAGTATAAAACCTTCATCTTCTATCATATCACTGTAATGTATAATGTCCAGAATTAACCTGATGTTATTATGAATAGATCTATTCTTCATAAAGCCTGACTGAGACTCACTAACACATTGTTCAATACCTGTTTTAAGACGGTTTGCAAAAACATAAGTTAAAATCTTGTAGTCTGTTGTGAGAAGTGTAATAGGTCTTCTATTATCTAAAACCAGTGAATTTTTCCCTGGTTTGGGAATTAGTATTATAATACCTTGTTTCATGGATGGGGAAAGTGTGTGGCTGTTTAATATTTCAAGGAATGTATGGAAAAGAAAATGGCGCACGTCTGGCCAAAAATGTTTGTAGAAATTGGCAGTTAAGCCATCAACCCCCGGGAATTTGTTAATTTTAATTTTACTGATAACTGCATCCATTTCTTGAATCTGTAACTCTCCATCACAAGTGTCCCTGAATACTTCTGTAATTTGTGGAATGTGGTGTTTAATATCTTCAAAGAAAGTGAATGTCTCGTTCTCTGAGAACTTGGAAGTATACAGTTGGCTATGGAGCACTTGCATGTGACGTCACAGCCGATCCAGATTGTGACAGACGCCATTGTGTCGGTCAAACGCCATATTCCGCCTTCTACTCCTACTTCTGGTTCTACTTCTGCTTTTACTTCTACCTTTTCTTCTGGAAAACCCTACTATATACAATTCTACTACAACGGCTGCAGCTACAAGCTCTCCCTACCTGTGCACGTTTTTTATGTTTTTTTGTGTGTATTTTTGCGTGTTGTTCGTCTGTACCGGACTTCAATATCCACTACAACCGTATGGACTTACTGGACATTGGTTTCCAGCAGAAAATGACGGTTTGTAGCGATTTCCATCGCATGCACAACATTCCGGACGAGAAAAAAAAAATTATAACATTCCGGACGAGACAGCGAGACCAGCGGGGTCTCCGTGGATTGTTATCGGAAGCAAAGCGAAGGAGGCGGCGCCGGGAGCAAAAGCGAGGCTGCAGGCAGAGCCGGCCTGTTGACTAAGCTCAGAAAACAGCCACTCAAATCTCCACTGCTAAAGGCCCGGTCCCACTGGCCAATGGACACAAAACGTATGCAAAAAGGACACAGCGGACGAGCAAAATTTCGGGGGTGGCTCTATCCGTTTTCATCCGCTCCAGAAATGGACAAAATTGGCGAAAATTTGCGAAAACAGAACGGAAAAGAACGGACGTGGGTAGTATATAGCGGGGATGTTAAACGCATGTTCATAGGAAGCCTAGCGGATGAAAGCGGATGGAAGTGGATGACAGCTCCGAAGGGGTTACCGGTGATAACTGAGAAGCGGACGCATAGCAGAAAGAGCGGATGCATAGCGGATGAAGGGGATGCATCACGTACGCCTAACGGAAACAAAGGGGATGTTGTGCGGATGTATATCGGATGCAGACCGTTCACTGCGCATGCGGGGGGTATGAATTGCGTCTGCTCCGCGGATATAAAGGGATGCAGCACGCACGCCGTCAGCATAAAGCGGAAAGACGTGCTGGCGGCTACATCGATACATCTCTACTACTAGATGATTTTCTCCCCCTTTTTATACAAAATATCGATTGTCCGCTAGGTGTCCTTCTACATACTCTAGACATACTCCAGACATCCTAAATATACGAGATACATCCCAGATATAAACGCTTTGTCCGTTTTGAATACTTTATATACAGTGGTGCTTGAAAGTTTGTGAACCCTTTAGAATTTTCTATATTTCTGCATGAATATGATCTAAAACATCATCAGATTTTCACACAAGTCCTAAAAGTAGATAAAGAGAACCCAGTTAAACAAATGAGACAAAAATATTATACTTGGTCATTTATTTATTAAGGAAAACGATCCAATATTACAGATCCGTGAGTGGCAAAAGTATGTGAACCTTTGCTTTCAGTATCTGGTGTGACCCCCTTGTGCAGCAATAACTGCAACTAAAAGTTTATGGTAACTGTTGATCAGTCCTGCACACCGGCTTGGAGGAATTTTAGCCCATTCCTCCGTACAGAACAGCTTCAACTCTGGGATGTTGGTGGGTTTCCTCACATGAACTGCTCGCTTCAGGTCCTTCCACAACATTTCGATTGGATTAAGGTCAGGACTTTGACTTGGCCATTCCAAAACATTAACTTTATTCTTCTTTAACCATTCTTTGGTAGAATGACTTGTGTGCTTAGGGTCGTTGTCTTGCTGCATGACCCACCTTCTCTTGAGATTCAGTTCATGGACAGATGTCCTGACATTTTCCTTTAGAATTCGCTGGTATAATTCAGAATTCATTGTTCCATCAATGATGGCAAGCCGTTCTGGCCCAGATGCAGCAAAACAGGCCCAAACCATGATGCTACCACCACCATGTTTCACAGATGGGATAAGGTTCTCATGCTGGAATGCAGTGGTTTCCTTTCTCCAAACATAACGCTTCTCATTTAAACCAAAAAAGTTCTATTTTGGTCTCATCCATCCACAAAACATTTTTCCAACAGCCTTCTGGCTTATCCACGTGATCTTTAGGAAACTGCAGATGAGCAGCAATGTTCTTTTTGGAGAGCAGTGGCTTTCTCCTTGCAACCCTGCCATGCACACCATTGTTGTTCAGTGTTCTCCTGATGGTGGACTCATGAACATTAACATTAGCCAATGTGAGTGAGGCCTTCAGTTGCTTAGAAGTTGCCCTGGGGTCCTTTGTGACCTCGCCAACTATTACACGCCTTGCTTTTGGAGTGATTTGTTGGTGGACCACTCCTGGGGAGGGTAACAATGGTCTTGAATTTCCTTCATTTGTACACAATCTGTCTGACTGTTGAGTGGTGGAGTCCAAACTCTTTAGAGATGGTTTTGTAAACTTTTCCAGCCTGATAAGCATCAACAACGCTTTTTCTGAGGTCCTCAGAAATCTCCTTTGTTCATGCCATGATACACTTCCACAAACATGCGTTGTGAAGATCAGACTTTGATAGATCCCTGTTCTTTAAATAAAACAGGGTGCCCACTCACACCTGATTGTCATCCCATTGATTGAAAACACCTGACTCTAATTTCACCTTCAAATTAACTGCTAATCCTAGAGGTTCACATACTTTTGCCACTCACAGATATGTAATATTGGATCATTTTCCTCAATAAATAAATGACCAAGTATACTATTTTTGTCTCATTTGTTTAACTGGGTTCTCTTTATCTACTTTTAGGACTTGTGTGAAAATCTGATGATGTTTTAGGTCATATTTATGCAGAAATATAGAAAATTCTAAAGGGTTCACAAACTTTCAAGCACCACTGTACGAGATGCATACGCTTACATCCTTTCTATTTCCGTGCTACTAACGATGAATAGACGTTTCATGTACCTTATCTTTCCTCCCTCTTTCCGTTTTCAGCTGCAGCGGATGTGAGTTGCGAGGATGCCCAGAGGATGCAGAGAGGATACAGCAGACGTTTAACGGATGATAACGGACATAGAACGTTTGTTGCTCGTATATGTCGCGGATTTACATCGTACACGGCGGAAAGTTCATCCGTTCTAAAAGTTTTGTGCAGCTCAAAACTTTTTGCGCGGATGAAATCACAGTGGACGGATGCTCGATGGATAGAGCGTATGAAGCACGTATGCAATGAGTACACAACGGATGCATAGCGTTTTCCAACGGATGGCAAAGATTTTTTTACGTTTTACATCCTCTTTGCATCCATAAGTGCAGTGGGACCGGGCCTTAAGCCTCTATCTCTCCAACGCCAGATCCATGTAAACAAGACGGACGATTTGGAATTACCTTATTCTATTCTATAATCGGCTGGTCAGTGCTATACTCAATACTTAAGTGACTTACCCGTCCAATGAGGATTCTTGTTACAAGATGCCACATCTGAGTCGCTGACAAATCCTGAATTTCTGTAGAGAAAACTGTCCAGAGATTTATAAGCATGCAGTGCTTCACCACTGAACAGCGAGGGAAAGTTAATGAGGTAATCATACACGTCCGGGTATTCCGCTGGCAGTTCAAAATCCGGTCGTGAAAACTCCGTCCGGAAAGCCATAAGGGTCACAAATCTGTAGATCGTTTATTTTAGACATATATCTAGTTATCTGTTCATTAGAAAAATGAGCCGTGTAGTCCGTCGGTTGAAATTGATCCATTCTGTACACGAGTGCAGCAGTATTCAGCGGTGTTTTTGACCGACAAGATGGGGGTTGTGTACTTTCCGGTCACGTGACTGCAAGATCTCTATAGAAGGTTAGAATCTCTTTAGAAATAACCCTTTGTTATTATCAATCAGTAAAGATCGTATTTCATTCCTTTGCTGTCTGGTTTTTTCAAGGCGACAAAAATATGCTGAGTTTTTTCCCCCTCTTCTATCCACCTAGCCCGAGATCTAACACAAGCACCCTTGGCTTTTCTTGCATACATTTCATCCAACTTTGTCTGCAGAGTCAATAGAGTTTGTTTGTCATTATCTGTAAGTGTGGGCTTGTTGCATGTGGCATTCAGCTCCTTAATGAGCTTCAGTTCCTCTTGTCTTTGAGACTTTTTAAGATTTTTACTGTCAGCAATTGAATATTGTCTTATTTTATACTTACAGAATTCCCATTTCAGTATCTCATCTCATCTCATTATCTCTAGCCGCTCCATCCTTCTACAGGGTCGCAGGCAAGCTGGAGCCTATCCCAGCTGACTATGGGCGAAAGGCGGGGTACACCCTGGACAAGTCGCCAGGTCATCACAGGGCTGACACATAGACACAGACAACCATTCACACTCACATTCACACCTACGGTCAATTTAGAGTCACCAGTTAACCTAACCTGCATGTCTTTAGACTGTGGGGGAAACCGGAGCACCCGGAGGAAACCCACGCGGACACGGGGAGAACATGCAAACTCCACACAGAAAGGCCCTCGCCGGCCCCGGGGCTCGAACCCAGACCTTCTTGCTGTGAGGCAACAGCGCTTCAGTATGTATGAGGAAAAATCCTCTATATCCATAACCTCTTTTATAAGTTGCTTGACACCCATACAGTAACAATCATGTGAAAGTAACTCTGAGTTGAATTTCCAATAACCCGAATGAAATTGTGGTTCAGGGGGTTTTAGTACCAGAGAGATAACTGAATGATCTGTTAACGGAGCTGCCTACATTCTTACATCAGACACCAGTCCTAAAAGAGGGTCTGACAGCAACCAGTAATCCAACCTAGACCGATGACTCCCATTTGGTTGAAACCAAGAAAATTGTACTTTGTTACCATTGTAGTGCCTCCAGGCGTCTTGTAGCGCATTTGAATGGCACGTGACGTCAATTCAGCAGCTCAATCTCCAAGACGATTCGCTATGCAAATTTTTCTGACTTCGGCTCTGCTGATTGGTCTGTGATCTCATGCGCATGGTCACCTGGAGGAAAAAAAAAAAAAACCCGCAGGCGCGTGCAGAACTGGACAGCTCCGCGTCTTCTTCAGAGCTCTGCACACACACACACACACACACACACACATACCGGTGTGTGTCTGCTCTGTAATGCGATTTACTCTCGTGTGGTAGAGGATTTAAGAGTCATTTAGGAAAATCGGTGCCAACAGCCGTGGAGGTAGAATAGAATATTTGTACAATACATGTGTATTTTGCTGGACTGAAATGAGATGGAGAGTTTGAGCGTTTAAACCCGCCTACGGGAGTGTTTACTGGTGTAGCGGAGTAGCGCGCGCGCGCACACTCGCTCTCACACACACACACACACACACACACACACACATATACATCACCTACATATATATATATATACACACACACACACACACACACACACATATAGCCTACATATATATATATATATATATATATATATATATATATATATATATATATATATACACACACACACGCACGCGCGCAGAGGGCGCTCGTGTGTGTCGGAGGAGCATTTCTATATTTCTCCAGGATGTGTTCGAGTCTCAGGCACTTTCACGCCGTGTCTGAGGGGGATTACTTGCCTTTCCAAACTACCATGGTAAGACTTTTCCTGTGCATTATACAGATGCGTGTGTGTGTGTGAAAGCGCGACACTAACAGAAAGTGTATTTGGTAGCAGGTGGAGTTGTGCACTGACTCGCGCCCTGTTCCGCTGACAGGCTGACATCATGTTCGTGGCTGGATCAGATCATGAACCTAAGCTCCTTCTTGTTTTTATAATCAATCTGTGCAGTAGTAAATTTCCTGCCTGTTGTATTGCACTGTATTGTATACAGGTAGAATCTTGCATGATAATTTACACCTTGAGATATTTACTTATATATACAGTATATATTATATAAGTGTGTATGTATATATATATATATATATATATATATATATATATATATATATATATATATATATATATATATTACACACACACGCACAGTTAATAAAATTAGTTTGCACGCATGAGGAATTGGGGGATTATGGAACAGTTCATCCAATTAGCTCGAACATCCTCCACCAATCTGTTGCCTTACCTCAATATAGAAGTAGTATTGATTGAGATGAAAGTGCACATTGAGTGTTAAATCCAGTGTAGCTGTATAGGAGATGAATGGAGTGGCACTGCTCACTGTACCTTGCAAACCTTATTTATTTCGTCGTTTTTTTTTTTTTTTCCCTGGAGCGTCAGGTTGGGGTTGGACTGAGGAAGTAAAGCTGATAGGAAAGGAGATTACTTTTCAAGGGGGGAAAAAAAAGCAAAACTGTGATAACCGCCTGCTTGCACTTTGAAGCATTTCTTATCTTAGTATTGTTTATTTCCTCTCATGGTCAGTGTCACCTCTTTTTTCGGCATATTTATGTATTTTAAACTTTGACCTATACTATATTATACTATACAATACTTTCATTGCTGTTTGACACCCTTACAGACCTGTAAACTAAATTTCAACCCTGTTATATCCAGAGACTCACAGGCTTTACCAGGGTGTAGGGAAGCTATTCATTTCCTCAGAAACTACCCAGGTGATTTTAATAAAATGGATCGCTGACAGGGCAACAGAAAGTAATTAACCTGCCACATGCTGTGGCTGTTCCCTGGACAGGGTAAAAACCTTTTCTTCTAAAGGACCCATGGGCACCTTACACTGTCCCCTCATCTGCTCATTAATTATTGACCTGCACCACATGCGAATACGAACATCCATAATGGTGAGTCGTTTGACTGACTCTTTCAAACAAGCTTGTTCAAGCAAATTGAATGACAATTGGTCCTTCAATTCAACATTCGTACATGAATCTAGAAATATTGACATATGCCGTTGTTATAACATGAAAAATAGTAGTGAACACTCAGGAGAAAAAAAGATGGTCGAACATGTTTGTTGCTGGGATGTTTATTTTTTGTATCTTTATTATGGATATTTCACCTGGAAATATCATTGTGGTGTACCTTTAAAAAGATATAACCTTTTCATGCGGAAATGATTTATACACATATTAAATATTCTGAAGACTTTTTCTTTTCTTTTTGTTTTTTAATATAAAATTGCATGATACATGAATTTTGACTCAGTCAAAATATCAAATATTAAAAAATAAATGGATGGAGAGTAAAAAAGGCAAATACAGTAGGCTTTTCCTGGCAAATAGAGAAAATGTTATTTCTGAACATTCAAAATATACGTAAAATTTGCACATAATACAAATAAAAAGCCTAATTTTTAAAAGTCTAAAGTGTTCATCAGTGCAGAAGTGTATTGCTGCCACTCTGTAAAATGAAAAATGGATCAGTGTCATGTGGTAAGGTGCAAAGTTTCCTGTTATAACAAGATGTTTCTCAAGTTTTAACAAGATATTTTCACATTATCATGACATAGAAACTTGTGTTATACCAATAACCTTTTCTTGTTTTATATATATACATATATGTTTGCTTCTCTCACTCATGAGACATACATTCACAACTCAAATATAAACTTCATATCTTCGCACAACCGTGTAATATCCTCTCTCTCTCTCTCTCTCTCTCTCTCTCTCTCTCTCTCTCTTTCTGTACAGTAGTTAGCTTTAAAGTTTTAAAGTAAGACTTCATGCACCTTTTTCATGAAAAGAGACACTAAAGTTACAGACGGTGAACACTTACGGTAAGGGTATCACCCCAGTGAGGAAAGGCAACATTTCATACTCTTTTAATCTCTGACAATGTAAATATGGGTTTGTGTACACTAAAAAATACTGTCAAATTTACAGTCATTTACAAGCAACAAGGTTACCAATAAAAGTACGAAAAATTACAATAACAAATATGTTTATAGTACAGAACTATAGTACCTTATACAGAATAAAGTAGCAACCATGGCAGATTGTCAGCACTGGGACTTGAACACACATCCTTCTGACCTGTAACTCAAAGCTTCAACCACTGAATAACCACCACTCGCTTGCATTGATTTGATTTAATGCAATCTTTTAGTCATGCAAATTCACTGGTAGAAATGGTTGAATCAGTGCAAGCTAGTTGAGCTAGTTGTGACGGTTCAGTGATTAAGACTTTGAGTCATGTTTTACCTCCAATGTTGACAGCATACTTTTAATTTAAAACTTTAGTCTCAAAGGTAATTACTGTTCAGTTACAGTGGGGCAAAAAAGTATTTAGTCAGCCACCAATTGTGCAAGTTCTCCCACTTAAAAAGATGAGAGAGGCCTGTAATTTTCATCATAGGTACACTTCAACTATGAGAGACAGAATGGGGGGAAAGAATCCAGGAAATCACATTGTAGGATTTTTAATGAATTAATTGGTAAATTCCTCTGTAAAATAAGTATTTGGTCACCTACAAACAAGCAAGATTTCTGGCTCTCACAGACCTGTAACTTCTTCTTTAAGAGGCTCCTCTGTCCTCCACTCGTTACCTGTATTAATGGCACCTGTTTGAACTCGTTATCAGTATAAAAGACACCTGTCCACAACCTTAAACAGTCACACTCCAAACTCCACTATGGCCAAGACCAAAGAGCTGTCAAAGGACACCAGAAACAAAATTGTAGACCTGCACCAGGCTGGGAAGACTGAATCTGCAATAGGTAAGCAGCTTGGTGTGAAGAAATCAACTGTGGGAGCAATTATTAGAAAATGGAAGACATACAAGACCACTGATAATCTCCCTCGATTTGGGGCTTCACGCAAGATCTCACCCCGTGGGGTCAAAATAATCACAAGAACGGTGAGCAAAAATCCCAGAACCACACGGGGGGACCTAGTGAATGACCTGCAGAGAGCTGGGACCAAAGTAACAAAGGCTACCATCAGTAACACACTACGCCGCCAGGGACTCAAATCCTGCAGTGCCAGACGTGTCCGCCTGATTAAGCCAGTACATGTCCAGGCCCGTCTGAAGTTTGCTAGAGAGCATTTGGATGATCCAGAAGAGGATTGGGAGAATGTCATATGGTCAGATGAAACCAAAATAGAACTTTTTGGTAAAAACTCAACTTGTCATGTTTGGAGGAGAAAGAATGCTGAGTTGCATCCAAAGAACACCATACCTACTGTGAAGCATGGGGGTGGAAACATCATGCTTGGGGCTGTTTTTCTGTAAAGGGACCAGGACGACTGATCCATGTAAAGGAAAGAATGGATGGGGCCATGTATCGTGAGATTTTGAGTGAAAACCTCCTTCCATCAACAAGGGCATTGAAGATGAAACGTGGCTGGGTCTTTCAGCATGACAATGATCCCAAACACACCGCCCGGGCAACGAAGGAGTGGCTTCGTAAGAAGCATTTCAAGGTCCTGGAGTGGCCTAGCCAGTATCCAGATCTCAACCCCATAGAAAATCTTTGGAGGGAGTTGAAAGTCCGTGTTGCCCAGCGACAGCCCCAAAACATCACTGCTCTAGAGGAGATCTGCATGGAGGAATGGGCCAAAATACCAGCAACAGTGTGTGAAAACCTTGTGAAGACTTACAGAAAACGTTTGACCTCTGTCATTGCCAACAAAGGGTATATAACAAAGTATTGAGATGAACTTTTGTTATTGACCAAATACTTATTTTCCACCATAATTTGCAAATAAATTCTTTAAAAATCAGACAATGTGATTTTCTGGATTTTTTTTCCTCATTTTGTCTCTCATAGTTGAGGTATACAGTACCTATGATGAAATTACAGCTCACTCTCATCTTTTTAAGTGGGAGAACTTGCACAATTGGTGACTGACTAAATACTTTTTTTGCTCCACTGTATGTCCTTCTTCCCTTTCATGCATAATGTCCACACATGTGAACTGTCAAGGCTCTTTTTTTTTTAATATTTAGGAAAATATAAGATGTAAATCATGTCTGAATCACTTGAGCATTACTGTAAGTTAACATCAAAAGGGGAAATATATACAACCCCGATTCCAAAAAAGTTGGGACAAAGTACAAATTGTAAATAAAAACAGAATGCAATAATTTACAAATCTCAAAAACTGATACTGTATTCACAATAGAACATAGACAACATATCAAATGTCGAAAGTGAGACATTTTGAAATTTCATGCCAAATATTGGCTCATTTGAAATTTCATGACAGCAACACATCTCAAAAAAGTTGGGACAGGGGCAATAAGAGGCTGGAAAAGTTAAAGGTACAAAAAAGGAACAGCTGGAGGACCAAATTGCAACTCATTAGGTCAATTGGCAATAGGTCATTAACATGACTGGGTATAAAAAGAGCATCCTGGAGTGGCAGCGGCTCTCAGAAGTAAAGATGGGAAGAGGATCACCAATCCCCCTAATTCTGCGCCGACAAATAGTGGAGCAATATCAGAAAGGAGTTCGACAGTGTAAAATTGCAAAGAGTTTGAACATATCATCATCTACAGTGCATAATATCATCAAAAGATTCAGAGAATCTGGAAGAATCTGTGTGTAAGGGTCAAGGCCGGAAAACCATACTGGGTGCCCGTGATCTTCGGGCCCTTAGACGGCACTGCATCATATACAGGCATGCTTCCGTATTGGAAATCACAAAATGGGCTCAGGAATATTTCCAGAGAACATTATCTATGAACACAATTCACCGTGCCATCCGCTGTTGCCAGCTAAAACTCTATAGTTCAAAGAAGAAGCCGTATCTAAACATGATCCAGAAGCGCAGACGTCTTCTCTGGGCCAAGGCTCATTTAAAATGGACTGTGGCAAAGTGGAAAACTGTTCTGTGGTCAGATGAATCAAAATTTGAAGTTCTTTATGGAAATCAGGGACGCCGTGTCATTCGGACTAAAGAGGAGAAGGACGACCCAAGTTGTCATCAGCGCTCAGTTCAGAAGCCTGCATCTCTGATGGTATGGGGTTGCATTAGTGCGTGTGGCATGGGCAGCTTACACATCTGGAAAGACACCATCAATGCTGAAAGGTATATCCAGGTTCTAGAGCAACATATGCTCCCATCCAGATGACGTCTCTTTCAGGGAAGACCTTGCATTTTCCAACATGACAATGCCAAACCAAATACTGCATCAATTACAGCAGCATGGCTGTGTAGAAGAAGGGTCCGGGTACTGAACTGGCCAGCCTGCAGCCCAGATCTTTCACCCATAGAAAACATTTGGCGCATCATAAAACAGAAGATATGACAAAAAAGACCTAAGACAGTTGAGCAACTAGAATCCTACATTAGACAAGAATGGGTTAACATTCCTATCCCTAAACTTGAGCAGCTTGTCTCCTCAGTCCCCAGACGTTTACAGACTGTTGTAAAGAGAAAAGGGGATGTCTCACAGTGGTAAACATGGCCTTGTCCCAACTTTTTTGAGATGTGTTGTTGTCATGAAATTTAAAATCACCTAATTTCTCTTTAAATTATATATTTTCTCAGTTTAAACATTTGATATGTCATCTATGTTCTATTCTGAATAAAATATGGAATTTTGAAACTTCCACATCATTGCATTCCGTTTTTATTTACAATTTGTACTTTGTCCCAACTTTTTTGGATTCGGGGTTGTATATAATTTTTTTTCCTTTTCTTGTGTGGCAGCAATATGCTTCTGTCCAGAGGCATATTTCACTTAATTTTTAAATTTCTTTAACATAGAAAGTTAATAAAGTTTGAACATGACAGATAGTCTTGAGAGCTTCAGAAGATGATGTTAATTTACAGTAATCCTCAAGTGATTCAGACATGATTTACATCTTATATTTTCCTAAATATTAAAAAAAGAGTCTTGACAGTTCATAAGTGTGGACATTATGCATGAAAGGGAAGGACATAACTGAACAGTAATTACCTTTTAGACTAAAGTTTTAAATTAAAAGTATGCTGTCAATATTGGAGGTAAAACGTGACTCAAAGTCTTAACCACTGAACCGTCACAACTACTGTAGCTCAACTAGCTTGCACTGATTCAACCGTTTCTACCAGTGAATTTGCATGACTAAAAGATTGCATTAAATCAAACCAATGCAAGCTAGTTAAGCGAGTGGTGGTTATTCAGTGGTTGAAGCTTTGAATTACAGATCAGAAGGATGTGTGTTCAAGTCCCAGCACTGACAATCTGCTATGGTTGCTATTTTATTCTGTGTAAGGTACCATAATTCTGTACTATAAATATATTTGTTATTGTAATTTTTAGTACTTTTATTGGTAACCTTTTTGCTTATACGGTAAAAGACTGTAAATTTGATAGTATTTTTTACAGTGTACACAAACCCATATTTACATTGTCAGACATTAAAAGAGTATGAAATGTTGCCTTTCCTCACTGGGGTGATACCCTTACCGTAAGTGTTCACTGTCTGTAACTTTATTGTATCTTTTCCTGAGAGAGGTGCATGAAGTCTTACTTTAAAACTTTAAAGCTAACTACTGTACACACACGCACACACACACACACACACACACACACACACACACACACACACACACACACACACACACACACAGAGTGGATATTACATGGTTGTGCCAAGATATGAAGTTTATCTTTGAGTTGTGAATGTATGTCTCATGAGTAAGAGAAGCAAACATATTGAAAAACGTCCCAGATGTAGTGCGTATGAAAAATATGAGTGGCGTATTTCCCAGTAAAACACTCACATCCATATATATATATACCGTATATATATATACCGTATATATATATATATATATATATATATATATATATACACACCCAATGTGGTCTTCTGCTGTGGCATGCTCACCACGGTTGTAAAGAGTGATTATATGATTTACCATATCCTTCCTGGCAGCTCAAACCTATCTGGACATTTTCCTCTGAGCTCTCATATCAACAAAGCGTTTCCATCCACAGAACTGTTGCTCACTCAATGTTTTTTGTTTCCTGCACCAGTCTCTGTAAACTCAAGAGACTGTTGTATATAAAAAACTACAGAGGATTGTCAGTTTCTGAAATACTCAAACCAGTCCATCTGGCACCAACACCACACTTGTTCAAATGAAATTGATATTCACAGGTGTTCCTCAAACAAATGAAAATGGTTATGAGTTGAATTATGATTCATCCGAATTACCAGATATGCATTTGACTACAAGGGTAAAGGAATATAGTTATTTCATACCTTATAAAAATTCATTGGAAACCATATGTATTAAACATACCATCATATGTCCAAATATCTGTGGTAAAGTATTAAAAAACAAACAAACAACAATCTCAACACACACACACACACAAAAAATCCCTTAGCAGCTATAACTGTAGCACTTTGGACAAACCATCAGTGTTTTCTGGCTTTTTGTTTTTTCAGAGATGTACTGCAGTGTGTGTTGAAAGACCTCCCAGTGGAGATTATACAACACCTTATTTGAACTTTCGATCCAACTCCTCCCTGAGCATCTTGATTGGGTTACGACTGGGTGACTGAGCAGGCCATTCCATTACAGACAGCTCTTCTCTAAATCTCTTTTACATCTCTTACACACTCCGAGTTGTGTTTTAGGGTCACCAAGGTTGAACATTTCCCAAAAGTTCAAAAATGCAAGTTGTCTTGAAGTTGTCCTTTGAAATGTATACATCAGTGACTTGAGCAATGCAGTATTTTCAAATTCTTTAGTAATTGTTTTCAGTTGTGAAATGGCGTTTCGATCAAGACATCTCAGATTGTCCTGGTTTGCATCCTGTTTTGCTTCTCATATTAGTTAAGAGTGCATCATTATATATTATCTCATCTCATCTCATTATCTCTAGCCGCTTTATCCTGTTCTACAGGGTCACAGGCAAGCTGGAGCCTATCCCAGCTGACTACGGGTGAGAGGCGGGGTACACCCTGGACAAGTCGCCAGGTCATCACAGGGCTGACACATAGACACAGACAACCATTCACACTCACATTCACGCCTACGGTCAATTTAGAGTCACCAGTTAACCTAACCTGCATGTCTTTGGACTGTGGGGGAAACCGGAGCACCCGGAGGAAACCCACGCGGACACGGGGAGAACATGCAAACTCCGCACAGAAAGGCCCTCGCCAGCCACGGGGCTCGAACCCGGACCTTCTTGCTGTGAGGCGACAGCGCTAACCACTACACCACCGTGCCGCCCCCCTATATTATATTATATTATATTATATTATATTATATCATCTCATCTCATTATCTCTAGCCGCTTTATCCTTCTACAGGGTCGCAGGCAAGCTGGAGCCTATCCCAGCTGACTACGGGCGAAAGGCGGGGTACACCCTGGACAAGTCGCCAGGTCATCACAGGGCTGACACATAGACACAGACAACCATTCACACTCACATTCACACCTACGGTCAATTTAGAGTCACCAGTTAACGTAACCTGCATGTCTTTGGACTGTGGGGGAAACCGGAGCACCCGGAGGAAACCCACGCGGACACGGGGAGAACATGCAAACTCCACACAGAAAGGCCCTCGCCGGCCCCGGGGCTCGAACCCAGGACCTTCTTGCTGTGAGGCGACAGCGCTAACCACTACACCACCGTGCCGCCCTATATTATATTATATTATATTATATTATATTATATTATATTATATTATTTTTAACTTGTCGTTATGGTGTTGTTTGCTAAGCTGTATGGTGTAATTAACTCTTTATCCTATTAAGTCCTTCCACCCTGTTCAGACTTCAGCCTGGTTTGTGCAATAGATATATAAAGTCTCTCCACCCCTGTTAAAATGGCAGGATTTTGTGTTATTAAATAAAATAAAATAAAAAACAACATAAATAATGTGCACATTTTTTTTAATTGTGACACAAAAAATAATTAAGATGAAAAAAAACCCAGAAATCTGGAGTGTGCATAAGTATTCACCCCCTTTCATATGAAACCCCTAAATAAGAGTTGGTCCAAACAATTAACTACATAAGTCACATAATTAGTTGGTTAAGATCCACCTGTGTGCAATCAAAGTGTCACATGGTCTGTCACATGATGCCTGTATAAATGAACCTGTTCTGGAAGGACCCTGACTCTGCAACACTACAAAGCAAGCAACATGAAAACCAAGGTCCAAACAGGTCAGAGACAAAGTTATGGAGAAGTATAGATCAGGGTTAGGTTATAAAAAAAAAAATCCCAAATTTTGAATATCCCATGGAGCACCATTAAATACATTATAGCAAAATGGAAAGAATATGGCACCACTACAAACCTGACCAGAGAAGGCCGCCCACCAAAACTCACAGACCAGGCAAGGAGTGCATTAATCAGGGATGCAACAAAGACACCAACAATAATGCTGAAGGAGCTGCAAAGATCCAAAGTGGAGATGAGAGTATCTGTCCATTGGACCACTTTAAGCCATACACTCCACAGAGTGGGGCTTTATGGAAGAGTGGCCAGAAAAAAGCCATTGCTTAAAGAAAAAACATAAGAAAACATGTTTGGAGTTTGTCCAACAGCATGTGGCAGACTCCGCAAACACATGGAAGAAGGTTCTCTGGTCAAATGGGGCTAAAATTGATCTTTTTGGCCATCATGGGAAATGTCATGTGTGGCACAAACCCAACACCCTGAGAACACCATTCTTACAGTGAAACATGATGGTGGTAGCATCATGCTGTGGGAATGTTTTTCATCTGCAGGCAGAGGAAAGCTGGTCAGGACTGAAGGAAAGATGGATGGCACTAAATACAGGGCAATTTTGGAGGAAAACCTGTTTGAGTCAGCCAGAGGTTTGATACTGGGATGAAGGTTCACATTCCAGCAGGAATGAGCCTAAATATACTGCTAAAACTACACTGGAGTGGTTTAAAGGGAAACATTTAAATGTCTTGGAATGGCCTAATCAAAGCCCAGACCTCAATCCAGTTGAGTCTGTGGCATAACTTAAAGATTGCTGTACACCAACACAATCCATCTAACTTGAAGGAGTTGAAGCAGTTTTGCCTTGAGGAATGGGCAAAAATCTTAATGGCTGGATGTGCTAAGCTAATACATAATCCAAGAGACTTGCAGCTGTAATTGCAGCAAAAAGATGCCTCTACAAAGTATTGACTTGGGGGGTGAATACCTATGCACACTCCAGATTTCTGTTTTTTCCATCTTAATTTTTGTTTGTGTCACACAAAAAAACAATTTGCACCTTTAAAGTGGTAGGCATGTTGTGTAAATCAAATGGTGATAACCCCCCCCCCAAAAAAAAAAAAAAAAAACATTTTAATTTCAGCTTGTAATGTGACAAACAAGACAAATATGAAGGGGAATGAATACTTTTGCAAGACACTGTATAAAAGAATTCCTAAAACATTAGATGTACTATGCAACATCATGAGGACCATCATCAACAAGTGAAGGAAATGGGACACCATAGTCACATTACCAAGAACAGGAGATGCTCCCAAAATTGACTAAATGACTAAAACTGCCAAGATACCTATAACAACATTAAAGGAACTGCAGGAATATTCGGCAAGTATTGGTCACTCCCTGCAAGTGACAGCAATCTCTCAGATTCTTCACATGTCTAGGTTATCGGGGAGAGCTGCTAGACAGAGGTTGGTAAGCCATCAACAGCTAACCCCCAGAATAGCACCCCAACCACAACACACTCCTACCCACTCCCCCTGCCATCATCCCTTAAAAAATCCAAGTAAATCCACTTTGGACTTAATTCTAAAACATATTTCTGGTGCAAAAACAAGACAGCATGGAAGAGTGGAATAAAAAGTTAGAGTGTACCAAGTTAAAGACATTGATCGACTCTTACCCAAAAAGACAATGCTGTATTACAAGCAAAACGTGTTTTAACAAATTTAAGGTTTTATTTAAGGCGCGTGCAGCAGGTTATTGTAAGCATTTTATGCTAAAACATTGCTGTTTGTTTACATGTGATTTTTATTAGTTGCTACATCACATTAAAGGTGGAAAAAGAGCTGACATGATTTGTCTTCGTGGATTTTTTTTTTTTTTTGTTACATCACAAAAACCCGCAATTTAAACAGGGGTGTGTAAACTTTATATATCCACTGCATATCTGCATCTGGGAACCTGTGAGGCCTTGAGGACATTGTGCACATGTTTCTCTGCTGTCATACTTGCATGTAAAGTGAATGTGGCCATTCAGAGGCAGAACAAAAAAACAATGAAAGTCTATCATTTCACAACAGAAAGAATGCAGTAAAATCTAATATGGATGACATTGAGATACGGTAACATTGAGATTCACCACTAATTCCCTCCAATTTCTACATCACTGATTATGTGCTATGAGGTATTTAATGTGAACAGATAAGAGAAAAGTTTGGGATTTTATTAGATTCACACCACAGGAAAAAAAAAAAAAAAGGAAAAAAAAAGATGAGCCAAAGATGTGCATGGATATTGCATATTAGAAGAGAACAAGGTGTCGACCTGACTCACGTTCAATTTCAGTCCCTATATTACTAGTAATGTGAACTATTATTGTAGTAGATAATATTCAGCTGCAGCTCCACCACTACACCAAACCTTTACCTCCGTCAAATAAGCCAATATGCTGCAGGCCTGCAGTCCCAGATGAATAAATTTTCACCTAACAGTCATGTTAACTACCCCTACCACTGACGTGAACCAAACCACTATAGATATATAGTTATTTGAAATACAATATAGTAAATATTTTCTTTGTATGTGGAGCTGTAGCTGCTCTCTCTCTCTCTCTCTCTCTCTCTCTCTCTCTCATTAGCAGTTTCCAGAAGCTTGGCGATCATTAAAAGGATTTGCAGTGAGAATGAGGAATTTTATTCGATGGAAAAACAATATGTGACAGCCAATACTGTTTTTTTCCTTCTGTTTTAAATAAATATATTTACAAGGTAGGGTTTTTTTTTTTGCATGACTGATAAATCATGAAAAACAAAGCAGGCTATAAACAATACACAAGGCTCATATTGGTTGCACAGTGTCTTTGATATAGTTAGCGAGAGGACTGAAGCAGTATAGGAAACTTACTCAGATTACACCTGACATTAAGCCTCTTACTGTCACCTTAAATTAGATTAGATAATCTTGAGTATACTGGAAAATACATGCTGGTTCTAGAGGGGAGACCACAGGTGACTAGCTTGAAACAGCCCACTTTCAAACAAAAACACGTTCACACATTTCACACAATCACTTCAATGGCAATTAAACAAGGTGTTTTATGCAATTCAGGTTTGCAAATTTGACCGATTGAAGCAAATTTTCAGGAGGTTATCTTGTTATTAGAAGCTGAAGTGGCTGCACAGAGGACTTAACACTTGAATGGCTTCTCAGTAAAAGGCAAGCTGTATTTTTGTCAGATTTACCCCTTTTTAAAAACTTTCAGATTATTTACAAATGGGTACTTTGGAAATACAAGATTCTGCAGTTTTGTTTACACATTTGTATAATAAAATCCCATGAAGAAAAAGATGATGGAGTTAATTTCATCATACTGAGCTTCACAATCAAAACAGAACAAATGCAAACCGTTAAAACAACACCAGGAAATAAAGCATAAAATCAATGAAAAAGATTAACAGAATAAAAGTTTTGAGGAAGTCAGAATGAAGGAGCTGTTGTCCATTCATGCCAGTGGTGATATTATTATTATCCATCCATTATCCGTAACCACTTATCCTGTGCAGGGTTGCAGACAAGCTGAAGCCTATCCCAGCTGACTATGGGTGAGAGGCAGGGTACACCCTGGACAAGTCGCCAGGTCATCGCAGGGCTAACACAAAGAGACAAAAAAACATTCACACCTATGGTCAATTTAGAGCCACCGATTAACCTAACCTGCATGTCTTTGGACTGTGGGGGAAACTGGAGCACCTGGAGGAAACCCACACGGACACGGGGAGAACATGCAAACTCCACACAGAAAGGTCCCCGTCGGCCACTGGGCTTGAACTGAGAACCTTCTTGCTGTGAGGTGACAGTGCAAACCACTACATCACCCCATTATTATTATTATTATTATTATTATCTTTTTTAAAATTATTTTATTAACGCTTCAGTCCAGTATGCCAGTAGGCACAAGGAACTAAGGATGAACATTGTCACTGTGATTTTTCTTTTCCTCAACCAAACAGAGTATTTCAGTGAAAAATAAAATGTTGTAGGATGTAATATGGTGGCACGGTGGTGTAGTGGTTAGTGCTGTCGCCTCACAGCAAGAAGGTCCGGGTTCGAGCCCCATGGCCGGCGAAGGGCCTTTCTGTGCGGAGTTTGCATGTTCTCCCCGTGTCCGCGTGGGTTTCCTCCGGGTGCTCCGGTTTCCCCCACAGTCCAAAGACATGCAGGTTAGGTTAGGGACAAATGAGTTTTTGAGTCTGTTCATCCTGCACTTGGGAAGGAGCATTCTGTCACTGAACAGACTCCTCTGGTTGCTGATGGTGTGCAGAGGGTGACTGGCATTGTCCATGACGTTCAATAGTTTGTCCATAGTCCTCTTCTCTGCCACCATCACCAGAGAGTCCAGCTTCATGCCGATCACAGAGCCGGCCCATCTGATGTTTGTCCAGCCTGGATGTGTCCTTCTTGGATGTGCTGCCCCCCCAGCACACCACGGTGTAAAACAGGACACTGGTGACCACAGACTGATAGAACATCCACAGGAGTTTCCTGCAGATGTTAAAAGGACTGCAGCCTCCTAAGGAAGTATAGCCTGCTCTGTCCCTTCCTGTATAAGTGATTGGCGTTGCAAGTCCAGTCCAGCTTGCTGTCCAGCCACAGACCAAGGTACTTGTAGGAATCCACAGCCTCCACCTTGATTCCCTCAATCAGAACTGGTCGTGACTTTGGTCTGGACCTCCCAAAGTCAATGACCAGCTCCTTGGTCTTCGAGGTGTTGAGCTGCAGATGGTTCCTGTTGCACTACACAGCAAAGTCCCTCACCAGGCTCCTATGCTCCTCCTCTCTGTCATCACTGATACACCCAGTGATACACACATTGATGAAATTTTGATGTATTTGCCCTCTCTTGAAACCCATGTTGCTCATGTCAGAAGGTTCTGTCCTGTCTCCTAAACAACCAACAATATGTCAAGGGGGAAAATTGCGAGGTTCATGTACTCGAAATCTTGTTCCTGGGGTTCTTTGTCAATTAAGAGGGTGTGACTATGGATGAAGCCAAGGTGACCACTGTGACAGAGTGGCTTGTTCCTAGAACAGTCAAGAACCTGCAATGCTTCCTTGGCTTTGGCAATTTTTACAGGAGGTTCACTTGGGTCTTCACCTTTATTTCAGAGAGGAGGAGCATAGGAGCCTGGTGAGGGACTTTGCTGTGTGGTGCAACAGGAACCATCTGCAGCTCAACACCTCGAAGACCAAGGAGCTGGTCATTGACTTTGGGAGGTCCAAACCAAAGTCACACTCACACGAACAAAAAGAACAGAGCACATTACTCCAATTCTAAGGTCCCTTCACTGGCTTCCAGTAAGCTACAGAATTGACTTTAAAGTATTGCTGCTGGTATACAAATCTCTAAATGGTACAGGGCCCAATTACCTCTCTGATATGTTGCAGCGGCCTAACCCAATCAGATCTACCAGATCAAAACAGAAAAATTTACTATTAAAACCAGTTGTTAAAACAAAGTATAGTGAAGCAGCTTTTAGCTACTATGCAGTACAGCTATGGAACCAACTGCCAGAGGACATTAAAAATGCTGCTGTTGGCAGCTTCAAATCTAGGTTAAAGACCAAGCTGTTTTCAGATGCTTTTTGTTAAATAATTAATATTGTCTTCTTTACATTTTTTATAATCTTTACTTTCTCTGCAGGGCGGCATGGTGGTGTAGTGGTTAGCGCTGTCACCTCACAGCAAGACGGTCCTGGGTTCGAGCCCCGGGGCCGGCGAGGGCCTTTCTGTGTGGAGTTTGCATGTTCTCCCCGTGTCCGTGTGGGTTTCCTCCGGGTGCTCCGGTTTCCCCCACAGTCCAAAGACATGCAGGTTAGGTTAACTGGCGACTCTAAATTGACTGTAGGTGTGAATGTGAGTGTGAATGGTTGTCTGTGTCTATGTGTCAGCCCTGTGATGACCTGGCGACTTGTCCAGGGTGTACCCCGCCTTTCGCCCATAGTCAGCTGGGATAGGCTCCAGCTTGCCTGCGACCCTGTAGAACAGGATAAAGCGGCTAGAGATAATGAGATGAGATGAGACTTTCTCTGCATGTTTTAAATTTACTTTAACTTTATTCTATTTTATTCTTTATTCTATTCTGCTGGTCTCTTTTTTCTCCTCCTATTTGAACTACTACTTCATTTTATTATTTTATTTCTACTATTGTTTAATTCTTATTATTTTCTTTTAATTCTTTTAATTCTTTTAATTAATTGTTTTAGAATAAAATTATTTTATGTCATTTAATTTCTCTGTTGTTTACTGTTTTTGTTTTTACTTCTGTAAAGCACATTGAACTGCCATTGTGTATGAAATGTGCTATATAAATAAACTTGCCTTGCCTTGCCTTTATTGCTACACCCACACGACCCTCCTCAGCAAAGCCCCCAAATGTCTGGCTTGGAACGTCACAGCTGACAAAGCCTTTGCCAAGCTCAAGACAGCCATCAAACAGCTCCCATTCAGAGACAACTTGACCCACCTAAGCCCTTCCTAGTGGAGGTAGATGCCTCTGAATCAGGTGTGGGAGCTCTGATATTTACTGTCACAGTGTTTTGGGTAAAAGCCCAAACTCCATTCTGTGGCATTCTTCTCACAAAAGATTTCAACTATGGAGCAGAATTATGATGTTGGGAATCATGAGCTGCTGGCAGTCAAGCTTGCTTTAGAGGAGTGGAGTTACTGGTTAGATGGAGCTGTCACACCCCTTTATGATATTCACAGACCATAGAAAGTCATGCCAAGCACAGTTGACCTTGTTTTTCACCAGATTTCATTTCACCCTTTTGTACCAACCAGACTTAAAAAATACCAAGGCTGACTCCCTGTCCCATATTCACTCTGCCAATCACACTGACCAAGTAGACGAACCCATTCTTCCCCCATCCTGTTTTGTTCAAGCAATAATATGGGATTTTGACAAAGAATTTGCCAACATTCCCTCTCACTGAGTTCCTGCCTGATGCCCTGTTGGTTGCACCTTTGTTCCAAAGTCATTCAGAGGGAAACTCATAACCTGGGCTCATACTATGCCAGTCATGGGCCACCCAGGCACCCAGCACACATATTGCCATGTTTCATCTCACATAGTCTGTACCCAAGTCAAGGTGCTCCGTAGCTTGCCTATCAAAAAGCTCATGCCACTGCCAACTCTTTAGCACCCCTGGTCACACATCACCAATGATTTCCTCACTGACCTTCCTGAGTCCCAAGACAACACAACCATCCTAATCATCACTGACTGGTTTTGCAAGTCCCTGTGTCTTGTCCCTCTGCCTGGCCTGCCCACCACATTTGACATTTCGGTGTTTTGCTCCTTCGGGGACACTGAGATCACGATCAGCAACTGGGACCCAAACTTCACATCCAGGGTCTGGAAGAGCTTCACAGAGAAACTGGGGGTCTCCATGAGTCTCAAGTCTGGATACCATCCCCAGGCTAATGGTCAGGAAGAAAGGACAAACCAGGAGATCAGGCACTTTCTGAGAACTTTTTTTTTCCAGAGAATCCAGGTGAATGGGTATAGTTTCACCCTTAAGTTGAGTATGTCCAGGACTGGTCACCCACCAGCTCCTGGAACAAGTGGCTGAGAAGACCAAGTAGTCTCCTGGCTGCCAGAGTATACCCCAGTACCACCTGAGGGACTTTCAAGTCCTGGTTTTCCTGAGGTCTGGTTTTCCACCAGGGACCTCCAGAACCCCCATGGGAGCACCAAGCTCCCTGGATATATTGGCACTGACAGGGTGCTCAGGAGGATAAGTGAGGTGATCTACAGGCTTAACCTCCCATGCAACAGCCATGTCTCCCTTTCCTTCTATGCATCCCGCCTCAAGCCCATCAATTCAGGTCCCCTAGCCTCTGACATGCCACCCACCATGCCTCACAAATCCCTGAAAATAGATGGCCAGTCTGCCTTCAGTGTCAAGTCCATCCTCACCTCACACAGGAGAGAAGGCAGACTGGATTATCTAGTGGACTGGGAAGGCTATGGCCACATTAAATAGGGAATATTTTGAGTTAATTAAGGTGGGGAAAAAAGCACTGTATCAGTGTATGGTTGACTTGGATAACAGTAGACAAGTACAGTTATCATCAACTAACTCTAGTGATGATAGGCAAAACTTCAGGTGAAAGTGGCTAATGAGGCTCTTTTCAGTTTTTGGCCAAAAGAGAAAAACATGAGAAAAAGATTAAAATAGGCTTACAAGCAAATGTCAAATATCACTTTTCAAATAATTTTAATACTGATTACCATTGGAAACTGATTAAATATGCAGTGTATTTTTGTTTTCTTTTCTTTTTTTGAACGACTCTCCCCTGCTGCTCTCAACACTGAACAGCATCAACAAAGAAAATATCAGCCATCTGAACATTAGACAATGATTTAGAAAAGAAGTATATTGAAATATGAAAGAAAATCCACCATCCATAAGTTTTCATAATCACCACAGTTCCTTACTACACAGCTGATATTATTATTATGCAATCTTCTACTCTCCTTAAAATTGAAATGGTGGAAATGTTCACTTTTCTGTCTTTTTTAAAGGCTAATGGTTCTGGTTGACCAAATCCACAAAAGCCATAAAGTGGAAACTCACATTCACAGGAAAATCTATATCCCACAAGTCTATTATTGTGTATTACTTGGTGTGGTTATGCTGTATTTGAGTGAACAGTATTCCAAGTGTGCCTATTACCTATAACAGCATTGGGACGTTTCACTATGTGTGTCACTCCACTCATCTGTGTTCACTATGTAAAATTCTACTTCTTGGTTAAAAACAGTTACTATAGTAGAGTTAGTGACATCAGGGGAAACAATACTTTTTAGGAACGGAACTTTTGACTTAAAATATGTGAAAGCTCGGCAGAAGAAGATGAAAAGGAAGACAGAACACCAAATTTACCGGAAACACCTTTAACAGGAATGTACAAATCAATGTGAGCTAGGTATCCAGCTAGTTGACATGCTATAAAGTGAGCGTGGCTTCTTTGGGATGTATTTACCCTAGCAGAGCAAAAATAAACAGAACATTTGTCCATATTTTGTCTGAAACCACCTCTGAAAAAAACAATGAAAACACTGAAAATTTGACAAAAGAATAAAACTGTAAAAATTGAAAGTCAATGTTGTACAAGTTTGGCACTGAGCAGAGGTACAATGTTTAGTCTCAAATCTAATTGACTGCATTTTCCAGGAGTGAGGTGTGTCAGGATGCAGGCACTTATGGATGTATGTGCAGGGGAGAGCGGGGAACGCAGACTGGCAAACAAATCCAAAACGCTAGACGAAATCGAAGTCGAGGAACAGGCAGGGTTCAATCGATTGGCAGAGTAATAAGGGCTAAATTAAAGAGTAACGAGAACAAGACAATAATGTGGGTTGAGCACACAATAAGGCAGGCTGAATAACAAGGCTTGGTATGACAGGTAAGACACTGAATGATACTTTGCATCAAGTGAGTGTGAGAGAGGTGTTTATATAACATGGGCTGATTAACCAGGAAATGAGTGACAGGTGTAATTAATAGACAGGCGATAGAGGGTGCTGTGGTTCTTGGGTGTTGTAGTTCAGATCGGCCATGTTTGTAGTCTGACTGGAAGTGGAGCTCTCTATCACGTTACTGACAGAACCCCCTGAGGAGCTCCCTCCAGGAGCTACATTCTTCCTAGGACACCCCCTCCTTCTAGGTGTGGGCTTGTCGGGTGTTGGTTGTGAAATACTTGAGTAAGGAGAGGGTCTAGAATGTCCTTAGCTCCTACCCAGCTTCATTTCTCTGGTCCATAGCCCTCCCAATCTACCAGGTACTCTAGCTGACCTCTTCTAAGTCTAGAGTCTAATATCTGATTTACCTGGTAGATGGGTTCTCCTTCTGGGCCAGGAGACAGGTGGTCAGGGGTGGGCATGTTCTCAGACAGGGGACCCTGGATGGAGGGTTTGAGGCAGGAGATGTGGAAGGTGGGTGACAGATGACTGTGAGGTGGGAGCTCAAGTCTATAGGAAACTTTGTTGATGCGCTGGACCACCTTGTACGGTCCGATGTAGCGTGCCTGTAATTTTCGGCATGTGTTGGGTTCCCTAAGGTCCCTGGTGGACCCCCATACACAATCGCCAGGAGAGTACTCGGGGTTGTTGCTCCAGTGCTTATCAGCATATTCCTTGTACTTGGGATTAACTAACATGATGTGTTGGTGAACTTCCTCCCAAATTGACTGGGTATGGGTGAACCACTTTTCCATTGCCTGTACCTGTGCTGGAGAGTTGTCCCAAGGAAACAGGGGAGGTTGGTAGCCAAGCATACACTGGAAGGGTGTAAGTTGTGTGGCTGAGTGCTTGAGAGAGTTTTGTGCATATTCAGCCCATGGGATGAATCGGGCCCAGTCCCCTTGGTTTCGCATGCAGAAGATTCTGAGGAAACATCCTATTTCTTGGTTGGCTCTCTCTACCTGGCCATTAGACTGGAGATGATATCCCGACGTGAGGCTCACCCCTAGCCGCTCCATGAAGCTGGCCCACAGACAAGAGATGAATTGAGGGCCATAATCACTATGTCTTCTGGCATGCCGAAGTGTCAGAACACGTGCTGGAACAATTCAGCGGTCCGAAATGCTGTGCGTAGGCCGGATAATGGGATGAGTCTCAGTGCCTTGGAGAAGCGGTCAATGATGACCAAAACTGTGGAGTTGCCTTGGGATGGCGGCAGGTCGGTGATGAAGTCGATTGCCATGTGGGACCATGGTCTCTGAGGCGCAGGAAGAGGGCATAGTTTGCCAGCCAGAGGAGTTTGAGGGACCTTGGCTTGAGTGCACTCAATGCATGAAAAGATGAAACGAATGATCTCAGTCAGCATGTTCTCCCACCAGTGCTTGTTTTGCAGCAGCTGGTGGGTGCAATGGCTGCTGGGATGACCAGTGGCAGAAGAAGTGTGAGCCCATGTGATGAGTCTGCTCCTGAGAGGATTAGGGATGTACAGGTGGCCTGGTGGGCAGCTGACTGGAGGATTCTGTGGTTGTGAGTCCCTTATCTCCTTGTCGAGGTCCCAAGTGATTGAAGCATTCAGGTGTCAGGATGGGATGAGGTTCCTGGTCGTGAAGAGATGGGCAGAAGATGAGTGACAGGTCATCAGCCTTGGTGTTTTTGGTGCCAGGATGATAGGATATCATGAAGTTGAAATGGGTGAAGAACAGTGCCCATTGGGCTTGGCGTGGGTTCAGTCTCTTTGCCTTCTTGAGATACTCAAGGTATTTATGATTAGTGAAAATAATAAAAGGGGTATGTGGCTCCCTCCAACCACTGTCTCCATTCCTTGATGGCCAGTAGTTCTCAGTTCCCAATGTCATAATTTCACTCTGCTGGAGTGTGCTTTTTGGAGAAGAATGCTACTGGGTGGAGCTTGGGCCTTTCACCAAAGTGCTGGGAGAGAACCCCTCGTACACCAATCTTACAAACATCCAATTCAACCGTGAAAGGTCAGGTCAAGTCCACTGAAGGATAGGGGCTGTGGTGAAAGCTGTTTTGAGCCTGTTGAAGGCCTCTTCGGCTGTGGGGTCCCAGTGAAGGTGTTTGGATCCCTTCTTCAGGAGGGAGGTCAGGGGCGCCACGAGGGTGCTGAACCCTCTAATGAAACGACGATAAAAGTTTGCGAAGCCTAGGAAACCTTGGAGCTCCTTTACCGAGGTGGGTACGGGCCAGGATGTGACTGCAGTTACCTTGGAGGGGTCCATGCTGACCCCCTCAGCACTGATGATATACCCCAGGAAGGAGATCTTACGCATGTGAAATTCACACTTCTTAGCCTTAACATAGAGCTAGTTCTTAGACAGGTGCTTGAGTACTGATTGAATCATCAGAGGAGTAGATCAGGATGTCATCGATGTAAGCTATGACATATCTCCCCAACATGTCTCACAGCATGTCATTAATGAGGCACTGGAACACGCTTGGCACCGAAGAGAGGCCATAAGGCATGACCCAGTACTCAAAATGGCCAGTGCTGGTACTGAAGGTGGTCTTCCACTCGTTGCCCTCGCAGATGCGGACCAGGTTATAGGCACTACATAGGTCAAGCTTGGAGAAGATCATGGCACTACGGAGCTGTTCCAATGTGGAGGGCACAAGTGGAAATGAGTATTTCACTGATATCTGATTGAGTCCTCGAATGTCTATATACGGACAAAGTCAGATCCCTCTCTTCTCCACGAAAAAGAATCCCGCTGACGCTGGTGAAGTGGACGGGCATATGTACCCCTGCTTGAGGGCCTCCTGTATGTACTCTTCCGTAGCAGCTTGTTCATTCTGGGACAGAGGGTAAATGTGGTTGTGTAGGGGAGAAGTACCAGGCAGGAAGTCGATGGCACAATCATATGGACAATGTGGGGGTAGGCTGCATGCCTTGCCCTTGCTGAAGATCTCCCCTAGGTCCAGGTAGCATAAGGGGATCCCTTCCAAGGAGTCAGGGTGAGGACTCTCTATGGAGGTGGAGGAAAGATTTAACTGAGGACATCGGAGGCAGTTCTGGAAACATGTTGGGGATCACTGGAGAATCTCCTTATTCTGCCAGGAGATGAGTGGCTCATGAAGCTGTAGCCATGGATAGCCCAGGATGATGTCGTGATGCTTGGTAGCTGTGACGAGGAGTGAGATTTGTTCAGCATGAAGAGCTCCCACCTGAATATGCACAGGAGCGGTCTGGGAGGTGAGGAGGCCCTCCCCTATGGGGCCTCCATCAATGGGCTGGATGCTGAGTGAGCTCTGCAGCGAGTTTGTGGGCAGATTGAACCCCTGGATGACTGAGCTGGTGATGAAGTTTCCCTCTGCCCCAAGTCGATAAATGCAGACAGCATGTGGGTAGAGGAAGACAGTTTCAGTAATACTGGGAGCTTGAAAGATCGAGTTCCTCATGATTTCATGGAACTCACCGAATCAACCTTGGTCTCCTCAGAACTGGTGCGTGGCGGGTGGACTGGACACTGGTGACTGGAGGTCCTGTAATTGAAGCACAAGCCCTCCTTCTTTCTCCGATCTCGTTTGGAGTGTTTCAGGCGAGCACGAGAAATTTCCCATGGGAGAGGGAGTATCAGAGGTCATGGCAGGCTTGGTTTCCTCCTGGAGGGATGGGCAGCTAGATAGCAGATGATCTAGCCAAATGGCGAGCTCAATGAGAGCATTCAGAGTGAGATGTCCATTGCGGCATATTAGTTCACTCAATACTGAGGGGGTAAAGTCCCTGGCAAAACACTGCCTTTAACAATGGCTTATTCCATCTGCTGTTGGCTGCAAGGGTCCGCAAATCTAGGGTATAATCAGCGACTCTCCTTGAACCTTGGGTGATGGTGAGTAAGCTCTCGCTGACTTCAATTCCCTCCAGTTCATGATCGAACACACACTTGAATAACTCCAGAAAGCTGTCGTAGGAGGTGGTGCATTTGCCTTAGGGCTGCATACCTAAATGTAACATCAGGTACAGGTATAGGTACCGGTACAGAGGTTTAGGTACAGGTCCGGACCTGTACCTGAACAATTTGACAAATTCACGTGTTTTTCTGAACTTCTTCAATAATGACAGAAACATTAATAAACTGTTGACAACTTGTCAGTATCTTTATTCAAAGAAAACCGAACATAACTAGGTTTCCTACCTCACTTCTCAGTCACCAATTCTACTACATTCTTAGCTTAACAAAACAAAAACTTACCCTTAATGTTGAACATGGACACAATGATCATTCCAGACTCATGTGGCGTTGTCTCAATCTTGTGATGACGGCGTAACTGTTTTGCTATGTTAGACGTTCCACCGCTGCACTGAATGGTGGCATTATAGAGGTTGCACCTTGCATTCTGGCCCCCTGAAAGCTTTGTTACGTAATCCCAGACCTTACTGGTCTTCCCACGTGGCATGACAAACAAATTCACTCCGTGCAGTCCGTGGCCTTTAACTCACGTGGCAAAATTACACAAAGCAACAAGGGCTGCCAATGCCAGCAAAGGAAAAATGGCTGACCTGCTTTTGAGTCTTTTTGACCAATCAGAATGCTGGATCAGCCAAGCTCTCGCAATGTCCCATGAGACTGTGGCGAGAGTATCTCAAATCAAAGGTGGCTCTGATTTCAAGTTTCAGCGTGGCATTTTACGTCTTCTCCAGTGCTAAATTTTCGTCTCTGTGGTAGGATTTATGCATCTTCAGTCACAAAATAAGCATATACTTGGTGTAAATTTATATCGGTACAGTACCGGTACTTCATGATCCGGTATTTTGGAGCTGTACCGAATCGATTTTCACAGTACAGTACCGGTACACAGTACCGGTACACAGCCCTAGTTTGCCTCTGCTCCTCCACACTGCGCTGGCCCATTGTAGCGTTTCGCCGGTTAAAAGTGAAAGAAATCTGGCAATCCTGCATTCATCCAAGATACGTGGGAGTGAGGAGAAGTACATGGAGCACTGAAGCAGAAACCCCTTGTAGCTGAGCGCATCCCCAGTGTACTTCTCAGGACGTGGAAGTGGGAGTGTAGGCAGACCCGTTGCAACAAGGTAGGCAGACTTGGCAATTGCCTAGGGCCCCAGCCCTCGAAGGGCCCCCGCTGCCGAACGACTGGTTATGTATTCAATAGCAATGACAACTTTTTGAGTGCGGCAGCGCAGCGCCTAATGACACTTGTTGAAATACCCTAGTTCCAAGGGGGGCCCCCTAATGCACAACAGCGCCTCCCTACATGCTTTGGCCGAAAAGTGCAATGACAGTCTGTTGTCAACCCCTCAGTGCCCATCTCTGTCCAGTCAAGTGGTTGCAGAGCTCCGTGGCAAAAAAAAAAAAAATCAAATATGAAGCGAAATTACCCCTCAGGGAGCCAGAAGAGAAAGAAGAAAAGGGAAGAGGAAGACAGAAAAAAACAAGACACTGGTAAGTGAGAATGTACACACTCATTAATATCAAGCGGGTCGACAAGCAAATTTGGTAGCTAGCTTACGTTAATGGTAGTTATCTTGTAGACAGTGTTTATAACAGTGATGTAAACATTGTCATGCACAACAGGCTTACAAACTTGCAAGGACTGGCTAAAAATTCTAATATATGCGCCACAAATAGGTGAAAGACTGTCAACTTCTCCCAGATTAACTTATTATGTTTATCAAAATGTCATAGTCAGAGTTAGTTTCAGCGAGCTGCATGGCTTTCATCAGAAGTAGCTAGTGTGTCGTGAGCATGAATGGAGTAGGACAGGGGATGGCTCACAAGAAAGCTCTTTTTTACATAAATAGGCTACGTTTGTGACCTTGGTCGGATATTAATGCAGTAATTCAGCTAAGAAACCCAAACTTTCTGCAAGGAAGCCCTGCTGCGATCAGCACGGCTAATGACTACGACATGGCAAGTTTGCTTCGCTTGTGTCTCTGTATTGTTTTTGCTTCCATGGGAAGGAAGGACAGCCCTTGCCATTTTCTCTGATTCTAGTAACCTCTGAAAGAATTCCATGCATCATGACTGAACTGGAACGTGAACGTAATGCATAGATGCAGAGCCTTTTCGAATATTCAACTGAGCCATGGAAAGGTGACAGCAAGCAAAGGATAATTATGGGCCCCAGATCCCCCTTTGCCTAGGGCCCCCAAATAGCTTGAAACGGGCCTGAGTGTAGGACTCGGAGGAGCTTTGGGGTGTGTTAGGAGGACCTGTGGCATCATAGCAGCGAGCTGAGCCATTTTGGTGTTGAGATCGGCGAGCATCTGCTGATGTTCTCCTAAGAGGCGCTCTTGAGTGATCAAAGCGGTCTGCCGCACCTCCTCTGCTCCATCCATATGCGGCAAAGTACCCTGTCAGGATGCAGGCACCTACGGATGTATGTGCAGAGGAGAGTTGGGAATGTAGACTGGCAAACAAATCCAAAATGCTAGACAAAACCGAAGTCGAGGGACAGGCAGGGGTCGATTGATTGGCAGACAGAGTAATAAGGGCTAGACTAAAGAGTAACGAGAACAAGACAATAATGAGGGTTGAGACCACAATAAGGCAGGCAACATAAGTCTTTGTATGATAGGTAAGACACTGAACAATACTTTGCATCGAGTGAGTGTGGGAGAGGTGTTTATATAGTGTGAGCTGATTAACCAGGAAATGAGTGACAGGTGTAATTATTAGACAGGTGATAGAGGGCGCTGTGGTTCTTGGGTGTTGTAGTTCAGATTGGCCATGTTTGTAGTCTGACTGGAAGTGGCGCTCTCTATCACGTTACTAACAAGGTGATAGTGTCAACACATTATTTATAAAGCTTTTTCATGAACAGAATCTGACACAGATTTGATTCGCTACCTGAGTCTGAGCATGCAGTTCAGAATTCATGTGATTTTTACGCCAACCCAGCTCCATGTTCATCATGCTTTTTAAAAATGAATCTCAGTTCTCGCATTGTTCTTAGGTTTCATATCTCATGTGATTCGGGTATGTTGAGACAGTTGCCATAGAAACAAATTCTGCCTTCTCATTAGCTTTATGTGTAAAATTTTAATTATTAACACATTTTAATACAGATTAACAGTTACTTGAAGTGATTTATCATTAATCAATGTTGTGCACAATGTGCAGCAAATAAACTGCTCTATTCAGTGAACTTTGCAAAGATATTGCTCACAGAGAGGAGGTATTGCTCACAAAGAGAAAAAAAGTGAAGCTGGATGTTTAAAAGGTTAGATTAGTCATATGAAAGAAGTTGCAATGGTGTTTTTCTTTTCTTTTCTTTTTTTGGCAATGCATGTTATTTCTGTTAAGCTTACTGAGCCACATTACTGTTATCTGCTCTTTGCTCAAATGTATGCTCGCTTGCTATTTTTGCTAAACTCTGGAACAGTGTTCAAAAGAACATTAAGAAATCTAGCTCAATAGCTGTTTTAAAACACAGATTATAACACAGCATACTTATTTTCTCTAATTTTCTCCAAATATAGAGACAATCCATCCATTATCTGTAGCCACTTATCCTGTTCTACAGGGTCGCAGGCAAGCTGGAGCCTATCCCAGCTGACTATGGGTGAGAGGCGGGGTACACCCTGGATAAGTTACCAGGTTATCGCAGGGCTGATACAGAGACAAACAACCGTTCACACTCATGGTCAATTTAGAGCCACCAATTAGCCTAACCTGCATGTTTTTGGACTATGGGGGAAACCAGAGCAAACCCACGCTGAACATGCCAACTCCACACAGAAAGGTCCTCGCCGGCCACTGGGCTTGAACCCAGGACCTTCTTGCTGTGAGGTGACAGTGCTAACCACTACACCACCATGCCGTATGGAGAAAATCATTTTGACAATTCTTATTGACAAGCTGGCTCTCCTACAACACACAGCAACAGTCGAGGCCAAAACTTTACATACAGTATGCCTAGACTAAAGACATTGAATCTTGGTTTTTCAAGTCAATTAGTATCTGCTTTGTTCACAAGTACTTTTAAAGCAATTGATTAAAAAAAGATTTGTTTCAGTTTTAATTATAATACTTATACACTATATCAGAATTCCAGTAGCTCAGAAGTTTACATACCAAGTTGACTGTCTTTCTTCTGGACGATTCCAGAAATTAATGTAATGACATTTAGAAGTTTCTGATTGGCCAATTGTCATAACTATTAGTTTCCGTCATTTGTCATATGTCATTTGTTTTCGTTTCTGGTTGAGAGTACACTATGCATTCTGGCTGCTGCTTCTCACCGGAGCTTTTTCTTTTTGTGATTGTATAGTTTGATGTTTATTTTTTGTTTTAATGTTCTTTGTTTGAATGTTTTGTCCGCTGGTTGTGGTGTAGCTCCAGACCCAGTTTTGGGCGTCGTTTCCCTTCAGGCCTTGGTCCACTGTGAGTGATGCCTGTGCTCCTCGCTATGGACTGCAGTGAGTTCATTGCTCTTTTAATATCAGGGCTGTCCAGCACTCTGTGTGGTGGTGCTTCTGTGCTTGGTGTGGTGTTCTGAGTGATGTTGCCTGGTGGCATTGCGGTGGCTGTGCAGGTGGTTTGGGACATACCAGTGCTCTCTGTGGCGGTGCTTCTGTGCTCGTTTTGTGGATCCATGGTGGTGTGGTGTTCTGAGCGATGTTGCCCAGTGGCATCTCGGCGGGTATGCAGGTGGTGTGAGACATACCTTTGTGTGCCTTTTGGTGGGACTGTAAGTAGCTACGCCACTGGAATTACATCCTGACCTTCTTTTGGTAGACTTTTTTTTTTTTTTGGGTAATTGTAAAGTGACCTTGGGTGTGAGAAAGGCACTATGTAAGTTGAACTTATTATTATTATTATTATTATTATTATTATTATTATTATTATAACTAGGAATTATAACAAGGATATGCACCCATGGTTGGAAAAAGGGCCTTCTTTAGAGCCAGTACATTTTTGCCTTTGCTACCATGGGAGAATGCAAGCAATTCCATCAAGACTTCAGAAAAATTAAAAAAACAACCCTTGGGACCACACAAACACCACATCAGTCAGGAACGATGGACAAATTATCTCCCAGTCATGAACAAACTTTGGTCAGAAAGGTTCACCTGAACCCCAAGACAACAAAAAAGGAACTAGTGAAGGGTTTGGAGGCACAATGTATGTACATCCACCATTAAAAGATACGTACATCAGCATTGCCAAAAATCTGCCATCCAAGGCCCTACTAGACCAGAATAAAAAAAGCAAGACTTAACTTTGCAGGTGATCTCTTGCCTTTTGGAGGAGCAATGAATGTTTATGGCATCATGTGTTGTCCTTTGTCTGTCCGGTGTCCATCCGGTGGTGGCCACATTTCATGAAAATCGCTTCTTCTCTCTCAGTTCTTCACAGATTTTTATTCTTTTTGACAGGAAGCTAGAGTTGTCTGGGGTGCATATAGCTTCTACCCAAATTTGCATAATTGCAATTAATAATTAAGTTATGGAGTAATTAAGCCCTAACAAGCAGTTTCCACACAAATCACTTCTTCTCCCTCAATTCTTCACCAATTTTGATTCTTTCTGGCATGAAGGTAGGGGTCCCTAGGGTGCATATAACTTCTACCCAGACTTGCTTAATTATGATTATTAATGAAGGTATGGTCTAATTAATCCTTAATGAGCAGTTCAACAAAAATCGCTTCTTCTTGTTTAATTCCTCATGATTTTGGATTCTTTCTGGCAAATAGGTAGGTATTCCTAGGGTGTACATAGCTTCTATATTTAGCTTGTATATAGTGTATATAGCTTGCAACATTTATTGTGCAAGGTGGTCCACTTTAAATCGTTCCTTCTGGATTAGACAGGGCTGGAGTGAGCTACGCCGCCATTGACGGTCTCATTATTATTAAGTTTAGCTTTAATTCTCTAATCCTAATCACTGTTTTGTACATCTAGCTCAGTTCATTATAAGTGTGATCTGTTCTGATATTGTCCATTTTATAAAGAAATTGGAATTTTAAAAAATGGCAATATAAGTTCGACTTGAACACTTAGTCTGGCAGTGTGAATGTAGCTCTTCATATAGCCCATTTTAATGTCACACAGTCCTGCTGGCGGCTGCATTATAAAATAAATAGTAACAGCATCTGAGATCATTTCCTTCATACCTCTTACGATGGTGGCGACAGGGCTATTTGTTTTCACTTCTTCATCACCACAAGCCACATATTTGTTGTCTTTACCCATTTATGCCCCATGGATACACTGTCATATTGCATGGCTTTTCCCACCAGCCTGCTGATTCATCACTGGCTTAGGCACAATTGTCATGGCTTCCCTGCCTCTCTCATTAAACACAGGGACTTAAACAGGGTTTACTCTACTCTCTGAACAACTGCAGGAAATGCTTATATAGCTGCAGCATCTTCGTCAAGCAAGATGACTTTCACGAGGCCCGGTGTCCCTCTCCATTCAACAAAGTCTAAGCCGTGTCATCAGGATGGCCTGTTGTTGAAAATAAATGTCGCATGTCAAGATCCAGCCACCCCAGGGTCCTGAGCTTGATCTGAAAATGACACAGGGTGAAGTGAGGTACCTTTTGATGGAGGTCAAATGTTAGTCTTTCAGACAGAGCCCTATGAGGCTTCATCATGTCAGGTCTTAGGTTTAGAACCAAGGTGGTCAAGGCTACAGACCTTTTTTCTGACTTAAATGCCTGAGGCAAAGACATTTTCCATGCCTTTCAGTTCACAAATATATTTGAAAGTCTGATTCTTGGATTAGAACCAATGATGAAGTCCATTCATGTACGTACTGTCATATTTATGAATACATGTATGTATATTTATTTATTTTTAGAATTCATCAAGTACCCAAGTTCTTTAATATTAATTTATCAGGGATGTTATTTCATAGTGATGAGGCTAAATTACTGTGCATACTGTATGTGTCACACATGTGCCCTTTTCAGAATGCAGAATATTTGCTTGTTTCAATATTCTTATCTCAGACAGTAATGTAAAAGATTTTCTCTATCTATGCTCGGTGGCGGTTCGTCAATATGGGGCATAACTCTCAACCCCCCACCCAATAATATAAATTCATTATATAGTGCAAAATAACTATGACATAAAAATTGTCTTCTCGTGGTAGTTGGTAAGCACCTGTCAGCAAGTCAGAGTCCCTTCCACACCAGGATCTTGTCTTCCCAGGCAGTCTCCTGTCCCAGCTCTTGAGGCGCATGGGTGCAACGCCAATCTCTGTTTCAGTAGCCCTCAGCCTCTCACCTATGATATAGCTAGGGTTACAGTGGGGGGCTAGTGCTCTGGTAACTGTGAGAGTTTGACTCCCATCTGTATTGGGACGTGCCTTGCCAGATGGCAGTAGGTACCATTTTTATGATGGTCTTTGGTATGACCCAACCACGAGTAGAACTTGCAATCTCCCAGTCAAGAGGCAGACACATTAATCACTAGGCCAACATGTGGTTAAGCGCTTATCAGCATTTATTAAATATTGGTTATATTTGTTTAATTCCTGTGTGAATATATACATTTCCTGGTTAGGGGTGCCGGCCATAAGTGTCTGTGTAAGTCCTTAAACATTTCGCAAATCAGGTGATCTGAGTCGGCCCTCTAATTTGTTGCTGGCTGTCAGAATCCCCACAGGACGCAGCAGACACTCCCACTTTTATTGGTGGCCAATTGATATTGTTAATGTTTTTTTTTTAATCTAATGTGATTGCACAATTCTCAGTGCTGTGTTTCAAGTTCACACCTGCTATTAATATAATTACTGATGCGTGTCTCCCACTCTTGTTATGGAGACAAATGGAGTTGGGATAAGATGAAAATTGGCTAATGTCTTTTTATTGCTTTCCCTGTTTGCTCTTTCAACATAAGTGTGGGCACCAAAGTGGGGATACAACAGTCAGGACCTATAACAGCTTTCTAAAAAATGCACATGAAGTTAAATCGAAGCTGGTTCATGTTCATTGCACTTTCAGTGATTGGCAATTGCTTATGAGTTTCAGTCCTTTTTAGAGATCATTGTGTTCCTTGCAAGAACAAGATATACATTTTTGGGATATTCATTTCGATACAAAGCCCAACCGCCTACACTCCAAATCACTGCCAGAGAAGCACTGTGTCTAGACTCAAAATAATGTCTTAAAAGTACAATAAGCTTCATTTTTTTCTCCTATTAAAACACAGTGTACTGGATTTACCATTCACAGTGTATGGTAAAGAAGCCCATAGAAACTGTGCATCTCTGCATTTCTACTGTCAAGGGCTTTAAAGGAGATTTTTATGCAGGCTGTGCTGTCCACCAAAAACAGCTTGTGTTTCATGAACAAACAGCACAATGTTACATCAAGATAGCCGATCACTTGATTCTGTAAAAATTTCGAATTTCACCAAGAGTGATGAATGATACAAAAACTCTATATTAAATTCTATATTTAATATAGAAACCTTTGATGTATTGTAGCTTCCCTTCCATGCAGCCAAGCAGATAAAGTCATGAAAATCTTTGTTCTGAAAACATGAATAGAGATTTATATTAAGAAAATGAAACAGGGTGTGTAGTGTAGTTTATATATTTGTATTTAAGTTTTATAATGAGCTTAGTTACACCTAATAACATGTTATGTGTTTTTACAGTCCCTACTTTGGTTTTGCAAGCATTCCTGACCTTGGCAACAGATAATTAATTTTTTTTTTTTTTTTTTAAAGAGGAAACACTAATGCTAGCAATTGCAGCTCCAGCTGACTCAAAACCAGCTTCAAGACTTTTTTTTCTTGTAATAATGTAACATTTACAAGGCACACATGATTTATTTCTGGCCATGCCCCCTTCTTTTCTTCTCTCAAAGTTACAGGTGATGCTATAATCAATCGGCGATAGTTAGGGTCCACAATAAAATGATGTTTTACACAAAATCTCACAAACCTAGAGATGGGGCTGCACATGTATTTTGAAAGCAACCACCTCTGTTGGACAAGTTAAACAACCAGACAAATCAAAAAAGTCACACTCCTGAATGAATTTCACAAAAAATCATTTGGTATGCTGACTTTAAATGTAGCTGTAACTATAGCATAAGCTCCTTATCCTGAATTGCACCACTTGCTGCACTACAGACGTCAGCCAAGCATGATCTGCAGTCAGTAGAATAGTTTTACTAAGTGGATTATTTATCATGTATGGATGGCACACTGTTTTCAGAGAAAGAAATGTGCAGTTACGGTACGTGGGACCACTGACAAAACCGAAGCAAAAAATCTGGTGCAAAATTATCATATAAGTGACAATCTTGGTTGTATTACATTACATTACAGGCATTTAGCAGATGTTCTTATCCAGAGCAACCTACACCATACCCAGAGCAGCCTGAGGAGCAGTTGGGGGTTAGGTGTCTTGCTCAAGGGCACTTCAGCCATTCTGGCTGGTCCAGGAAATCAAACCAGCGACCTTTTGGTCCCAAAATTGCTTCTCCAACTACAGGGCCGTGGCTTTCCCCATGGCTTGTTTACTTTTTCACAGTCAGCTTGCAGTTAAACAAGTTGTGAGAAACTCAAGAAGACTCTAGACAGACTAAAATAATATATGTGTGATGATGAGACAAGAAAACTGCAGCTAATAGCGAAAACATTGACCTGATTAAGTTGGCTATAAATAATTACATAATAGATGCTACTTTTTTATTCTAGTTAATTATGTTTCCGGACAAAAATAAAATACAAGAGGCTAGGTAGTACACTGGTGTTTCTACTTGACAGTGGGCTGGCTAATGAAATTAGTGAGAAAAGGAGAGAGTGCATAATGTGCTCAGTTTGCACTATCAATTATGCACTATCAGTTATATACACAGAGGATATTACATGGTTGCGCCAAGATATGAAGTTTATCTTCGAGTGGTGAACGTATATATCATGAATGAGAGAAGCAAACAAGTGATATATTTTTCAACATGATAAAATAAACTTAATATTTTTGTGCTACCATGTAATATTCTTTATATTATACTGACACTGTTTTGCTGGGATTCGAACCTGGTTCGCTGGTGTGATAATCCAGCAAACCCCCACTAGGCCACCAGGGGATATGACTCAAGTGCAGAGGCATGAGGTGGAAGTAGAAAGGTATCAAAAACAGTTTATTTACACTATGTACAATCTAAGGGAAAAAACAAAAAGAATAATCCAAAGCTCAGAAGATAAACCAAAAATAAAAATATCCAAAAGGTACAAAGTCCAAAATCCAAATAAGAAAAAAGGCAAAAACTCAAACGCTCAGAAGATCAAAAAGGTCAAAAACAAAATCCACAAAGTCCAAAAAGAAAGAAGCAAAAACCAAGAATACAAAGACACAGGCAAGGTACATGGGGCAGAGGGAACTAGCACTAACAGCATAACATAGGAAAAAGACTCCGTGACAAGGGAACAAACAGAGGGGTATTTATACACAAAGTAATTAAGGACAGAGTGGGGCAGGAAACAGGCAATAAGACAAAAACAAAACACAGAACACAGTGGTGACCTCTAGAGGCCCAAAACAAACATGACCAGAAAAGGAAATAACAGTGGCCTCTAGAGGCCAAAACAGTCCCAGTCCTAACAGGACCCCCCCCAGGAGCGTCTCCTGACGTTCCCAGGATGATCAGGATGGGCCGAATGGAAGTCCCGACAAAGTTCTTTATCGAGTATGTCCCGAGCTGGGACCCAGCAGCGCTCCTCAGGGCCATAGCCCTCCCAGTCCACAAGATATTGGAGGCCTCCGTGAACCCGGCGGGAGTCCAGCAGGCGGCGCACGGTGAACACAGTCTGACCCTGGAAGATGCGGGGGGGCAGGGGGTTCCTAGGGGCAGGGGCATACGTGGACGTCAGTACGGGCTGCAACAGGGAAACATGGAATGTGGGGTTGATCCTTAGCGTACGTGGTAACTGGAGCCGGTAGGAGACAGGGTTAACTCTGCGTACAACCTTGAAGGGGCCAATGTAGCGAGGAGCAAGCTTGCGGTTCTCCACCCGCAGCGGAAGGTCCTTGGTGGACAGCCAAACCCGCTGCCCAGGGCGGAAAGTGTGGGCAGGTCTCCTATGGCGGTTGGCCTGAGTCTGGTTGGTACTGGAGGTCTGGATGAGTGTCCTCCTGACCTTGCTCCAGGTCTTGTGACACCGTCTCACGTAATGGTTGACCGAGGGCACCCCAGCGTCCTCCTCCTGGTCTGGGAACAGAGGTGGCTGGAACCCGAATTGGCACTGGAACGGCGACAGCTTGGTGGCCGATGACTGCAGGGTGTTGTGGGCGTACTCTGCCCATGGCAGCCAGGTGCTTCACGATGTCGGGTTATCCATAGCCAGGCCTCGCAGGGTGGTTTCCAGGTCCTGGTTGAGCCTCTCCGTCTGGCCGTTGGACTGGGGGTGGAACCCAGAGGAGAGGCTGGCAGTGGCCCCGATGCTCTTGCAGAAGCCATGCCATACTCGGGAGGAGAACTGGGGCCCCCGGTCAGAGACGATGTCCTGAGGGAGACCAAAAACTCGGAAGACATGAGTGAACAACAATTTAGCAGTGTCAAGGGCAGAGGGGAGTTTGCACAGTGGAATAAAGCGGCAGGCCTTGGAGAATCTGTCCACTATGACCAATATGACAGTGTTACCTTGAGACTCAGGGAGACCCATGATGAAGTCGACCGCCACGTGGGACCAGGAACGCCGGGGAATAGGCAGAGGATGCAGGAGACCCTGGGGACGCTGTCGCGGGTTCTTGGTTCTGGTGCAGACCTCACAGGATAGGACGATTGACCTCACTTCCTTCTCCATGTTAGGCCACCAGAAGCGTCTTTTCAGGAAGTCCAGGGTCCTCCGAGCTCCCGGGTGGGCGGTGAGAGGGGAAGAGTGACCCCACTGGAGAACCTTGGCCTGGACTTGACGAGGGACGTACAGGAGGCCCGGTGGCCCCGTCCCAGGATCAGGGTCCCGGCGTTGAGCTTGTCGAACAGTCTCCTCAATACCCCAGCGGACAGGAGCCACAATCCGGGATATAGGGATGATAGGCCCGACTTCACTCTCCCTGTTAGTGTCAGAGAACAGCCTGGATAGTGCGTCAGGTTTGGTGTTCTTGGAGCCGGGGCAGTACGATAGGGTGAAGTCAAACCGACTGAAAAACAGGGCCCACCTAGCCTGTCGTGGGTTCAGTCTCTTGGCTTGCTGGAGGTACTCCAGGTTCTTGCGGTCTGTCCAAACCAGGAATGGATGTTGCGCTCCCTCCAGCCAGTGCCTCCACTCCTCAAGGGACAGTTTGACCGCTAGCAGTTCTCGATCCCCCACATCGTACCGGGACTCCGCAGGACTCAGGCGGTGGGAGAAGTAAGCGCAGGGGTGCAGCTTTCCTTCCGAACGTTGAGAGAGCACCGCGCTGACACCACTGTCTGAGGCGTCCACCTCCACGATGAATGGTTGGGAGGTGTCCGGGAGGACCAGAATGGGTGCCGTGCAGAAGCGGTCCTTGAGGTCTTTGAACGCCTTTTCCGCCTGAGGAGACCAGACATAAGATCCACCTGTCCCTTTGGTGAGGTCCGACATGGGTGCTGCTACAGAACTAAAGTTCCTGATAAATTTGTGGTAGAAGTTAGCAAATCCTAAGAACCGCTGAACCTCTTTGACAGACTTGGGAGTGGGCCAGTCCCGGACGACCAGGGTCTTGGCTGGGTCCATTTGGAGTTGGCCTGTCCGTACAATAAAACCCAGAAAGGAGACCTCGGGAACATGAAATTCACATTTCTGGGCCTTGGCGAACAGATTGTTCTGTGGCAGCCTCTGGAGAACCTGGCGGACATGGTGGCGGTGCTCCTGCATGGTCTTGGAAAAGATAAAGATGTCGTCAAGGTAGACAAAAACATACAGGTTAATCATGTCCCTCAAGACGTCGTTGATTAGGGCCTGAAAAACAGCTGGTGCATTGGTGAGTCCGAAGGGCATCACCTGGTATTCGTAGTGCCCAGACGGGGTGTTGAAAGCAGTCTTCCACTCGTCTCCCTGTCAGATACGGATGAGGTGGTATGCGTTCCGTAGGTCCAACTTGGTGAAGACGGTGGCGCCTTGGAGCAGGTCAAATGCTGTGGACATCAGCGGAAGGGGATATCGGTTGCGCACAGTGATCTTGTTCAGGCTCCTGTAGTCAATACATGGTCGGAGCCCCCCATCCTTCTTGCCGACAAAGAAGAAGCCGGCACCAGCGGGTGAGGTGGAGGGTCGAATGAACCCAGAGACCAGGGTGTCTTTGAGGTATTCCTCCATGGCCTTGCGTTCTGGCTGAGAGAGGGAAAACAGTCTGCCATGAGGAGGGGTAGTCCCAGGGAGCAAGTCGATGGCACAGTCGTAGGCATGGTGCGGAGGAAGAACAGCGGCCCTGCTCTTGCTGAAAACTTCCTTAAGATCCCAGTACTCTGTGGGAACTTGAGATAACTCGGTGAGATCAGGAGGCTCGGCAGGAGACACAGGAGAGCTAGAGAGCAGACAAGAGGCATGGCACGCAGGGCCCCATTCCACAACCTGGCTTGTTACCTAGTCTATGCGAGGGTTGTGGCAGGTAAGCCAAGGAAGGCCTAGAATCACTGGGAACTCTGGTGAAGGAATCAGGTGCAGGGATATTTCTTCCTTGTGACCTTGAGACTGGAGAAGTTACTTGGGTGACTCTTCCATCACCTAAGGCTTGGCCATCCAGGGCAGACACAGACAGTGGGACTTCAAGAGGTGCAGTCGGGACATTGATACTTTGGGCGAAGTGAATATCCATAAAGTTTCCAGCCGCCCCTGAGTCTAACAAAGCTTGACAAGAGTGGACGGACTCACCCCAGGAGATGGAGACCGGGATGTAGATTCCTTGGCCAGGGAGTCCGGGAGAGAGGGTAGGCCCCGTCACAACCCTCCCTCGGCTGGACGGGGTGGTCCTTTTCCCGAGAGTTCGGGACATGATGCTCGGAAGTGACCAGGCTTGCCACAGTAGATGCAGCACTTGTCCCTCCTTCTGCGCTCCCTCTCAGATGCGGAGAGACGAGTACGACCCACTTGCATGGGTTCTGGACAGTCACTGGAGGAGGTAGACGGGCTCTACTCTCGACACTCACTGTGCTTGCCATCATACCTCTGTGGTGCAGGAAGGCTGGGTTCGCGAGGTGAAGAAGGCAGCAGGCACTGGAGCGGATGGTGGAGCAGGAGCAGAATCAGGCGGAGGAGATGGGGGCAGAGAAGTCAGCTGTGCCAGGGTTCTCCCAATCTGCTGGGGCAGTACCTTGTGGCGAGCAAGGGTCTCACATTGGCTTGCGAGAGTCCATCCATGAGTGTCCATGGTGGATCCGAGGCGTGTTAACGCAGCCATCATTCCCTGAAGGTTGGCCGGGTAGACAGATGAAGAAGCCTCTGCTGAGTCAGTCATGACGGAGTCTTTCTGTTAAGGTTTTGCTGGGATTTGAACCTGGTTCGCTGGTGTGATAATCCAGCAAACCCCCACTAGGCCACCAGGGGAATGACTCAAGTGCAGAGGCGTGAGGCGGAAGTAGAAAGGTATCAAAAACAGTTTATTTACACTATGTACAATCTAAGGGAAAAAACAAAAAGAATAATCCAAAGCTCAGAAGATAAACCAAAAATAAAAATATCCAAAGGTACAAAGTCCAAAATCCAAATAAGAAAAAAGGCAAAAACTCAAACGCTCAGAAGATCAAAAAGGTCAAAAACAAAATCCACAAAGTCCAAAAAGAAAGAAGCAAAAACCAAGAATACAAAGACACAGGCAAGGTACATGGGACAGAGGGAACTAGCACTAACAGCATAACATAGGAAAAAGACTCCGTGACAAGGGAACAAACAGAGGGATATTTATACACAAACTAATTAAGGACAGGGCGTGGCAGGAAACAGGCAATAAGACAAAAACAAAACACAGAACACAGTGGTGACCTCTAGAGGCCCAAAACAAACATGACTAGAAAAGGAAATAACAGTGGCCTCTAGAGGCCAAAACAGTCCCAGTCCTAACAGATACATCCACACACAAAAATTATGCAAGTTAATCAAAAGAATTTTAATTTTGAACTGGTTCACCATTTTGACAATGCACGTCTAGTCAGTGGGAAAACGCTAGGAGTGACATCATCAGAGTGAAATATCGGGAATTATTCTATCTACACCCACTGGATATGAGCAATTGTACACTCTGACTGACTACTTTACTACTAGGATATCAGCTCATGTACAGTGAATAGAGAAAAACAAAATGGCGGAGCGTGTTGCTGAACCAACCGAGGACAAAATAAAAACTCTACTTGAAAACAAAACCCTCAAAAATACAAAAAAAAAAACCCAACAACAAAAATGGAATAAAAGTATTTAATGGTAAGAACATATCTTTTTTTTATTATTTTTCAAGAATTATTATTATAGCATTTTTCACAAATTGCTACTGTCATTTCACTGGTTTGTTTACATTCTAAACAGAAAGGGGTTTGTTGGACAAAGTTTTTATTTATCAAATTTGCAAAAAATAAAAATAAAAGTGCTCTGTTTCTCAAAATCCAGTGAATGTGGATATAATAAAACAGTTGTTCCACTCAATCTCATAGTACATGGCTTATAGCCAACTCAGTGCTATGCGCCTTGTTGACTATCAGCTCATGTACGACTCGATTTCATGGAATAATTGTTAGATATATTACTCAGATCCGTGATCCGTTCATATGAAAAATGCAAGTTTTTCAACACAAGAAGATAAACTTCATATCTTCAAGCAAATGTGTGATTTTATTTTTATTATATAGACACATTCACATACAAAAGCTACCCAAATTTATCAAAACAATTCATCGATTTCCTCACGAGTGACAGAGAATTATGTCACGGTTTTGGTTCTCTATGTCCTGGATGTAGCTCATATGAAAAATATGAGTGGTGTATTTCCCAGTAAAATGCTTGTGTACATATAATACAGTATATGAAAATACATGCACAAAAATCCCTGTAACAGAACCACAGTCTTAATAATTTGTCCCCCCCACCCCTTTTTTTTTGGATGAAAGCAATGCCGCTGATCCTGCTGTGCTAGTTTCTTGCACAGGGCTCTGAATGAGATTAATCCCACTGAGCCATTGTGACATTTTTAACTTGTGTCTGTCCGTCAAACCGGGGATAAATGAAATCCTGCTTCACCAAAAACTTCACACTTCTTGAATCTCTGATCCTGTCATAAAAGCCAATAAAAAGTAAAGTCAAGCTGCTGGCACCCTTGAGTGAGAAATAAAGAGATGTGTGTGTGTGTGTGTGTGTGTGTGTGTGTGTGTGTGTGTGTGTGTGTGTGTGTGTGTGTGTTGATTCAAATTCTAAAAGCTTTCATGGTAGAGCTGAAACCATTAGTACACCAGAGAGCATATTTGTGTGTGTGTGTGTGTGTGTGTGTGTGTGTGCGCGCGCGCAGAATGTAATGCCCGTTGATTCTGCAATAGGTTAATAGTCTTATGGAGTAATCAGTCAATGCTACCTGCAGTTCCATTGCGCTAGGTTCCTTGTCGGCCTCATTATTCTCCAACTGTTGTGTTCTATCCACTTCATGGCAGGAGGTAATGATGCACTGCTCCAGAGGCATCTAGACATGAGAGTAATGGATTAGGTGTGTTGACGGCTTTCCTGTCAGAAGCACTGTTTACTCACTCCAGAGCCAAAACTGGCTGATTTCAACATTGACGCTCAACAACCTCCACAATAATAGAGGTCCTGCTCTCCTGAGTGACTTGAAATAGGTGGAAACAAGTCAGTCCAGATGATATGGTGTGATATGGTATTTTCTTATCACATTTTGTTTGCAGGTGCAATTTTGACAATTTGGTGCCTTATCAGTCCCCTGCCTGTGGTTGGTCTGTTTACTGAAATCTTCCGAACTTTTCCTTTCACTCATGATCCAATATTTGATGGCATTTACTGTGTAGTGAAAGAACTTTTTTTTTTTTAGTATTAGGGTGCATGAACCACTTTGAGAAATTGTTGACCTTGGATGCAAAGGCGAGCCAGTGAGTGCTCCTGTGTTTCTGTTGGATTAAAGTCAAAAGGAAGCATGGAGAATTAGGCCATTAGCTTATTAGAGGACACGAACATTACCAAGTCTGGACCATGAACTTGTGCATGCAGGATTCGTATCTTTACTGGTTAGCAGAACGTGCTTTCAGAGATCACAAATGCAATATACGCTCTCAGAAAATAAAGTCCATTAGTGTACCTTTAGGGGTGCAACAGCTTGTCACTGGGACAGTACCCTCTAAGGTACTTATTTGTACCCTTTATATACTGCTTGGGAACATATTATGTACCTTTTTGGCCCTAAAAAAAAGTACACATATACTCAACAAAAATAAAAACTTTACACTCGTTTCAAAGTCAATAATTTGAACATTTTGGAAAATAGGTTTGAAATAACGATTGTATTAAATTATCTTGTCATTAAAGATGCTATAGCATACAGATCATGTTTGTCATGGAATCGGTTCCACCAGAAATGCGACGACAATGTCCATGATCAAAAACTGTGAGTCACAACTTAATGAAATCATGTCAATATCGGGTGTGTCCTCCATGGGCGTTCACAACTGCGATACAACGTCTCCTCATGGATTGGATGATGCGTCTGAACACAGCTTGGGGAATGCGCCGCCATATTTGTACCAACATGGCACCAAGCTCCTGCAAGTTCTGTGGAGGATTCCTTATGGTCGGCTGTGGTGCCAGTTTGATGGAGACGTGTCTGGAGATTATGGATGGTCTGTCGACTGCATCCCATAACCCTCGCAACGTCAGTGACGGATGTTCCCGTATTCAGCATGCCAATGGCACGTTCACGCTGAATGTTTGACAGTCGTGGCATTGCAAATTAACGAATAATTAACCATAAAACCTTGTTTTTCTGAGATGACACTCTACTCTGCTACCGTGAGATCAATTGCACGTGTATCAATAGGTCATGTCACTTGTGTCACGTGGAAACGTGATTTTAGCGTGCAGTGCTCTCGCACGTGCTACGTAGGCCCGACCAGTAGAATGAATGTGTGACGTAATGCCCTTGACAATGCATTTAACCATAATCACAACAAGAACTCTTTCAAGAAAAGTTTCTAAACACTATTTGAAAAATAATGAGTGTCAAGTTTTTATTTTTGCTGAGTATAGTTACCTTGAGGTCCACTAATGAGCCACAGGGGGTATATTAGTGTAGATTGTACCTTGGGGGACAAAAATGGACTCCTACTGTACCCCTATTTCTAACAGGGTACTGTATGGCCAAAGGTTTACATACACCTAATCATCACATACACATGATCTTTTTGAACATTCCATTCCAGATTTAGTCCCCTTTACTGTTATAAGAGCCTCCACTGTTCTGGGAAGACCCTCAACGAGATTTTGGAGTGTGGCTGTTGTGCTCCATCAGCTGCAAGAGCATTAGTGAGGTCAGGCACTGATGTCAGCTGAGGAGGCCTGGGATGCAATCAGCATTCCAGTTCATCCCAAAGGTGTTCAGTGGGGTTGAGGTCAGGGCTCTGTGCAGGACACTCAGGTTTTTCACCTCCAACCTTCGCAAACCATGTCCTGCTTAGTGCATAGGGTGCATTGTCATGCTGGAACAGGTTTTTGGCCTCTTCATTCCAGTGATGGGAAATTGCAGCATACAAATACAGCATACAGAGATATCCAATACAACTGTATGCTTCCAAATTTGTGGCAACAGTTTTGGAAAGGTCCATACATGGGTGTGATGGTGAGGTGACCAGAAAGATTTGGTCATATATAGTGTAGTTTTTAAGTCCATCTCATGGATTTGCTCTCAAGGCACTACAGTAAACAAAACATAGTAATATTTCATGGGAGGAAACTGTGAAAATGGGGAAAAGAGTGAAATAAGATTTGTCTGTCTGAAAGCTCTTGTAGATATGATGAGCAAGGACTATTTATAATGATCAGTTGCAGTAAGCAGGGGGGAACACTGACTGAAGTCAGGTATACATTACGTGATTTCTCACCTGATTTTGCTATCACAGACAAAAAAAAAATTGTACATCACAATAATCTTCTATGGTTGTCAGATGAGATCAGCTACAAATGCCTTGTTCTCACCACCTCTGACCAATTTAGTGCCACTGCAACCAGAGACAACTAAAGTTCTGGCAATGTCAGGAATTTTTTATTCAAAACTAACCTTTTTGTAAATGAAACATACACCTCCAATTCCAAAAAATTTGGGACGTTGTGTAAACTGGGAAATAAAAATCAAAACAGAATGCAATAATTTATAAATCATGGAAACTCTATATTTAATTGAAAATATAACAAAGACAACATATCAAATTTTGAAACTGAGAAATTTTATTGTTTTTTGAAAAATATATGCCCATTTTGAATTTGACATCAGCAACACATTAAAAAAAAAAAAACCTTGGGACAGGGGCATATTTACCACTATGTTGCATCACCTCTATTTTTAACAACAGTCGATAAACATTTGGGAACTGAGGAGACCAATTGCTTTAGTTTTGAAAGAGAAATGTTCTCCCATTCTTGCCTGATATACAGTTTCAGTTGCTCAACAGTTTAGGGTCTCCTTTGCTGTATTTTGCACTTCATAATGTGCCAAGTGTTTTAAACGGGAGAGAGGTCTGGACTGCAGGCAGGCCAGTTTAGTACCCGGACTCTTTTACAATAGAGCCATGCAGTTTTAATATGTGCAGAAAGTGGTTTGGCATTGTCTTGCTGAAAGCAGGAAGGCCTTCCCTGAAAAAGATTTTGTATGGATGGCAGCATATTGCTCTGAAACGTGTATATATCATTCAGCATTAATAATGTCATGTACATTAATGCACCCTCATACCATCACAGACGCTGGCTTTTGAACTGTGCACTGATAACAAGCCGGATGGTCCCTCTCCTCTTTAGCCTGGAGTATGTGGTGTCCATGATTTCTAAAAAGAATTTCTACTTTTGATTCATCAGACCTCGGGACAATTTTCCACTTCACCTCAGTCCATCATAAAAGAGCTCAGACCCAGAGAATGTGGCAGTGTTTCTGGATATTGTTCATATCTGGTTTTAACTTGCATTTGTGGATGCAGTAATGAACTGTTTTCACAGACAATAGTTTTCTGAAGTGTTCCTGAGCCCAGACAGTGATTTCCATGACAGACATGTGTCTGCTTTTAATGCAGTCTCGCCTGAGGGCCTGAAGATCACAGGCATTCAGTGTCAGTTTTCAGTCTTGACTCTTGCATACAGAGATTTCTCCAGATTCTCTGAATCTTTTAATGATATTACAACCCCGATTCCAAAAAAGTTGGGACAAAGTACAAATTGTAAATAAAAACGGAATGCAATGATGTGGAAGTTTCAAAATTCCATATTTTATTCTGAATAGAACATAGATGACATATCAAATGTTTAAACTGAGAAAATGTATCATTTAAAGAGAAAAATTAGGTGATTTTAAATTTCATGACAACAACACATCTCAAAAAAGTTGGGACAAGGCCATGTTTACCACTGTGAGACATCCCCTTTTCTCTTTACAACAGTCTGTAAACGTCTAGGGACTGAGGAGACAAGTTGCTCAAGTTTAGGGATAGGAATGTTAACCCATTCTTGTCTAATGTAGGATTGTAGTTGCTCAACTGTCTTAGGTCCTTTTTGTCGTATCTTCCGTTTTATGATGCACCAAATGTTTCCTATGAGTGAAAGATCTGGACTGCAGGCTGGCCAGTTCAGTACCCGGACCCTTCTTCTGCACAGCCATGATGCTGTAATTGATGCAGTATGTGGTTTGGCATTGTCATGTTGGAAAATGCAAGGTCTTCCCTGAAAGAGACATCGTCTGGATGGGAGCATATGTTGCTCTAGAACCTGGATATACCTTTCAGCATTGATACTGTCTTTCCAGATGTGTAAGCTGCCCATGCCACACACACTAATGCAACCCCATACCATCAGAGATGCAGGCTTCTGAACTGAGCGCTGATAACAACTTGGGTCGTCCTTCTCCTCTTTAGTCCGAATGACACGGCGTCCCTGATTTCCATAAAGAACTTCACATTTTGATTTGTCTGACCACAGAACAGTTTTCCGATTTGCCACAGTCCATTTTAAATGAGCCTTGGCCCAGAGAAGACGTCTGTGCTTCTGGATCATGTTTAGATACGGCTTCTTCTTTGAACTATAGCATTTTAGCTGGCAACGGTGGATGGCACGGTGAATTGTATTCACAGAAAATGTTCTCTGGAAATATTCCTGAGCCCATTTTGTGATTTCCAATACAGTAGCATGCCTGTATGTGATGCAGTGCCATCTAAGGGCCTGAAGATCACGGGCACCCAGTATGGTTTTCCGGCCTTGACCCTTACGCACAGAGAGTCTTCCAGATTCTCTGAATCTTTTGATGATATTATGCACTGTAGATGATGATATGTTCAAACTCTTTGCAATTTTACACTGTCAAACTCCTTTCTGATATTGCTCCACTATTTGTCGGTGCAGAATTAGGGGGATTGGTGATCCTCTTCCCATCTTTACTTCTGAGAACCGCTGCTACTCCAAGATGCTCTTTTAATACCCAGTCATGTTAATGACCTATTGCCAGTTGACCTAATGAGTTGCAATTTGGTCCTCCAGCTGTTCCTTTTTTGTACCTTTAACTTTTCCAGCCTCTTATTGCCCCTGTCCCAACTTTTTTGAGATTTGTTGCTGTCATGAAATTTTAAATGAGCCAATATTTGGCATGAAATTTCAAAATGTCTCACTTTCGACATTTGATATGTTGTCTATGTTCTATTGTGAATACAATATCAGTTTTTGAGATTTGTAAATTATTGCATTCCGTTTTTATTTACAATTTGTACTTTGTCCCAACTTTTTTGGAATCGGGGTTGTATGTACCATAGATGATGCGATCTCCAAATTCTTTGCAATTTTACATTGAGGAACGTTATTCTTAAATTGTTGCACTGTTTGCCCACACAGTCTTTCTCAGAGCAGTGAACCCCTCCCCATCTTTATTCTGAGAGACTCAGCCTCTCTGCAATGCTTTTTTTATACCCAATCATGTTACTAACCTGTTGGACAGGACTGACCTGGAAGGAAGTTGGACATTTTGTGTGTGCAGGAGACGAGGTGGAAAGGAAGCAAGGCCAAGAACATTGGAGGTGGATGCAAGTTGTTTTATTATGGAGTCGATGGAAAGAGAAATGGTGTTGGTATTGTTTTGAGGGGAGGGTTGATCAACAGTGGGATTGATGTAAAGAGGGTGTCAGAGTGATAGGCATGAAGTTGGAGATTCAAGGAGTGGTAATCAATGTTGTGTGTGCGTACGCCCCACAGGTTGAATGTGAGAATGAAGAGAAAGAGTCTTTTCTGGGAAAAGATGGATGAAGTGGTTGAAAGTATACTGAGGGAGGAGCACATGCTGATAGGAGCAGATTTCAACAGGCATGTTGGCGAGGGAAACAGAGGAGATGAGGACATGATGGGCAGATATGGTGTAAGAGAGAGAAATGTAGAAAGGCAAATGGTGGTTGATTTTTCAAAGAGGATGAATTTGGCAATAGTCAATACATACTTCGAGAAGAAAGAGCAGCACAGGGTGACGTTTAAGAGTGGAGGAAGATCTACACAGGTGGACTACATACTCTGCAGATGGGGTAACCTGAATGTGATTGGAGACTGTAAAGTGATGGCAGGGGAGAGTGTAGCTAGACAACATTGAGTGGTCATGTGCAGGATGAGATTGAAAGTGAAAAAGAGGAAGCGTGAAATAGTGGAGCTGAAGATTAAGTGGTAGAAACTAAAAAGAGATTGATCATCAGAAGGAGTTTAGGGAAGAAATGAGACTAGCATTGAGTGGTAATGGAAGTCTGCCCGAAGATTGGGATACTACTGCTATACTAGTAAGAGAGGCAGCAAGGAAGGTGCTAGGGTGGTCATCAGGAAGAAAGAAGGAAGACAAGGAGACATGGTGGTGGAACAAAGAAGTGCAGGAAATTATAAAAGAGAAGAGGCTAGCAAAGAAGAATTGGGACGATCAGAGAGATGAGGAAAGCAGGCAATTATACAGAGAGACGAGACAGAAGGCAAAAAGAGCAGTAGCGAAGGCGAAAGCAGATGCATACCAGGAGTTGTATGAAAGACTGGAGACCAAAGAATGAGAGAAAGACCTGTACAGACTAGCTTGGCAGAGAAACAGGGAGGCGAGGGATGTACAGCAAGTAAGAGTGATGAAAGATGTAAATGGAAATGTGCTGACAAACAGAGTGTATTAAGAAGGTGGGATGAGTACTTTGAGGATTTATTAAATGAGGAGACTCCAAGAGAGAAAAGGTCAGATTTGTTGGAGACAGCAAATCAGGAAGTAGAGTTGGTTAGTAAGGATGAGGTGAGGGCAGCCATGAAAAGAATGAAGACTGGGAAAGCAGTCAGACCAGATGGTATTCTGATCGAGGCTTGGAGATATTTGGGTGAGATGGCTGTGGAGTTCCTAACGAGATTATTTAATAAGATCTTAGAGAATGAGAAAATGCCAAATGAATGGAGAAAGAGTGTGCTAGTCCCAATATACAAGAATAAGGGAGATGTACAGAGCTGCAGTAATTACAGAGGGATAAAATTGATGAGCCACACCATGAAGTTATGGGAAAGGGTACTGGAGGCGAGATTGAGAAGAGAGGTAGCAATCTGTGAACAGCAGTACGGGTTTATGCCAAGGAAGAGCACGTCGGATGCAATTTTTGCTTTAAGAATGTTAATGGAGAAGTACAGGGAAGGCCAGAGAAAGCTACATTGTGTGTTTGTAGACCTGGAGAAGGCATACGATAGAGTGCCAAGAGATTAATAATGGTATTGTATGAGAAAGTGTGGAGTGAATGAGAAATATATTAGAGTTGTGCAAGACATGTATGAGAACAGTGAAATAGTAGTGAAGTGTGCCTGTTGGAACGACTGAATGGTTCAAAGTGAAGGTGGGACTTCATCAAGGATTTGCTTTGAGTCCTTTCTTGTTTGCCATAGTGATGGATAGCTTGACGAACCAAGTGAGGCAAAAGTCACCATGGAACATGATGTTTGCGGATGATATTGTGATATGTGGTGAAAGTAGAAAGGAGGTTGAGTTGGGTTTGGAGGTATGCATTGGAACGAAGAGGAATGAAGGTAAGCAGTAGCAAAACAGAATACATGTGCATCAATGAGAATGGGGATGAGAGTGTAGTGAAGATGCAAGGAGTAGACATAAAGAAAATTGGTGAATTCAAGTACCTGGAGACAACTGTGCAGGAAAATGGGGGCTGCGATAGTGAGGTGAGAAAGCAAGTGCAGGCAGGGTGAAGCAGTTGGAGAAGGATTTCGGGCAGGGGCGATTCTAGCATCTGACCTTTGGGGGTGCTTAGCCCCCAGGGTTTGGATTTGTGAATGATAAGCAAACGTAAACGCTATGTTACATTAAATAAAATTGACTAACACACGGTGGTCTAGCACCGTAGCACCTGTACAGCTCTGCACAAAAGTATCTCAATATGGATGATAAATGTCGTTTTTATCATTCTGTTCATAGACCAGGGAACATCAATATTGCATTATGCATATTATTGTGTTGTGTTTAACAACTGTAACTCCAGTCCGTACCTTCACATCTCGCTATGCCAGTAATACTCAGGTGCTACTTCGAGTTCCTCATCGGCGTGGAATACAGTTAAAAAAACACCATGTCGTAGCAAACACTCGCGCGGACAGGCAGCCCAATCAGAGGGGACGCAAGGAGGAGAGGTATTTTACTGGTCATAGAACTATCACGTAACAGGTGAATTCAAGAACACACACATGCCCGCGCACACATTCATTGCACAGTGTGCAAGGGCAATTATTTCTGAAAATTACGTCCAAAAGCAGTGTTTTTGAGGGTGCTGAGCTAGGGGGTGCTGAGCTCGTTTTTGGGGGTGCTTGAGCACCCCCAAAAATAGGCTAAACACGCCCATGATTTTGGGAGTCATTTGTGATAGGAAAGTCCCAGCAAAAGTGAAAGGTAAGATGTATAAGACAGTAGTGAGACCAGCTGTGATGTATGGATTGGAGACAGTACCCTTAACAAAGAGACAGGAGGCAAAGTTGGAGGTGGCGGAGTTGAGGATGTTAAGGTTTGTGATGGGAGTGACAAGGTTCGACAGGATAAGGAGTGAGCACATCAGAGGGACAGCACATGTGGAGAGCTTGGGAATTAAGCTAAGAGAGATGAGACTGAGATGGTATGGGCACATCCTGAGAAGAGATGCAGAGCATGTGGGAAGGAGAATGTTGAGGATGGAGCTGCCAGGCACACGAAAACAAGGAAGGCCAAAGAGGAGATACATGGATGTGGTGAGAGAGGACATGAAAGTGGCAGGTGTGGTAGAGAAGGATGCAGAGGACAGGGAGCAATGGAGACGAAAGATCCGCTGTGGCAACCCCTAATCGGGAGCAGCCAGTCGAAGAAGAAGAAGGTGTTACTGACCTGTTGCCAATTAACCAAATTAGGGTTGGTTTTTTTTAGCATGACGTAACTTTTTCAGTCTTTTGTTGGCCCTGTCCCAACTTTTCTGAAATGTATTGCTGACATCAAATTCAAAATGAGCATATATTTAAAAAACAAAACAAAAAAACAATAAAATTTCTCAGTTTCAGCATTTGATATGTTGTCTTTGTACTATTTTCAATGAAATATAGGGTTACCATGATTTGGAAATCTTCACATTCTGTTTTTATTTATGTTTTACACAGTGTCTCAATTCTTTTGGAATTGGGGTTGTAGAATTTAAAGAAGAATGGTATATTGACTCGTGGCAGCAAGAAGAATGTCACTTTGATATCTCATCATAGTTCTTTCACAACAGGCCAAAAAGGGTATAGAAAGAAACTGAGGATGAATTACAGCTTCTAAGATCACTATATGGCTAAAATTACATGGACAGCTGACGAGAACATCCATATGAGTGTCTTCCCAATACTGTTGCCACAATGTCAGAAACATACAATTGTCTAGGATGTCTAAGATTTCCTTTCACTGGAACAAAGAGGCCTGACCCTGTTCTAGCACGATAATACTCCTGTGCCCTAAGTGATCTCCATGAAGACGTTGCCAAGGTTGAAGTGGAAAAATTTGAGTGGCCTGCACAGATCCCTGACCTCAACCCTACTGAACAACCTTGGGATGAACTGGAACACCAACTTCATCCCAGACCTTCTTGCTGGACATCAGCACCCAACCTTTTGTGGTCATGAGCATGAATGAGTACAAGTCTCCACATCCATGTTCCAAAATATAGTCAAGTCAAGTCGTTTATTTGTATAGTGCTTTTAATAATAAACATTGTCGCAAAGCAGCTTTACAGAATTTGAATGACTTAAAACATGAGCTAAGTTTATCCCTAATCTATCTCCAATGAGCAAGCCTGTGGCGACGGTGGCAAGGAAAAACTCCCTCAGACGACATGAGGAAGAAACCTCGAGAGGAACCAGACTCAAAGGGGAACCCATCCTCATTTGGGCAACAACAGACAGCATGAGTATAATATTAACAGTTTTAACATGAAGACAGTTTCGTTGATGTAACTCTTCAAAATATAGTGGAATGCTTTCTCAAAAGAGTGGGGGCTGTTATAGGAGCAAAGAGGGGACAGTTGGTTTTGGAATGGGATATTCAATACTCAGGTGCCCACCTACTTTTGGCCATATAGTGTATGTAGTTAGCTAATTGGCAAGCTTCGTTCATCATACCAAGTTCATTTAGCATTAACACATACTAAATAAATTTACATGTTTTGTAGTTGAACAGCTACAAGCCTGTGCTTCTCTGCTGTACACTGATGGCATAAGCAGAACATCGTAATCATAGGTCTATTGTTCAAGGATTTTACTTTGACATAAAGAACACAGTCTGCTATCAGAGTCAGACATTGCGATCACTTCAGAAAGGATAATAAGTAATAATCATAAAAGACTGCTGTAATCACACAGTCTAAAACCACCTTGACTCAAAGGGAAACTGAGTTGGTATCCCTTTAACATTTTTTTGGAATATCCTTTCATTACAAATCCTTATTGAATAAAAGAAAAAAGGTGGTGTTCCAGTTTTTGTTGCTGTTATGGTTGGTACCATCATTGGAGAACAATGTGAGTGGAATAGCACTGGATTGTTATCTAATAATATGAACCCAGGCATTCCATAAGGAATTACATGAAATGTAAGATTACTATTTCAGACCTGGTACACTTTTATATCCTTCCTTTCATTCCTTGTAGCCTTCATTGTGGCAGTATTATTCTGGCCATGTTTAACATGAGAATAACAACAAAATGCATTCATTCACAACTTCTAGACTCTTACATTTAACCCTTTGGTGACTGACCCCTTGAAAATGGTTCCTCCAGGAACGATGACTTTTCAGTTGTCAAGACAACGGAAAACTAAAATACAAAAACAGAAAGATACGTCACAATGCCCTTGTGCACAAAACAAAATGCTCTTGTATTTTAGTTTTTCCGTTGTCTTGACAACTGAAACATCATCGTTCCTGGAGGAACCATTTTCAAGGGGTCAGTCACCTTATGAGGCCATAGATATGTTTGGCCATATGTGGTTGATAAAGCCTCTTGGAGTCAGCAACCATGAAATGCTGTCATGGGCACACTCTGTAATGCTCACGTCCAAAGTTTGAAGTTTGGTTTTGTGGGAAATTTTGGTCATAACTTAATAAGATGATCACTCACAGTCATATGCTTTGAAAAGCATGTCCATAACACAATAAATCATAACAATAGGGTCATAAACCTGCTTGTTGCAGCACCGTTTTTCTCTCATGGCTTTGATGCCATTGAAAAACAAAGGCCACATTGTATTGTTGTTTCACTGTAGCTCATCTCAACATCCCAACCTTGCCAAAGCACGTAGCCCACAAAGTGTTATTCAGGAAGCACTGCACTGACCTGAGATAAGCAGCAGAACTTCAAAGCTATTTGCTTTGGGATGTTCTATCTTAGACATGGCAAATGCTATCAGCCCTCCTGCTGGCTTCAAAGGGAGAAGGTTATGTGCAACAAATGCCATTTCTTCTTCTTCTTCTTCTTCTTCTTCTTCTTTTCTTTTTAACAAATATGCTGTGCTTCATGCACCATCCCAAAGGCCAGGCTGTCTGTTGCACCTGTGCTGTAAAATTAAAGCCATTATTACAGAAAAGGAAGAGAGTATTTGATCCATGTAGGTTTCATCCAAAGCTTTTTTTTTTTACTCATTCATAGGTTTCATCCAAAGCTTTTTTTCTACTCATTCATAGGTTGTTCTGTATTTTGACTACTTTTTACATTGTAGAACAATACTAAGACATCAAAACTATGCAGTAACATATGGAACATGGATGGGATTATGTGTTCAACAAAAAGTGTTAAAAAACAAAATATGTTTGATATTTTAGATTCTTCAAAGTAGCCAACGTTTACCTTGATGACGCTTTGCACACTATTGGCATTATCTTAACCAGCTTCATGAGGTAGTCACCTGGAATGCTTTTCAATTAACAGCTCTGCCTCGTCAAAGGTTAATTAGTGCAAATCCATGCCTTCTTAATGAGTTTGAGATCAAACAGTAAATACTAAATAATAAAATACAGTAAATAGTCCTATTCCACAACTGTTGTAATCCATATTATGTCAAGAACCACACATCTAAGTAAAGAGAAATGACGTCCATCGTTACTTTAAGACATGAAGTGACTTTTAATTAATTAAAAAAATAAATTAGAGGTGCTGTACATTAACAAAGATAAGGGACATTTGTTTATTTTTTGGAAGTCTGTGAATATGGCTATGTAGCTTCAGTAGTGTTAAAATCGAATGATGTGCTACTTTCGCATGCTCTGTTCTCAAATCCTTCAGAAAATTAATGACGTACCAGAAATAACCTTTTTGTAAAAGTCTAATGTTGGAGAACCCATATTTGAACTTTGAAGGAACTATATGGCTAAAGGTTTGTAGACATGACCATTCCTTTCACAAACTGTTGCCACAAAATTGGAAGCACACAGTTGTCTTGGATGTCTTTTGTATTCTGTAGCATCACAATTTCCCTTACTGGAACCAAGAGGCCCAAAACATGTTCCAGCATGACTGTGCATCTGTGGACAAAACAAGATCCATGAAGACATGATTTGTCAAGGTTGGTGTGGGAGAATTTCCACATACTTAGCCATATAACGAACATCCACGGAGTAGCCTAAGCTACTGATATTCATTTTACACAATCAGTTCAGTTTTCAGGGCAGCACGGTGGTGTAGTTCTTAGCACTGTCACCTTACAGAAGAAGACAGAAGAAACCTTTATTTGTCACATGCACACTTCAAGCATAGTGACATTCATCCTCTGCATTTAACCCATCTGAAGCAGTGAATGCATGCACACAGAGCAGTGGGCAGCCACACACAGTGCCCAGGGAGGAGTCAGGGGTTAGGTACCTTGCTCAAGGGCACCTCAGCCCAAGGCTGCCCCACGTCAACCTAACTGCATGTCTTTGGACTGTGGGGAGACCGGAGCACCCAGAGGAAACCCACGCAGACATGGGGAGAACATGCAAACTCCACACAGAAAGGTCCTCGCTGGCCACGAACCTGGAACCTTCTTGGTGTGAGGCAACCATGCTAAGCACTACACCACCATGCCGCCCTAAGCAAGAAGGTTCTGGGTTTGAGCCCAGTGGCCGATGCGGGCCTTTCTGTGTGGAGTTTGCATGTTCTCCTCGTGTGTGCGTGGGTTTCCTCCAGGTGCTCCGGTTTCCCCCACAGTCCAAAGACACGCAGGTTAGGCTAATTGGTGGCTCTAAGTTAACTGTAGGTGTGAGTATGAATGGTTGTTTGCCTCTATGTGTAAACCCTATGATGATCTGGCGACTTGTCCAGGGAGTACCCTGCCTCTCGCCCATATTCAGCTGGGATAGGCTCCAGCTTGCCTGTGACCCTGCACAGGATAAGTGGTTACGGATAATAGATGGATGGAGTTCAGTTTTCAATTGTCTATTAGCAATCTTATTTGTCCTCAATCACTGGAATAGAAATGTAAATATCCTAAGAAGTAAACCAAACTACGGTAGGTCTACAGTTGGGTTTTGTTTCCTTCAAAAGACTTCATTTCAAATCAAAACTGCTTTTGATGAAAAGTACACATACCCTGTTTGAACTTGTTGAAATTAATAGTCATTGTCATTCTTTTGAATAAAAATGGATCTTGCTATGTAATAGAAGTTTGAATGCTGTATGTGAGATGTACAGAACATATCCCTTTCTTTTTTGTAGGTGGGTAAGCAGTAACACTTAGGGAAGATGTGCCAGCAGTCGTGGCTATTTAAATGGCTGAGAATCGGCATTGGTGTCCTCTTAGTCACAGCTTCCAGCTGGTCTCAGGACTCAGATGGTAGGTACTGCTCTCTATAACATGCCTAACATTACATTCAGTGTGACCATCCAATAATTTCATCATTGTCTAATTCTTGTTAAAATGCTTATATTATTTGCATTCATCAAAGATAGACAAATCACTAGATCATGCCAGATTTCATGCTATTACATTTAGTCAGTCATAGTTGTCCGACAGACAAGTAGGTTCAACAAAAAGAGAAAAACAATTTATTGACTTTTGCCAAAAGTGCTCCTGAATCCTGCCGCCTGCTGCACTACATACATCAAATGAGAGTAGAAGGATTTTTACAAGACAAAATACGTAATTAGCGTGCACACACAGCAGATAATCTTTTTCCTACTCAGTAACATGCCAGTATGTGTATACACTGGCAAAACCAAGCAAAATAAAGTGCAGAACAAAGCCATCATAGTACTCTCTGACTTAATCAAAGACGCTAGCTTGACTCAAAAAATATCTTGTATGTGTGATGTGATGCACTTTTCACCAAGAATGCAAACACAATGTGCTACATGATCACGTATTTGTTTGTTTCCCATAGTCTGTATTAATGCACTTAATCAGCTAATTATGTGACATTACATTACATTACATTAGATGCCACATTTTAGCTAGAAATTAGGTTTCCAAGCAACCAAAACATGGCACTGGACAAGAACTGGGGCTTTTATTTGACCAGCAGGCTAGCTAATTTGTTTACCTGAGATTCATTAAATTACTCATAGATTTAGACTACTGCACTAATATTTACACCAAACTATGAATTCTGGATTTCCAGTCATCATTGATAAGAAACTGATGTAATCATTTACCAAAGTATTTTAAGGGTTCCTTTCCAGCATTAATAGCGCTTACACATTTCGATTCTACATTCTACAATGTAAACAGCTTTAAAAAAGACACACTTTTTGCTTCTGTAATGACTCTGTGTGTCAGGATAATCCTAATTTCATGCACCTTCATGCTTGTATTAGGGCCATGTAACACTAGGCATATCAGACACTCGCTGGCCGTGCTGTGAAAATTGTACAGATGCCCATCTAAGTTTCCAAATCTGTCATTGCTTAACCCTTGAATATTTTCTATTGTGAATACTATCATTCAAAAGCTTATAATCTCTGCTTTCCAAAGAAATGTATCTCGTTAAGGTCTGTTCAGTACTTTGGGAGTAAGAGCAGGTTGAAGTTGGTACAACAGAGTAAAAACTCTGTGTGACATTGGGAAACTTTTTGAGTCACGGGAAAGCGGTCAGGCTCTCTCTCTTCTGATCAGTTTCTGATTGGGTTACTCGTGAATATCCATCAGATAACTTTTATAGAGATGTTCTCTAGCACTCACTGTTTCTGATGAAGTATTCAGCAAAATTTTCTATCTGCTAGTTTTGATGTTATGATTCACGGGAGACTTTGAAGTGAGTTTTCATAGCTTTACCTAGTTATATTTTCAAATCAAACTGATTCATGTAAATAAATCTTAGTGGTCATGTAAAAAATCTTAGCGGTCAGAATGATATTTAAAAAAAAAACGGATGTCAGAAACGCAAGTATCAATTTCAATTCAATTAATTGGAATTGTTTATTGGATGTGGCTCACACAGTTTTTCTGATGTTTGCCTTGAAAGCTGTGAATATTATCATGTTCTTTCATGTAAACACTAGTAGGCCCTGTTTTTGAGAAATACAAAAGCCTACAGAGTACAAACAGGGTATTAGAAATAATCTTTTATTATTTTTTAACTGAGTTTACCAATTTAACATTTTTACCTAATGAGCATAATTAATATTAATTAAATACTAATTTGCAGAATTTGTTTTTGCTAACTTTTCAAACTTTGTATTCAGTATACAACCATCTACAGTGGGGCAAAAAAGTATTTAGTCAGTCACCAATCGTGCAAGTTCTCCCACTTAAAAAGATGAGAGAGGCCTGTAATTTTCATCATAGGTATACCTCAACTATGAGAAACAAAATAAGAAAAAAAATCCAGAAAAATCACATTGTCTGATTTTTAAAGAATTTATTTGCAAATTATGGTGGAAAATAAGTATTTGGTCAATAACAAAAGTTAATCTCAATACTTTGTTATATACCCTTTGTTGGTAATGACAGAGGTCAAACGTTTTCTGTAAGTCTTCACAAGGTTTTCACACACTGTTGCTGGTATTTTGGCCCATTCCTCCATGCAGATCTCCTCTAGAGCAGTGATGTTTTGGGGCTGTCGCTGGGCAACACGGACTTTCAACTCCCTCCAAAGATTTTCTATGGGGTTGAGATCTGGAGACTGGCTAGGCCACTCCAGGACCTTAAAATGCTTCTTATGAAGCCACCCCTTCGTTGCCCGGGCGGTGTGTTTGGGATCATTGTCATGCTGAAAGACCCAGCCACATTTCATCTTCAATGCCCTTGCTGATGGAAGGAGGTTTTCACTCAAAATCTCACGATACATGGCCCCATTCATTCTTTCCTTTACACGGATCAGTCGTCCTGGTCCCTTTGCAGAAAAACAGCCCCAAAGCATGATGTTTCCATCCGCATGCTTCACAGTAGGTATGGTGTTCTTTGGATGCAACTCAGCATTCTTTCTCCTCCAAACACAACAAGTTGAGTTTTTACCAAAAAGTTCTATTTTGGTTTCATCTGACCATATGACATTCTCCCAATCCTCTTCTGGATCATCCAAATGCTCTCTAGCAAACTTCAGATGGGCCTGGACATGTATTGGCTTAAGCAGGCGGACACGTCTGGCACTGCAGGAGTTGAGTCCCTGGCGGCGTAGTGTGTTACTGACAGTAGCCTTTGTTACTTTGGTCCCAGCTCTCTGCAGGTCATTCACTAGGTCCCCCCGTGTGGTTCTAGGATTTTTGCTCACCATTCTTGTGATCATTTTGATCCCACGGGGTGAGATCTTGCATGGAGCCCCAGATCAAGGGAGATTATCAGTGGTCTTGTATGTCTTCCATTTTCTAATAATTGCTCCCACAGTTGATTTCTTCACACCAAGCTGCTTACCTATTGCAGATTCAGTCTTCCCAGCCTGGTGCAGGTCTACAATTTTGTTTCTGGTGTCCTTTGACAGCTCTTTGGTCTTAGCCATAGTGGAGTTTGGAGTGTGACTGTTTGAGGTTGTGGACAGGTGTCTTTTATACTGATAACGAGTTCAAACGGGTGCCATTAATACAGGTAACGAGTGGAGGACAGAGGAGCCTCTTAAAGAAGAAGTTACAAGTCTGTGAGAGCCAGAAATCTTGCTTGTTTGTAGGTGACCAAATACTTACTTGACCGAGGAATTTACCAATTAATTCATTAAAAATCCTACAGTGTGATTTCCTGGATTCTTTCCCCCATTCTGTCTCTCATAGTTGAAGTGTACCTATGATGAACATTACAGGCCTCTCTCATCTTTTTAAGTGGGAGAACTTGCACAATTGGTGGCTGACTAAATACTTTTTTGCCCCACTGTATGTGCCTGCCAATTTCCATGTAAATCGTCTTCTTCTTTTGGCTGCTCCCGATTAGGGGTCGCCACAGCGGATCTTTTGTCTCCATTGCTCCCTGTCTTCCGCATTCTTCTCTACCACACCTGCCATTTTCATGTCCTCTCTCACCACATCCATGTATCTCCTCTTTGGCCTTCCTTGTTTTCGTGTGCCTGGCAGCTCTATCCTCAACATTCTCCTTCCCACATGCTCTGCATCTCTTCTCAGGATGTGCCCATACCATCTCAGTCTCATCACTCTTAGCTTAATTCCCAAGCTCTCCACATGTGCTGTCCCTCTGATGTGCTCGTTCCTTATCCTGTCGAACCTTGTCACTCCCATCGCAAACCTTAACATCCTCAACTCCGCCACCTCCAACTTTGCCTCCTGTCTCTTCGTTAAGGGTACGGTCTCCAATCCATACATCACAGCTGGTCTCACTACTGTCTTATACATCTTACCTTTCACTTTTGCTGGGACTTTCCTATCACAAATGACTCCCGAAATCCTTCTCCAACTGCTCCACCCTGCCTGCACTTGCTTTCCCACCTCACTATCGCAGCCCCCATTTTCCTGCACAGTTGACTTGAATTCACCAACTTTCTTTACATCTACTTCTTGCATCTTCACTACACTTTCATCCCCATTCTCATTGATGCACATGTATTCTGTTTTGCTACTGCTCACCTTCATCCTTCTTCGTTCCAATGCATACCTCCATCTCTCCAAACCCAACTCAACCTCCTTTCTACTTTCACCACATATCACAATATCATCCGCAAACATCATGTTCCATGGTGACTCTTGCCTCACGCTGTCCGTCAAGCTATCCATCAATATGGCAAACAAGAAAGGACTCAAAGCAGATCCTTGATGAAGTCCCACCTTCACCTTCAACCATTCAGTTGTTCCAATTGCACACCTCACTGCTGTTTCACTGTTCTCATACATGTCTTGCACCACTCTAATATATTTCTCATTCACTCCACTCTTTCTCATACAATACCATAACTCATCTCTCGGCACTCTATCGTATGCCTTCTCCAGGTCTACAAATACAGAATGTAGCTTTCTCTGGCCTTCTCTGTACTACTCCATTAACATTCTTAAAGCAAAAATGTTCAAAATAAATACATTTATTCAAAAAATAAATTAATTAATTCATTCAAAAACTGGATCCGACGTGCTCTTCCTTGGCATAAACCCGTACTGCTGTTCACAGATCGCTACCTCTCTTCTCAATCTCGCCTTCAATACCCTTTCCCATAGCTTCATGGTGTGGCTCATCAATTTTATTCCTCTGTAATTACTGCAGTTCTGTACATCTCCCTTATTCTTGTATATTGGGACTAGCACACTCTCCATTCATTTGGCATTTTCTCATTCTCTAGGATCTTATTAAACAATCTCGTTAGGAACTCCACAGCCGTCTCACCCAAACATCTCCAAGCCTCAGTCAGGATACCATCTGGTCTGACTGCATTCCCAGTCTTCATTCTTTTCATGGCTTCCCTCACCTCATCCTGACTAACCATCTCTGCTTCCTGATTTGCTGTCTCCAATGAATCTGACCTTTTCTCTCTTGGATTCTCCTCATTTAATAAATCCTCAAAGTACTCTTTCCACCTTCTTAATACACTCTCTTTGTTTGTCAGCACATTTCCATTTCCATCTTTCATCAGTCTTACCCGCTGTACATCCCTCACTTCCCTGTTTCTCTGCCGAGCTAGTCTGTACATTTCTTTCTCTCATTCTTTGGTCTCCAGTCTTTCATACAACTCCTGGTATGCATCTGCTTTCGCCTTCGCTACTGCTCTTTTTGCCTTCTGTCTCGTCTCTCTGTATAATTGCCTGCTTTCCTTGTCTCTCTGATCATCCCAATTCTTCTTTGCTAGCCTCTTTTCTTTTATAATTTCCTGCACTTCTTTGTTCCACCACCATGTCTCCTTGTCTTCCTTCCTCCTTCCCGAGACCACCCTAGCACCTTCCTTGCTGCCTCTCTTACTAGTACAGCAGTAGTATCCCAATCTTCTGGCAGACTTCCATGACCACTCAATGCTCGTCTCATTTCTTTCCTAAACTCCTTCTGATGATCAACCTCTTTTAGTTTCCACTGCTTAATCTTCGGCCAATTTCCATGTAAATATTTTGAAAAATAAAAAAAGTTATTAACAAAAGCATTTGATCTCATTCTTTAATGAGGCCCATTTTGGACCATGTTATCCAAATACATAATATTATGGCAGTTTTCTAAAAATTAAGCTGTTTTTTCAATCTTTGATTTGTAATATCTCAAGAACAGATAAACATATTTTAATTCTGTAAAAAGTATGTTGTTCTGTATTCAATTCTGAATTCAGTTAGAGCAGTTTCAAGCAATTTGGATTGAATTTGACTTTTCACCTGATATGCCTAGTAACATGTTCCCATACATTCAATATTCAGATCAAGTCTCCTTCCTTTCCCTGTTTTCATGTGTCTCATCAATCCCAGGGAAAGCACCTTTGCAGCTCCCTCTTGTTGCATGACTGCCCACTTCACCATATTTTATTCATCCAAATACACAGAACTGAGGTTGTGTTCAAGAAGTGAAAATTTTACATTCTGATTTTCACTATTCTTGGCAGATGTTTTAATGGGCTTTTTAGCTCAGTGTGTCAGTCTGGTGATGTTCTTTTTCCCCCCGATAGTCATTTTAGGTGTGCTATTAATTTATTGAAGCCTTTCTTTCTTTTTTTAATGCCAAAACATGCTCGAAATGTCAGCTTTTCCTGATGATTTATTAGCTTTAACAATGGCCCATTATGGTACAATGAACTCACCTCTATTGAATGTATGTCTGCAAAACTAATTGTATTTAAATAGTGGTCATGACTCAATCAATTGAATACAACATCGATACACTTAGCTTTTTACTCATCTCTTTGGTAGCATACTGCCTAATTACTTGAGTCTAATTTTGTTTATATGATATTGTAAAGGTGTTGACACAGTGGGGAGACACAGACACAGTGGATAGGTTTATAAGCCCGAACTCGGGAAAACTAATTCTCTCAAAACCTACTGCATGTCAGTTTTTTTATGCCAAGTCTAGATGCGCCAACCGACATCATCACAATGCAACACAGTAGAGAGCAAAACAACGACTTAACAGGTAATGCAGGACGTGACAGAAACAATCATTTCAATTGAACACCTAATAGCTGGCTGTGAATTATGAACAATGTGGTGCCCCTATACATGCCCCCCCAGAATTCACAAAGACAGACAAGTTCATCCGGTGAGGTGGGCGGAGTGCTCGGCCAAAACTACTCTGGCCTTCAGGAGCTGGGGCCGCAGGAACAGGAAGTTCAGGGTTTGTGGACTGTGGAAGTGTGGTAGATGTCAGACAGCCCCAACCGCAGGGTCTGGGCAACCACCGCCGGAGAATCCAAGTCCAAGTGAGCGGGTTTAAGGCGGTCCACTGACACCCGGTCTTGCTTGCCCCCGACGTCGATGACAAAAAATTTGTCCCCCGTTTCCAGCACCTGCAATGGACCATCATAGAGCAGGCACAAGGGGCTGTGGTGAGCATCATGACGGATGAAAACATATGCCGCATCCTGCAGTCCTGGTAAGAGCTGTGAACGCAGCATGCCATGCTGAGAGGTGGGCACTGGCGCAAAAACCTGGGCACCCTGGAGGTGCACCTGCCGCTGGTGACCAGCAGACCATGGGCGGGTAACATCAGGCAAGAAATCGCCCAGCACCCACAGAGGCTGGCCATAGACCAATTCGGCTGCAGAAGAAAGTAGATCCTCTTTTGGAGCAGCCCGCAGCCCCAACATTACCCAAGGCAAACAATCCACCCAGCTTTCGTCACGGAGGCTTGCCCGTAATGCGGCTTTCAATCAACGGTGAAACCGCTCACATAGTCCATTGGCTTGTGGGTGGTAGGCTGTGGTGTGGTGTATCTGTGCTCCGAGGCTGTTGGTGACTGCAACCCATAACTCCAATGTGAACTGTGAACCATGGTCTGATGTTATGCCAGAAGGGACGCCAAAACGGGCTACCCATGTGCTCAGGAATGCCCGCGTGACATCAGCCATGGAGATGGACTGGAGTGGAATGGCCTCAGGCCAACGAGTGGTGCGGTCAACCACAGTAAGCAGGTGCGTAAAGCCCCTGGAGGTCGGCAAGGGTCCCACCAGGTCCACATGTACGTGGTCGAAACGTCTGTCCAGGACATGAAAGGTTTCAAGAGGGGCTTTGGAGTGATGGTGCACCTTAGCCTGCTGACATTCAAGGCAGGCGGCGGCCCAGTCACAAATATCCTTTTTGAGGCCATGCCAAACAAACTTAGCTGCCACCAACTTCTGTGATGCTCTCCTGCCAGGGTGGGAAAGGCCATGCACCGCATCAAACACCTGCCTGCACCAACTGCCAGGAACAATGGGTCGGGCCTGACCTGTGGATACATCACAAAGCAGGGTGACACCTGCATTGCCAAAAGGAATATCCACCAAACACAGTCCACTGATGGCAGTCCTGTACGCCTGAACATCAGCGTCGTGGACCTGGTCCACTGCCATGCGGACATAATCCACCCCGAAGTGCACTGCCTACACAAACCGACGAGAGAGACAGTCTGCCACACGATTATCCTTCCCTGCCACATGACGGATATGCGTTGTGAACTCCAAAATAAAGGAAAGCTGACACTGCTGCTGGGCAGACCACGGCTCTGAAACCTTGGCCATAGCAAAGGTTAAGGGCTTGTGGTCCACAAAAGCAATGAATGCTCGGCCTTCCAACAGGAAACGAAAGTGTCGTACGGCCAGGAACAGGCCTAGCAGCTCTTGGTCAAACGTGCTTTACTTCCTCTCAGCTGGGTGCAACTGTTGGCTGAAAAAGGCCAGTGGCTGCCAACTGCCATCAACTAACTGTTCGTGGACAGCCCCGACGGCATAGTCAGAGGTGTCTGTCGTGATGGCAATAGGGGCATCCGGGGATGGGTGTGCTAGCATGGTGGCATTGGCCAAGGCTGTCTTGGTGTCCATGAATGCCTGAGTCCTTTCCTCTGTCCAGTCAACTGTGTGCTTAGCAGCCTTACCCTTAAGAGCTTCGTAGAGGGGACGCATGAGGTGGGCTGCATGTGGGACAAAATGATGGTAGAAAGTCACCATGCCTAGAAACTCCTGTAGGGCCCTGACCGTGACCGGCCGTGGGAACAGACATATGGCCTCCACCTTCACAGCCAGTGGAGCTGCGCCCTTGCTCGTGACATGGTGGCCAAGGAAATCAATGGCAGACAAACCAAACTGGCACTTGGCTGTGTTGATGATCAGTCTGTGATCGCTCAAACGCTGACATAGAACCTTGAGGTGCGCCAGGTGTTCAGCCTTGGAAGTACTAGCAACGAGAATGTCATCCAAGTACACAAAAACAAACGGCAGGTCACGCAGAACACTGTCCATGAGTCGCTGAAAAGTCTGAGCAACGTTTTTTTAACCCAAATGTCATGCGGAGGAATTCGAACAGACCAAAAGGAGTGATGACGACATTTCCAAGACTGCTCTGTGGATGCAGCAGCACCTGGTGATAACCACGGATGAGGTCCACCTTTGAAAAAATGACCTTACCAGCCAACAGGGCAGAAAAGTCCTGAATATGAGGAACAGGGTAGCGGTCGGGTGTAGTGGCCTCATTCAGGCAGCGGTAGTCACCACATGGATGCCATCCTCCACCAGGCTTCTGAACCATGTATAATGGCGAAGCCCAAGGGCTGTTAGAATGCCGTATGATGCCAAGGTGCTCCAGCGTCTCGAACTCTGCCTTGGCAATGGCGAGCTTCCCAAGATCCAAGCGCCTAGCACGCGCATGAACCGGGGGATCAACGGTTGCGATGTGGTGCTCCACACCATGTCTGACCACGCCAGATGAGAAAGTTGGTTGGGTGAAGGCGGGGAACTCCCCTAGGAGGCATGAGAACTCATTCGCCACAAAGGTGCTGGACAGACGGGATGAAGTGGAACAGCTATGTGTGCAGGGGAGTGAGGTAAAAGTCTCTGTTTTGATCAGTCGTTGGTTTCTAACATCCACCAGAAAGCCATGAGCTCAAAGGAAATCTGTGCCTAGTAGGGGAGTGGACACTCTTGCCACCACAAAGTTCCAGGTAAACTGTTGTCCACCGAAAGACACCACGGCGCTACGCTCACCGAAAGTCTGGATGGAGCTACCGTTCGTGGCCTCCAATATGGGACCCCATTTACCCTGCTGAATGTCCAAGTCTGTAGCAGGCAAGACGCTTACCTGCACACCTGTGTCACAGAGGAAATGACGTCCGGAAACAGCATCGGTGACGAACAGCAAACCGCCTGCATGGCCAACGCTCATTGCTGTAAATGAGCACCGCCCCCCCGTTTCCCGACGCCTTGAAGCGGCAGGGTGGGTGGCACTTCGTAGCCTTGGGCCCGAAACGAGCATGGTAGAAACACAGGCCTTGCCTCCTTTGTTGCGCTGCAGCGACGAGAGCTCCCTCTGGTAGCGCTGATTCTGCAGCACAATGGTGGACAGCTGTCTTGCAGTGCTGCATGACAGAAAAAAAACTTATCTGCCTCCTTAGCCAGGTCGCGCGGGTCACTGATGGAAGAACCAGCAAGCGCCGATCTCACCTCCCCTGGCAGCTGCTGAAGAAAGAGCTCCCTGAAGATAAAACAAGGCTCACGTTTGCCGAGGAGAGACAGCATGTGGTCCATCAGTTCCGAAGACTTTGCGTCACCCAAACCGCTCAATGAAAGCAAACGGCGGGCTTGTTTGGAATCATTCAGTTTGAAAGTCCCCAGCAAAAGCGCTTTAAGGCTACCATATTTATCCTCAGTCAGAGGATTCTGCAGCAAACTCACAACTCTGACAGCAGTTGAGCTACCCAGGGCTGCAACCACATAGTAATATCTCGTTGCGTCGTCCGTTATCCGTCTGATCGCGAATTGAGCCTCCGCTTAAGCAAACCACACCGCCGCAAGACCTTCCCAAAACTCCGGTAGCTTGAGCGCAGCAGCATTAGCCTCCATCGTAGTAAAAAAAAAAAAATTTAAATAAAAAACCTCTTAGGATTACTGTCCAAAGAGTCATCGGGGTCACCAGTGTAAAGGTGTTGACACAGTGGGGAGACACAGACACAGTGGATAGGTTTAAAAGCCTGAACTCGGGAAAACTTTAATCCTCTCAAAATTTATTGCATGTCAGTTTTTTATGCCAAGTCTAGACACGCCAACCAACATCATCATAACGCGACACAGTAAAGAGCAAAACGACTCAACAGATGTAATGCAGAACGTGACAGAAACAATCATTTCAATTGAACACCTAATAGCTGGCTATGAATTATGAACAATGCAGTGCCCCTACAATATTATATTATATTTTATTATTTAGAAGATGCACTTAATTAACAGCCATCTGTCTCTTTTGTGTTGGAAGTGTTTTGGTTTTCTCCCTGGTGATGGATGACAGAGGCATCTTAGATTTGCATGTGTGTATGTGTGTGTATGTATATATATATATATATATATATATATATATATATATATATAAACACACACACCCCAAGGACACTGGACATGGTCCAATTCACTAGCACCAAGTTCTTGGAGACTGAGAACAATTGAAAAAAATGTAAATGATGACATTTTGTGTACATTTATTATAACTATTCCTTAGGGCTGACAACCGTTCTGCTACTGCCCCTGCATTTAATAGAAAATATTCTAATTTAAAAGTTCTTCTAAATGCTTTTTCTTAGGAAAAAAGGGTATTTACCTTCTACAAATGTGTATAATGTAATTTTATACAAGATTTTTCCTCATTCTACTGAAGGTTCCCAATAATTCTTGAGTTCACTTGAACTCATTTGAACACACTGTTCATTTGAATAATAATGTATGCTTAAATGTACAGTATGAAGGAAAAAAAACATTTCCTGCTGGTTTAAAATGGTAAAATAAGCAGAAAAAAACATACTTGGATGAATAACAGGTATTAATAATGTTCAAAAGAGAACCTGTCCTCTTTTGGGTGTGCCCTTGTCACAAAATCAGGCTACAGGAAGATAAAAATGCAGCTAGAGGTTTTATTAAAACACAAACAATTCCAAAATGTCAGGCAGAATCATGAACAGTAAATAGGCAACTGTCAGGCGATCAGCAAATAGTGTCAACAAAGACAGAAACCAAAATTTGTAAAAACTAGAAAGTAAAACTGTCAAAATACCAAAGTAGCAAAATGCAAAGGTTTGGTAAGTTCAGGTATGTGTATACTGAGTGTTACTTCTCATTGAGTGAGTGTTTGTGAATCTTTTATAAAGCATTGGGTGGGACTGGAGATGAGTGCTTGATTTGAAAACGGGTGACTGTGAATGTGACAGTGAACTCGGTGTTTGGGTATTGTAGTCTGGGATGGCCATGTTTGTAGGTGGATACGTGGCAGATATTCAGATTATGCAAATCACTTGCATGTTATTTATGCCATCAAGGATTTTCTTGAGCAGAAACATCTGAGACAGTTTTTTTTTTTTTAAAATAATGTTTAAACCACTGCCTTTAAACACAAACACTTGCCTTTACTCTAACCCAATTGTGTACCTCTTGTGTAAGCTTGTGGGTACATCTGAGGTCTGGATATTGGTTTTAAGCCCTCACTACACACACTGAACTCTCAAGTGTTTATTATAGTCAATTGTCTTGCTCCTAATTTATTCACTCATCCACTTGTTTCCCTACTGCTTTTCTCCATCTCCTCCTGTGGAAACTGCTAAGGCTTAAATTGACCATAATTTAAGGGAATTGGCTTAGGTTCTGTTACATTTATATAATTCCATGATAAGGCAAAAAGCAGAGAAACTTTGAAACGCAGCCTTTAAACTCTCTGCCTTATTAAGAGGAGTGAAGTTTTCACCCAAGTAATAAGGTGGATTGTGTCTCAGGAGAGGCTGCACAGTACAGTTAAACCCAACGATTGGTGCATGCTCATATCTGGAAACTGTACGACACTTGCTTTAGTGAGGAACATGAATCAGCCAAGGATCAGTCTGGACAAGTCGACATCACATGCTTGGGACAAGGGCGAGATGCACACAGTAAAATGCAATCACATGCATTTTTTAAAAAGGAGCACTGTTCGAGAATTCCATCTTAGTGACTGGCCAATGCTGGGCGATCGTATAAGAACCACGCCACCTTATAAGGGTGATAATACTAAAATACAAAGACAAATGAGGTTTTACTTTTGTTTTAAGAGGATTAATCTTAATCAATTTTATTTGATTTTGTAGTATAAATAGAAGAAAGCAGGCTGTTATTTTATAGAAACACATTTTCTATAATTTTCCCCCATTTTTTTCTTTACTCTTTAGTTCTTCCTGACGTTCATGCTACGTTAGAGCGATGGAATCTGTAAGAGGCTTAAAACATCAGCAGATTATTCATGATGAGCCCTAAAGGACACATCCATTATATACCGTACTTCCTAGTAAAGAGTCAAATATTTTCTGTTGTGCCTGCAACACAAATGTTCCATCTTCTCCTGCCAATACTGTGTTCCCACATCACAGGAAGAAAGGTGCTGTGATTGTGGTCTGAGCTGCTGCTTTGCAGCTGCATACTGATTGCACAATTTAGAAACCATCATAGGGCTGCTTTTTGCATTTCTTACCAACTCCATTATGCTGTCAAAAACAAACCAGCTTCATGGCTGTAAAATGATAAATCCTGAAATATCGATATCTGTCAGGCAAAGCATTTAAAGTTGCAATAGTAATTCTTTCTTTCTTTCTTTCTTTCTTTCTTTCTTGCTTGCACAGATAGGCTGGCAAATATGTAGAACATGGTAAAAAAGAATTGTTTAAGCCATGGCCTCAGGACAAGTGTATTATTCTCTGCACTGCTTGTCTGTGTTAAGATTGGCTTCCTGTCAATCACTTTATAAACACTCCAATGGTATCTCTTCATTCTGTCCCCATCTCAGTCTACTCAGAGAAAAACATATGGCTGAAATTGACACATGCCCAGCACAGCCAGGTAGTTATCCTATGAGGAAAAAAAAATGCTCCATTTTGGAAAAAAAAAATCCAACAACAATAAAGAAGATAATAACCATTAATAACCATTGACAGAGCTTTTCAATGATAGTCATTTCTAAAGGGGATAAAGCTAGATGCAGAATTAGTGATCTTGCCTTTACATAAAGAATCAAGAACATGCATTTTTATCACTTTGAGTGCCTTGTAAGGCAATGCATCAGATAACCCCCTCCCCCCATACAGATGAATTAGCCCAGCATTTCTCAACCTTTTTTCAGTCATGGCACCCTTCAGAAGTATGCAAATTCTCAAGGCACCCCCATATAAAATATACACAGTTACGCTGACCATACGCTGACCCCGGCAGTGACGTTGTGATATCGGAAAGGGGGCCGTGAGACAAATTTTGATGATGCATGAGGCGGCGATGATCTGCATTAGTGTAACTATTGTTTTTTGGAATTTTAATTCATTTTATTTATTTCAATGTTAGATATATAATTTTTTGACGGCACCCCTAACAAAGCCAGACGGCACCCCAGGGTGCCGCGGCACCCTGGTTGAGAAAGGCTGAATTAGCCAATGATGCTAATACCAGAGCTTAAAGCTCATGAGTGCTCATTACAAAGCAAAACAGGGCACTCCTGATCATTCTCAGAAAGCAGCATGAAACAAATTTTAAGTGTCTATAGTGTTATAGTGCAACTTAGCTTTTAAGCAATTCAACAGCACTTGAAAGTCATGTCCGGATAGTCCTTGCAGATGTTAACTCGAGTTACCATGCTCTAGAGTCACTGTAGGTTCTGGGGTGGAGCTTTTTTTTCCACATGGGAATCTGGGGACAGGTTCAAATTTGGACGAATCTTCCCTAATGCATGTCATCTCATCTCATTATCTCTAGCCACTTTATCCTGTTCTACAGGGTCGCAGGCAAGCTGGAGCCTATCCCAGCTGACTACGGGGAAAAGGCGGGGTACACCCTGGACAAGTCACCAGGTCATCACAGGGCTGACACATAGACACAGACAACCATTCACACTCACATTCACACCTACGGTCAATTTAGAGTCACCAGTTAACCTAACCTGCATGTCTTTGGACTGTGGGGAAAACTGGAGTACCCGGAGGAAACCCACGCGGACATGGGGAGAACATGCAAACTCCGCACAGAAAGGCCCTCGCCGGCCACGGGGCTCGAACCCAGACCTTCTTGCTGTGAGGCGACAGTGCTAACCACTATGCCACTGTGCCGCCCTTCCCTAATGCATGTTTAAATCTGAATTGCTACTAGGTGTTGTGGCTTATTAGTTAACTATATTAGCTATATTAGTTAGCTAGCTGAATTGGGTGGCACGGTGGTGCAGTGGTTAGCACTATGACCTCACAGCAAGAAGGTTCTGGATTCGAGCCCAGTGGCTGACGGGGGGCCTTTCTGTGTGGAGTTTTTATGTTCTCCCTGTGTCTATGTGGGTTTTCTTCAGGTGCTCTGGTTTCCCCCACAGTTCAAAGACATACAGTTAGGTTAAGTGACTACTCTAAATTGTCCATAGGTGTGTGTGTGAATGGTTGTTTCCCAAGCCTGGAAATGGGAGGGTTGTAGCAGGAAGGGCATCCGGCATAAAAACTATGCTCCAATTAATATGACGTGGATCAATGGGAGCAACCCCACACATGTAAGTGGGACAAGCTGTAAGCATTGAGTGAGTTAGCTGAATTATCGTACACCTTTTAGATGACAGACCGCGAGCTGGCCTAGTAGTTCACATGCCTGTCTCTCAACCAGGAGAAGGTGAGTTCTACTCACAGTTCAACCATACCAAAGAACATCATAAAAATGGTACCTATTACCATCTGGCGAGGCACACGACAATACAAATATGAGTAGGGAGTCAAACTCTCACGGTTACCAGAGGAACAGCCCCCCACTGTAACCCTAGCTATGTAACAGGCGTGAGGCCAAGGACTATAGAAACAGAGACTGGCACTGCCAGTCTTGGTTAGTACTGGGACAGGAGACTGCCTGGGAAGATCAAGTCCTGACATGGGAATGATGACAGAGGAATAGTGTTTGAAAGACTTGCAGACAGTTTTGTGGTTGTGTACCAGTAGTTTTTGAATCAAGCTGTGCTCTCGAGGGTATCATGCAGTCTAATGTATGGCTGCGCATTTCAGGGCCAGGTAATCTTGCAAACTGAAAAGCTTCTCCATCTGTATCCCCAGCATCTTTTGCCTTTCTGTAATGTGGGTACATATTATTGGCACCCACACTCCTGTAGCATGAGCAAGTAGTTCTTTGACTTTATAACACAGCACTGTTGAATTCTGACATGGTAGATGAGGAATAAAACACTTTGGGACATTGGGAAATAATCTCTTTTTTATTTTTATTTTTAAATCACACCAGCCTATTATTGATTATTTTCCCTTTCACGGCATCCCTCATATGTTGGATTTCTGGATGGAGAAAGATATTTGTTCCATGCTCTGTGATGATGGAAGAGTATGTGCATGCCCCAGTTATGTTTTACACTGTTTAGCATCCAGTCACTTCATCAAACGTTACCATTTCTATTAAAGTAAGCTTAATTACATCCGATATTATTACATCACATGGAATTTGCGCTTTGATATTTGACCTCTTTTCAAAGAAGTGCTGTAGTCTACAGTATATGAGGCTTGACAGAGATGAATCTACCCAGCTGGGGCAATTTATCCTGAGGCAAAAGAAATGATCGATTTGAAAGAGGTCTTTGAATCTGCTCTGATTGATACCTCCTTAAGATCAAGATCCATAATGGGGCATCATGACACTTCAAACTTGTGCATTTAATCTATTTCCGGTTAAGGAGTGCCTGTATGCAGTGTTTATTCTGTAGAAGATGACTGGAATTCTTCTCAAGAATGCTTGAGAGGAAGCAAACTCAAAAGGAAACCCATCCAGTGGCAAACAGTTCAGTGTGTGGTGAAAGGATACACTACAGAGATGATTGGCATGGGCATAGGAGTAAGAGTTCGGATATGACCACAGCAGCAGTTCTTTGCAGATACAAATCTCTAGGTGAAAATATCCTCTGAAGCAGGAAGGTAAAGTCATAGGTAAGGCATTTACAGTTTTATGGAAATCTCAGTCATAAGAAACAGGTCAAGACAAAATATCACTAAACTCACTTTTTTTTTTTAAAACAGCTGCTGATGCATGCAGTCATGCACCAATGGTGCAATGCATAAAATCATGCGGATACAGGTCAATAGCCTTGGGCAATTTTTACATGGAATAAGAAAAGAAAAAAAATCAGAAAGAGGAAAAATGTAATCTCTGTGTCATTGGTCTTGTTGGTGACAGATGGGCTTGGTCTATTTCCAGTTCTGGTGATGCCTCAGGTTCCTGTTCTGATGGAACCTGACATGGGCTTCAGCTGCTGTAACTCATCCACCTCAGTGTTCAATATCTTGTACATTCTGAAATGTTTTTATGCTCACCATGGTTGTAAAGAGTGGTTGTTTGAGCAACTGTAGCTTTCCTGTCAACTCAAACCAGTCTGCCCAATCTCTTCTGATCTTCCACCCATGGAACTGCCACTCACTGGATGCTTTTTGCTTGTTTGATTATTTGTTTTTTTTTTTCCCCTCTACCATTTTGTATAAACTCTTGAGACTGTTTTATGTGGAAATCCGAGGAATTTAGCAATTTCCAAAGTACTCAAACCAGCCTGTCTGGCAGTCCCTGAGATCAAGTGAGATTAACTGATGCTTTTAACATTTATCTGCAGAATTTTATACATTGTGCTGCAGCCGCATGATTGACTGATTGAACAGTTAGCAAATGGTTAAACTTAGTCTTGAAACTTAAAAAAATAATAATAAATCAGGTCAAAGATGTCATTCAGAGTGTCTTAGGAATATTATTAAACTGACATTTATGACTGATAACTAAAACACATTGCTTTAAAGCCAAACAAATCCCAAAAATAAACGACGCTTGCCGATCACGGCAAGTGCCCTGATGTGCTCCTTGTATGTTTAAATTAAAACTAAAATTGTATAACAACAATTTATACATTTTAAAAGTTATACTATTGCTAAAAAATAGGCTTTCCTGGGTGCAGCCATTTGCACTGAAACCGGATATCCACTTGTGACATAACCAGATCACTGGTATGCTGTTTCCCGTAGTAACACAGAGCCATCAAATGGAGGTTTCTAATTCTTTAATATATAAAGTTTGTGAACCCTTTAGAATTTAGAATTTTCTATATTTCTGCATAAGTATGACCTAAAACATCATCAGATTTTCACACAAGTCCTAAAAGTAGATAAAGAGAAGCCAGTTAAACAAATGAGACAAAAATATTATACTTGGTCATTTATTTATTGAGGAAAATGATCCAATATTATTATATATCTGTGAGTGGCAAAAGTGTGTGAACCTCTAGGATTAGCAGTTAATTTGAAGGTGAAATTAGAGTCAGGTGTTTTCAATCAATGGGATGACAATCAGGTGTGAGTGGGCACCCTGTTTTATTTAAAGAACAGGGATCTATCAAAGTCTGATCTTCACAACACGTGTTTGTGGAAGTGTATCATGGCATGAATAAAGGAGATTTCTGAGGACCTCAGAAAAAGCATTGTTGATGCTCATCAGGCTGGAAAAGGTTACAAAATCATCTCTAAAGAGTTTGGACTCCACCAATCCACAGTCAGACAGACTGTGTACAAATGGAGGAAATTCAAGACCATTGTTACCTTCCCCAGGAGTGGTTGACCAACAAAGATCCAAGAGCAAGGTGTGTACTAGTCGGCGAGGTCACAAAGGACCCCAGGGTAACTTCTAAGCAACTGAAGGCCTCTCTCACATTGGCTAATGTTCATGTTCATGAGTCCACCATCAGGAGAACACTGAACAACAATGGTGTGCATGGCAAGGTTGCAAGGAGAAAGCCACTGTTCTCCAAAAAGAACATTGCTGCTCATCTGCAGTTTGACATGCAGATCACATGGACAAGCCAGAAGGCTATTAGAAAAATGTTTTGTGGATGGATGAGACCAAAACAGAACATATTTTGGTTTAAATGAGAAGCGTTATGTTTGGAGAAAGGAAAACACTGCATTCCAGCATTAGAACCTTATCCCACCTGTGAAACATTGTGGTGGTAGTATCATGGTTTGGGCCTGTTTTGCTGCATCTGGGCCAGGACGGCTTGCCATTATTGATGGAACAATGAATTCTGAATTATACCAGCGAATTCTAAAGGAAAATGTCAGGACATCTGTCCATGAACTGAATTTCAAGAGAAGGTGGGTCATGCAGCAAGACAACGACCCTAAGCACACAAGTCATTCTACCAAAGAATGGTTAAAGAAGAATAAAGCTAATGTTTTGGAATGGCCAAGTCAAAGTCCTGACCTTAATCCAATCGAAATGTTGTGGAAGGACCTGAAGCGAGCAGTTCATGTGAGGAAACCCACCAACATCCCAGAGTTGAAACTGTTCTGTATGGAGGAATGGGCTAAAATTCCTCCAAGCCGGTGTGCAGGACTGATCAACAGTTACTAGAAATGTTTAGTTGCAGTTATTGCTGCACAAGGGGGTCACACCACATACTGAAAGCAAAGGTTCACATATTTTTGCCACTCACAGATATAAGTAGAATATTTTTGTCTTATTTGTTTAACTGGGTTCTCTTTATCTACTTTTAGGACTTGTGTGAAAATCTGATGATGTTTTAAATCATATTTATGCAGAAATATAGAAAATTTGCAATGCTCTCTCTCTCTCTCTCTCTCTGTTTGTGTGTTTTCACTGCTTCAGATGGGTTGAATGCAGAGAAAGAACTTCACTGTGCTGTAATGTATATATGACAAATAAAGGCTTCTAATTCTAAAAATCTAATCAGAATTTTTCTGGAACCATGTGATTTTTACTGGTAACAAATTCCACGAATCAACAGACTTCACTTTTATGAAGTTTAAATCTCAAATCTCACTCGACTAGATAACGCATACACTACTGACACAGATACTAGTAAACAGTGGTTGTTGTCATAGCAACGCAATTCTTGCCATCTAAAAAGAGTGCTTTCCTCAGTGAATAAAATGAAACAAAAGCATTTCACATAACAATACAAGGCAAATGAAAAAAATTGGGGGGAAAAAAGAAACACTGAGTAGTCAGCGATAGAGCGTTTATAGGCAGTAAAACAGCCTCTGCTCACTGCTCGTGTGTGTGTGTGTTTTCACTGCTTCAATGATCGGGCTTATTTTCACACCCAAATGCTTGACACTTGGGCATCTTTAGGGTTGTTTAGGACAATTTAGAAGCAATGTATCCACTAGATCTCGGCCTCGGTAAGTCATGTAGCATATAAGTGACGTCACAACCTCAGATTCTCTCGCATAATTTGTACTCAGAGCGTGATATATGAACCTCAGAGAGAGTAAGATGTCAGCACCCAGGGATAGGGTGACCAGACGTCCCGGTTTTACCGGGACAGTCCCGATTTGGGGTTGTGTGTCCCGAGTCCCGACAAAAGTCTGTCGGGACACGGATATGTCCCGGTTTTCGCCACTCGCGACGTTTGCGACTGAGCAGCGTGGGAATCATTAGCGGAGAAATGTCTGCATTTACTAATTTTGATGAATTGACAGGAATTGCAAACTTTCCTGGTTACTGCCCCCTGGCCCTGTGGCATGGGTGTTTATTTAGCCACATTATTCCAGACAACAGAACGTGTTGCCATGCAACAATAAAATAAATGTTAACTGGCGCGAATGTTCTTTGTCTAGCAGCTAGCAGCAGTAATGCCGCAGCAATTATGGCGAAAAGAAAATGTACCTTTTCCAAAGATTTACAGGGCACCTACCCCTTCCTCCGAGAGGTGCAGAACAATGCGCACGAAGCCGACTGCACACACTGTAAGTGCTTTGTTCTTGTACTGAGTTGGGTAGCCTATGTCGCAAATGCTGTGCGCTCCTGTGGGGGCTTTCCTCGGGCTGTCGCCCCTCTCCTCCCTTACTGCTGAGAGAGGCCCTTCATATAATCTTTTTTTATTCACCTTGTTATCCCGAGATAACGACCTAATTAATTCAGGATCTCGAGGAAACAACACAACTAATTCAAAATCTCGAGAAAATAAAACCGTTATTCCGTGATCTCGAGAAAACAAAACAATTATTTCATGATCTCAGCTGGATCACTGTATCTCCGTCAGTAGAGACAAAGCTGGGCCAGTCTTCTGCGGAGGTGCCGCAGACTAATTTTGAAATTATCCCTTATTAAAAGACTTAATGCAATCTCTCCCTGTGTCAACCCCTGATCAAAATATTGCCTTATTAGGTTATCGATTATTCCAGACATTCTAATGACCAAAGTTGCGTCTATACAGAATGAGAAATAGCCTCAAAGTCAGCATATCACAAGTCTCTTGGCACACCTGAATGAACCATTTCTCAGCTGTTTACTCGAGATCATGAAATAATTGTTTTTTCTCGAGATCACAGAATAATGGTTTTGTTTTCTCGAGATCTCGAAATAACGGTTTTGTTTTCTCGAGATCTCGAATTAGTTGTGTTGTTTTCTCGAGATCCTGAATTAATTATGTTGTTATCTTGGGATAACAAGGTGAATAAAAAAAAGGATTCTGTTTAACATACCATTCTGACAGTTTGGCCATATTGCTGTTGAACAGCTTGTTGCACCTTCCATTAAAGTGTTCACTTTTGTACACATCTTCTTGCTTTATTCATTCAGTTGTGGGGAATGGTTAGTAAGGTTGATTCTGACCTAGGCTATGTTGAGGTCACATATCTACTTTTTAAGTTCATGCTATAGTGCATACAATTTTAGAGATATAGCCTACATGTGCATATGCGTTCTTCTTGGTGTTCTCACAAACAGGTGAAATAAATCAGTTTAAATTTGGCCTATGGACATAGCCTGGCCTATTCTCAGCCATTACAAAATCTGTTGTCTGACCATAATTTAACTGATCTGTATACCACTATGCTACTAGACAACAAAATGCCTGTTTGTTTTATTTCATGTGAGATGTTGATAAATGTGAGCTTCAACAAAATGATGAGAGCACCTCTCTGAGTGTCACGTTTACGTAAAAAAAAGGTGTGCGAGCACGAGCATGGTCACGCGCAAAAGTGTCCCGGTTTCAGACTAGGGAAATCTGGTCACCCTACCCAGGGACATTGTTTTTCTTTTAAAATAAAATCTGTACACAGTATACAGGTTCAAATATGAACAAGTGAACACTCAAACATGTTTTGTGTGGATATTATCTGTTGGTATAAAGGAGTTTATTTTTGGGTTTTGTTTGCCTTTAAATAAACTGCCCATATGTAGCAACTTACTTTTCCTCTGAAATTTTGTGCATGTCTGAGTAAATATGGTCCAATCTGCGTTGTAAAACACTGCATCGAAACAATGGCCCAGTTGCTAAGAACCCGATCCGCTCGGATTTGGCGTGTAACATGAGATACGTGCTATTAATCTCTAATTCATGAGCAGCAGACAGAAGGCAGATAGATACCTGTATAAGCTTCGTATGTGAATAGCTTGAGGATTCTCTTGGCAAACACAACAAACAGCTTTGTTATGCTGCTCATCCTGAACCTAAGACTGACAGTCCTAACAGAATGCTTTATTCCAGTTGTACGGAGATTGCCTCATACCCATTGACCCCGATGAAAAGTGGCAGAAATATAGTAGAGAGAGAAGCAGAGGAGAAAGAGAGTGACCTGAAACCAAATTTCTCCATGCTTACAAATGCAGCCCCATGCAGTCATACATCTGTGTGTGTGTGTGTGTGTGTGTGTGTGTGTGTGTGTGTGCACACGAGCTAGAAAGGAGAATGTTCATCAAATCATTCAGTGGCGGACATGATGCACCGTGGTACTGCCTCATTGCCTCACTACTATCTATTTAACTATCTGTCTGTCCGTCCATCCTTCAGTTCATGTATAGTGGGGTCCAAAATGTCTGAGACCACGAGGGAAAATGCTTTCATTCTGCAACTTTTGTGAAGTTAATTCAGTGGTTTTTCATTATAAATGATAGTATCAATAATAACCTGAATGAAAATTAGAATCTTAGAAATATTTACAGGAATTTCAGAACATCTCCCTTGTCCATACACTTGAGCTGGCATGGACTTCACAAGTTTGTGTACAACCTGACAGCAGGTGTTAGATCAGAGACTCATCTGAACATGTGTTTCAATAGAAGGAATTAGACTGAAGGAAAATCTGACCTTTCGTACAAAAGGAGTTAACGTGATCAATATCACTTTTTTTCTTTTTACATTTAGAAACAGTGTTTGGATATTGGAAATCTTTTCTTTAGTGTTCTGCCTGATGGCAGGTCCGGCTCTACCGTCCATCAGAGCTTCTCGGGAACATTACAATAGTGGTTTCCCATTGCCTTCTACTGGATTATTAGAGAGGTTTACTCCTCTCAACCATTCACTCACACACACACACACACACACACACACACACACACACAATTTAGAGTCACTAGTTGACCTAATTGCATGTCTTTGGACTGTGGGGGAAATGGGAGCACCCGAAGGAAATGCACACATATACAGAGAGGACATGCAAACTCCACACAGAAAGGCCCCCACCAGTCAAACCCAGAACCTTCTTGCTGTGAGATGACGGCGCTCTGCTAACCACTATACCAACGTGCCACCCATATATTGAGTATCCAGACTGAATATTCAAGATATTAAACAATTCCTTGCTTTGTCTTAAAATTCTCTCTCTTTTTTTGTTGAAAAAACAAAACTCAACAGATTTGCAGCATGTCGTCAGACTTTTCAAAGACTCTAGGTTAGTCTACTCCAGAATTTTTGGCACTTTTCAATAGAATTACCTAAAATTAATACAAAATGTGGCTACACACTATATATACACAGTACTGTGAAAAAGTCTTAGGCATCCTTTTTTATACAAACTTTGCTATAGAGTTCTGTCTTATGACTTCTACATTATCGAGTCAGTACAAAAACATTTTAGAGTTCCAAACATTAGTTTTCAAGCCCAAAATTAAACGTTACAGGAAAAAAAGTTTGTATCTGAGCAGCAGATTACATAAGAAAGCACATTTCAGATTAAAAATAAAAACATAATGAAGGTAACTGGGTTTTGTGGCAAAACGAAGAAGCAAGTGTGACAGTCAAAGTGTCCAGAAGAACTGTAGCTGGTTCTGCAAGATGCTCAGTAAAACCTACAGCTCATTTCCTCATAAAACTGCACTCATTGTACCTGAGATTACTATTTTGTTTTGTTTTTTTTAAGCGAAGGGTCGTCTCACACCAAATATTGACTTTGTTTCATTTATTATGGCTTACTGCTGTTTATTGTATTTTTTTATGTTGAAGCATTTCATTTCATTATTTTTAGCCATTTTTGGTTGACAGCATTTCTTTACATGTGCCGAAGACTTTTGCACAGCACTGTATATGCGAACAAGTAATCGGTCAGGCATGCAGGTGACAGCCAGATGTAAAAGCAGTAGAGGGTTTATTGCAGCAAAGCTGGCAGACAAATCCAGATCAGTAATGAAAGGCAGAGTCAGGAATCAGGCAATGGTCAGGAGAGACACAAACAGAATATCAACAGTGAAGACTATAAGCAGTAATCAAAGTATAAACTGGGTCGGTCAGTCAGTCAGTCAGTCACTAAACAGCACGGAGTAACAAGGCATGGTCAAGTCAGGCACGGGAAACATTGAGCACTTACTTCACAATGGTTATGTGACCAGAGAGCCCTTTTATACGCAGTGGTGATAACGCTGTGATTTGGAACAGGTGTGCCTAATAATCATTACTCCGGAGACCGAGAGCAGTGAGGTGCAATACGGTTGTTGTAGTCTGCGGCGGCCATGTTTGAAGGCCACTGTGAACTCTGGGAAGTGGAGTCTTGAGTGCGAGCAAGTGCAGATGTGGCATTATCATCCTTGGAAGAGTGATCTTATTCTTCTTCTTTGACGATGTCCTGTTTCCCTGGGTTATAAATATGAGAATACATACAGTACCTGTCAAACGTTTGGACACACCTTCTAATACAATATATTTTCTTTATTTTTATTCATTAAAAGACACTTCACATCATAAAGTAATGATGGATGTCGTTTCTCTTTACTTAGTGTCTTGCAAAAGTATTCATCTCCCTTGGTGTTTGTCCTGTTTTGTCGCATTACAAGCTGGAATTAAAATGGATGTTTAGGGGGTTAGCACCATTTGATTTATGCAACATGCCTACCACTTTTTCACATTTTTTTTTTTATTGTGACACTGTTGTATCTGACCAGGTGGGTGGAGCACAGAAGCACGGCAGGCCAGAACTGAGTTCTCAAAACTCTTTTATTTTTAAAGATATATATATATAGCTTTTCAGCCCACTGCACTACCAGTGCACACTCATTTCTGGTCGGGAGAGAGACCCCTTCCTCTGCTCTCCCTCTTCTCTTTATAGGGCGCGGTCACTGGGGAAGACACACAAACACAGGTTAATTCCCATCAGGTGCAGTGATTCCACCACTTACCTTCCCTGACTCCGCCCTTCATTCACAGGCTGACGCTTGGCCACGCCCCCGCTGCCATATATCCCCACCGCCCAACTAAGGCCGGGGAGCTGTTCGGCCTGTAGCCGACTCCCCCCCCGACGGGAGAGGAAATCCGCCATGACCATCTGCGCCCCCAGCCTGTGGACCACCTCGAACTTAAACGGCTGGAGTGCCAGATACCAACGGGTGATCCGTGCGTTGGCATCCTTCATGCAGTGGAGCCACTGCAGGGGTGCGTGGTCCGAACAGAAGGTGAAAGAGCGCCCCAGCAGGTAGTAGCGGAGGGCGAGGACCACCCACTTGATGGCGAGGCATTCCTTTTCAATTGTGCTGTACCTGCCCTCATGCACTGACAGCTTCTGGCTGATGTACAGCACTGGACGTTCCTCCCCCTCCACCTCCTGGGACAGAACATCCCCCAGCCCTCTGTCCGACGCTTACATCTGCAAAATAAAGGGGAGAGAAAAGTCAGGGGAGTGTAACAGTGGCCCCCCACACAGTGCAGCCTTTACCTCTGAGAAAGCCCGCTGGCATTGCTCCGTCCACTGGACCAGATCTGGCGCTCCCTTTTTAGTGAGATCAGTCAGCGGGCTGGTGACGTCCGAATAATTAGGTATAAACCTACGATAGTAGTCAGCCAGCCCCAGGAACTGTCTCACCCCCTTTTTGGTCTTGGGCCTCGGGCAGGCCACAGTCGCTGCTGTCTTATTAATTTGGGAATGCACCTGCCCATTGCCCAAGTGGAAAACCAGATACTGTACTTCCACCTGCCCAATCGTACACTTCTTTGGGTTGGCTGTGAGACCCGCTCGCCTCAGTGACCTAAGGATGGCCCTTAGGTGTTTTAAGTGCCGCGGCCAGTCATTACTGTAAATAATAATATCATCCAAATAGGAGGCCGCGTAGGTGGCGTGGGGGCGGAGGACCCTATCCATAAGCCGCTGGAATGTAGCGGGCACCCCAAACAGCCCAAAAGGAAGTGTGACGAACTGGTGTAAGCCAAACAGTGTGGAAAAGGCCATTTTCTCTCGGGATAGCGAGTCAAGGGGATCTGCCAATATCCCTTTGTCAAATCCAGTGTCAAATAAAAATGAGCCGTGCCTAGTCAATCGAGCAACTCGTCAATACAAGACATTGGGTACGCGTCAAATTTAGACACCGCGTTGACTTTTCTATAGTCCACACAGAACCGGACTGACCCGTCAGCCTTGGGAACCAAGACCACCGGGCTGCTCCAGTCACTGTGGGACTCCTCGATGATGCCCATTTCAAGCATGGCCTCGAGCAGGGGTTTGAACCAGAATTTTTTTCCTATTGGTTCGTTCCGAACAGAAACGGAATTTTAACGTTTCCGGTTTTGGGTTCCACCATTAAATAGACGTTCCCGAACCGGTTAGAACAAAAAAATTTCATTCCCAGAACGGTTAATTACGTTCCCTGTCAGCTGTTTAACAAATGGCTATAAAATTATGTCTCTGTCTCATCCAGCTTAAGCCAAATGTAGGCTAATTCTATTACAACCTTCATTAAATAAGACAAGAAATAATTCAAAACAATTATTATTTCAAATGTTGGTGATTTGGATTCTCAGTATGTCTTCCCATCTACACAAACAGAAAAAGTGCCAAAAATGAAAGAGAATTCGTTTAGTGTGTTACCAAAGGCTAGTCAGGCCCTATGCACTGATAAGCTAACAGAAGTTAATGTCATTTAATGTTCGCGAGCCTCTCATTAACATGGACAAATATACTGATATCGTGTTTGAAATTGACGTTTTTGAATAACGATAGACTGCAATATTTACCTCTTATTTAAGATGTGGAGACGTGATAGTAGTCCACCCTCCCGCTCTTTCCATTCAGTCAGCGAATGTCACACAGGAAGTGAACCCCAGCGGGTCATAGAAACTTGCGCAGGAGAAGAATGACTTTTTTATTTGTAGGCTACAGAAAATTTGAGGAACGAAATAAAAACCGGTATTAACCGGTTACCATTATTTTTAATAAGCGTTTCTGTTCCGGAACATAAAAAATAATAAAATTTCTGGTTTCGTTTCTGTTCCATGTGAAATAGAAAAAGTTCCCGGTTTTCGTTTTCGTTCCTTGGACCGGTTCAAAGCCCTGGCCTCAAGTTCTTCCCGAACCACCTTTTTTTTTTTGTGTTCAGGTAGTCTGTAAGGGTGGCTGTGCACTACTACCCCCAGGGGCATCTCAGTGTGGTGTTCTATGAGGTGGGTGTGGCTGGGCAGGGGCGAGAACATGTCAGAAAATTCTGTCTGCAACTGGGCAACCTCCATGAGCTGGGTCGGGGAGAGATGGTCTCCACAGGGGACCGGAGTGGTGGGCGATGTCAGTTTTCTTTTTTGAACCTCCGGCCCCAGCTCCGCCTTCTCCGGAACCACTGACACCAATGCCACGGGGACCTCCTTGTTCCAAAGTTTTAGTAGATTGAGGTGGTAAATCTGTAACTCCCCACCCCTGTCCGTTCACCTCACCTCATAGTCAACGTCCCCGACTCGCCGTGTGACCTCAAAGGGTCCTTGCCACCTGGCGATCAATTTGGAGCTCAACGTGGGCAACAACATGAGTACTTTATCTCCTGGTATGAATTCCCTAAGGCGCGTGACCCTGTCGTACAGACAGACTTGACATTCTTGGGCCTGCCGCAAATTCTCCTGGGTTAGGTGTGTGAGGGTGTGAAGTTTGGCGCGCAGGTCGATAACGTATTGAATTTTGTTTTTACTGGTTGAAGGTCCCTCCTCCCAATTTTCCCGTACCACATCCAGAATGCCACATGGCTTACACCCGTATAATAATTCGAATGGGGAGAACCCCATGGAGGCTTGCGGGACCTCTCACACTGCGAATAACAGTGGCTCGAGCCATTTATCCCAGTTGCGTGCATCTTCGCTTACAAATTTCCTAATTGTTTTTGAGGGTGCAATTAAACCGTTCAACTAAGCCATCCATTGGTGGGTGATAAACGCTGGTGTGGATAGGCTTAATTCCCAGTAACCCATATAGTTTGTGCAGTGTGCATGACATAAACATAGTGCCTTGATCAGTCAGAATCTCTTTGGGGATTTCGACTCGGGAGATGACGCGGAAGCGTGCTTCTGCAATACTATGTACTGAAATATTGTGAAGAGGCACTGCTTCCAGATATCCCGTTGCATAGTCCACCAGAACTAAAATAAAGTGATATCCTCATGTTGACTGATCTAATGGCCCGATGAGATCCATCCCAATTCTTTCAAACGGGGTCTCGATTAATGGCAGAGAGCACAAAGGCGCTTTTGGAATGGCCGTGGGATTTACTAACTGGCATTCACGGCATGCTGTACACCACCTATGGACATCGCCGCGAATCCCTGGCCAATAGAACCGGGCCATTATTAGGGCTAGTGTCTTATCCTGCCCCAAGTGTCCGGCCATGGGATTAAAGTGAGCCGCCTGGAATATAAATTCCCGGCGGCTCTTTGGGATTAAAAGCTGTGTTATTTGTTCCTTAGTCTGAGTGTCCTGCGTCACTCGGTATAACCTATCCTTAATAATGGAAAAATAGGGGAAGGACGGGGTGGTGTTTGGCTGGAGAGTTTGACCATCGAGTACTCTCACTTGGTCAAACGCATGCTGCAGAGTCTCATCTCGTGACTGCTCTAATGGGAAATCCGTGAGGGAATCCCCGAGAGAGGGAGGAGGAGCATGCTGCTCCTCACTCTGACGCGGTGATGACGTAGACAGTTCTGTGACAGCTGCTCCTACCAATGCCACTCCAGGCCCTCCCACCGCTGAACTATGGCAGGCCCCACTCTTCACTAAATGCGTCATTAATTCCCGAAATCCCGGCCAATCAGTCCCCAGAATTATCGAGTGGGTAAGGCGAGGATGAACCACCACCTATACTCTAAATTTTTCCCCTCGAAATAGAATGTGGACCAACACTAAGGGGTAGTTGTGAACATCCCCATTCACACACAACACCTTCACCAATTGTGCTCTCCCCAATGCCTCGTCTTGTACCAGGCTTTGGTGGATTGAGGTCTGATTACAGCCGGAGTCCACCAAAGCCTGATATGTATCCCCTTGGATACTCACCGGTATGCGATATGCTCCAGCCTGATCGAGGGCGGTCCCTGGCACATCGGGGATCCGGACCACTGCGCCCACCTCCATCGCTGAGCACTGATGCTGGAGGTGCCCCGGTTCCCCACAGCGCCAGCATACCGGCCCAGGCTCTCTCCCTGCACCGGTATTCCAGAGATCACTCACCTTAGTGGGGGAAGACACAGACAAGGAAGTAGGAAATGGTAGGGCACTGCAGGTGCGGCGGGCCGGCTGAGGTGGAGCCAGCCCCCGCCTCCGCGGTGGGGGAATGGGGTGAGGACAAGGAACAGAAGGAGAGGGAGAGAGAGAAGAGAGGGGAGAAGGGGAGACATGCTGTCCTGCCGTCGGAACGGCTGCCATATGGTCCTCCGCCAGCTTGATGGCCTGATCCAGCGATGCCGGGCGATGACACTGGACCCACTCCGCTGTTCCTTCCGGAAGTCGGGTGATGAATTGTTCCAGCGCCACCAGATCGATGATTCCATTGGCGTCGTGGTTGTTGGCCCTCAGCCACCGCCAGCAGGCGTCCCGGAGTTGCTGGCCAAACGCGAACGGACGGCCGACCTCCTCCAGGCGCAGCGCACGGAAGCGCTGCCGTTGCTGTTCCGGGGTGCGACCCATGCGTTGGAGGACGGCCCTGCGGAGGTCTGCGTAGACCAGTCGGCTGTTAGCGGGGAGCTGTAGCGCGACCAGGTGCGCCTCGCCAGTTAGCAGGGGGAGGAGTCGCACCGCGTGCTGTTCCACCAGCCAACCCCATGCCTCTGCTGCCTGCCCAAAAAGAGCAAGGAAGGCTTCGGGGTCGTCATGCGGACCCATTTTTGTTAGGGTGAGCTGGGGAGGGTCCGCGGCGGTGGTGATCGGGGACCCCACCGACGTGAGCAGGTGCCGGAACGCCTGGCAATCTTCCTGTTGCGCCAACACCAGGGCTTCAAACCGTTGTTCCTGCTCCTTCAGGAGGGTGATCAACGCCTGGTTCTGGCTCCGTTGGGCCGTGGCGAGGGCATGGACCAGGTCCTTGAAGGGGGAGGACTCCATGCAGCTGTTCCCTTCTGCACTCCATCCCGGGTTTCAGCACCACTGTTGTATCTGACCAGGTGGGTGGAGCACAGATGCACGGCAGGCCAGAAATGAGTTCTCAAAACTCTTTTATTTTTAAAGATATATCTAGCTTTTCAGCCCACTGCACCACCAGTGCACACTCACTCTCTCACACACACACATTTCTGGTTGGGAGAGAGACTCCTTCCTCTGCTCTCCCTCTCCTCTTTATACACACCTCCCCCCTCTCTTTCTCCTTCTCCGTTTTAATGCAACAGTAGCATACTTTCCACCGGCACCCTGTTGACCAACAGTACCGGAGGCGGTCGTTATTAACCTGGGCCCCGACCAATCTGGTACGGTATTTCTCTTTTCAATCTGCATGTTAGATTTGGCACAGTTTTAAGCCGGATGCCCTTCCTGATGCAACCCTCTCCAATTTATCGGGGCTTGGGACCGGCACCAAGAATATGCTTATGCGCCCCCAGTGGCAAGTAAATAAATGAATAAATACTTGTAGACCCTACACTTGTAATTCAGATGATTTTGTGTACAATCAGGAACATTATAACATCCATTCCAGGTCTATAGCAGGAATTGGCTGCATGAACATACTGACCCCATGTACGTTCAAGAGGATAGTGATGGTGATCATTTCAGAATTGCACAGTGTATTTAATTTATTCTAAAATAAAATATGAGACACTGTCTTTATTAAAAGCAACCCACAAAAATGCAGTTCCTGAATGTCAAACCAATTGAATATTTTTTGTTTTCAGCTGAAAATCAACCTTTTTTGTCTGTGTATACTTCAACTCACAAACTCACAGAAAAATGTGGTGAACGCTGTATCGACACTGTAACATAGTTTTATGAAGTTTTTACTATTTCAAATTTTAGGAGAACTGTGTGTGAACAGGACTCTTACATGACTTTATGACAATAATACAAGCTCCATTTTGGTTTTCAGGAGTCCTTTGGTAACACTTGAATTCAACATTAATCACTGATGAATACAATGTGAAAAACTAACTAATATGAGAATATTAAATAAGGAATAAAACGTGACAACACATTCTGTAATAGGAAAATAATCAACATAGGACATCCTGAAGTGTTTTATTTGTCTTATACCAGAGCCATATGTTATTTTTCCCCCCTTTTCTATTTTGGGGTGTTTTATCACTGCAGTCATCTGTCAGTAACTCAAATTGACTTCCCTTTTTTTTTGGGGGGGGGGGGGGGGGGGGTTGGTTATTTTGGCACCATGGCATCATCACAAGTAGTGAACAGTAAGTGTAACATGGGTGAAATGCAGTGCTACTACCTGCATCTGTCATTGTTTAGTGATTCAATTATCTGTATCAGTATTCAGATTTAAACTGTGAGTGGGTATGACTGAAACCAGGAGGGAGGGAGGATGGATGGATGGATTATTTATTTATTAAAATTAAATGCAAACCCTACCATTATACCCCAGAAAGCATTGTGAGCATGGTGTGTGAATTCCAGCTCGAACAGCTCCTCAAACTCAGCTACATCACTCAAGTTCAGAACAGGCTTGTAGTACTTGAGTCCAGGACTCAGACTTGAGTCCGACTCATGCCCTAATTTTAAGGACTCATTACTCGATTTGGGGGCGGCATGGTGGTGTAGTGGTTAGCGCTGTCGCCTCACAGCAAGAAGGTCCGGGTTCGAGCCCCGTGGCCGGCGAGGGCCTTTCTGTGCAGAGTTTGCATGTTCTCCCCGTGTCCGTGTGGGTTTCCTCTGGGTGCTCTGGTTTCCCCCACAGTCCAAAGACATGCAGGTTAGGTTAACTGGTGACTCTAAATTGACCGTAGGTGTGAATGTGAGTGTGAATGGTTGTCTGTGTCTATATGTCAGCCCTGTGATGACCTGGCGACTTGTCCAGGGTGTACCCCGCCTTTCACCCATAGTCAGCTGGGATAGGCTCCAGCTTGCCTGCGACCCTGTAGAACAGGATAAAGCAGCTAGAGATAATGAGATGAGATGAGATTACTCGATTTGGACTTGAGCACTGATGACTCGGACTCAGACTCATGCATTAACTGCATTAGGACTCGTAAATTGGAGACAAGGACTCTGATTTTTTTCTTTATTTTTTGTAACATGCCATAATAATTTGGCATATTTATATCTACATTAATTTTTGTACTAATTTCATGCAAGAGTGTCACACCTGCACGCCTTGGCACGTGCATCAGATAGACTCTCGTGTGTGCTCTGTAAACGACTTGCACCTGCACAGGATTAAGGCCCAATCAGTGCGCCTATATAAAAACTGTGAAAACACACTTACTCTGCGAAGTATTGAGTTGCGTTGCTGATACATTACCAAGCCTTATTTCCTTGTTTGGTTTCCTGATCCCTGGTTCCCGGTTTCTCGTCTTTGATTCTGCCTTGTCTACGATAGCCTGTTTGCGCCTTGCTCGACCTATTGCCTGTTTCACTGTTTTACGATTTTGCCTGCCATTTTGGATTGTTTACCTGTCTTCACTTTTATGAATAAACACACCTTCTGCACTTACATCCATCTCCCAACCATCTCTGACAGAATACGTCACACTTCCTGGCAAAGAGAATGCACATTCACCTGTTCATACGGCATGTTCACTGTGGGTGCAATCAATTAATTATTGATATTAAGTGATCAATCTAGTTAAATCAGTCTCATTAAATTTTGAAGGTTAATAATTAAAATGAATCAATCCCATTGAATCATTTACTTTGACTCGTTTGAATTGAATCATACCATAGAATCACTCATTTGAAGTGAATCGTTCAATGAATCGTTTAGTGAATCATTTGGTGAATCGTTCAATGAATCATTTAGTGAATCATTTGGTGAATCGTTCAATGAATCATTTAGTGAATCATACCATTAATCCTGGTGCTTAATAATAAGTTACCAAACAGCTAAATTATGGTACATTTCCAAATTATTAAGATCACTTACCATATAACATTTGCACCCTTTTGAATTCTTCGAGAAGATTGGGGATTTCAGATATTGTTGTTCACACAAATAAACAGTTTGTTTAATAAATGAATTTATTATACAAAGATAAAAAGGTAAAATAATAAATCAATATATACAAGCAGTGAGGTGTGTGTGTGTGTGTGTGAGAGAGAGAGTGAGTGTGAAGGACTTGACCATGTGTTTAGCCTCGTGTAGCTAACTACACGTGGTGGAGGCCTAGCTTGTTGGTAGCTAAACAAAAGAGTGTTATCTAAACAGAACAAAGGATTAGCTCTGTGTTTAGCCTTGTGTTGCTAGTGTGAGTTTGCTAAAGGCCCTATGGCCTAGCTAAAGTGTGTCTGTTAGGCCTGGTGAGGCCTACTGAGCACGTGTGGCTAAAGACAAAGGGAAGCTATCTAAAGTGTATCAGGCCTGGTCAGCACGTGTTCTCAGTAACAAAAAGATTCCACACTCATAACATTACCAAACTCACTGAAACCTTGATAAGGTCAAAATGTATGATAAAGAAATTAGTGTTAGTCAGAATAAGAGAGAGAGAGAGAAGCATGCGCAGCCTATCTATTAAACAATTGAGAGAACATAGAACAAAATAAATCAACACGCTGCATGTCTAACAGTGTAACAGATAAACCTGGGTTTAAATTCACACTATTTCAAATAAAAGCAAATTCCTAAGACTATCCTAATTATGCCCAAATGCCAAAATCTTACTTAATCCTGCCTTTAGCAAGATATGAAGAACTATTCGCCGGTGTAGTTTTGGGCCTCGCCGTGGGAGCACGTGAGCCGCTCGTGATGGAGGCGGAGAAAACTTTCTGGTCCAGCGGAGCATTTGGGTGGTTCCCGTGGAAAGCAGAGGATTCTTGGTCCGAACCTCAGCGTTCGTGAGGAAAAGTCTCTGATCAGAATAAGATGCACAGCGCTTTTGAGTTAAAAAGGATTCAGTCGCTTCTTAACTTCTGACTGCCTGGGCTGCAGTCGTGACGTCACTTCTAATGCAAGTAAACCGGTTGTAACTCAGGTTGAGTTTAAAGATCGCGCGATTCTAGAGTTTACCTTTGCCAAGGGTAAGAAGATCGCGCTGAGTGATGGATCTTGCAAGAAAGAAGACGTCTTTTTGGGGTGGAGAGCGCACCTCTTTATACGTCCAGATCCATCGGAAGCTAGACGTGAGAGACCAAGATGGAAGCGTTGTCCCATTGTTTTATGTTTCCTTGTATGATGACGTAGATGATCCCGCCCACGCGTGACGTAGGTCACACGGAAGTGGACTGGGAATTGTAGTTCTGACACAAGATGGCGGCATGATACCTACATCAGGAACAAACTTATGTTAATGGCGCTAAAACAGCCACCATCAAATGATGCAGTTGGAGTGTTGGACTCGACTTGGATCAATATTCAGTCCCCCCAGGATTCCGCGGGCCTTTTTTGTGATTGTTGCGGGCTAAAATGTCTGATGTTGCGGGGGGGTTTCCAAAAAATCGCAATGAAAGTTGCGGTGTTTTTTAGGTTTTTGTTGCGATTACATTGCGGGAGGAAGTGAAAGTTGTGAGAAATTGTTGCGATTTTCTCTTTTTGTGATTAAAATTGAGTGATATGTTAAATATTAAGTTATTACTGAAAAACTATTGATTAAAAAAACAAAGACACTGAGAAATGGTCCTATAAACAACTTTACCAATATAAAAGATTAGCATGACTACAAAAATGCAGAAAAATAGTCTTTACTTATCCAAATGCACCTGTTGGTTCAAAAGTTAAAGTGCAGAGAACCTCACAGCACAACATGAAGTTACCTTAAAATATAATATAAATGCCTCAGCTTTCATGTAAGAAAAATAAACTATTAATACTAGTACTGTGTGCAGGCAGTCTCTCCTGAAGACTAAATTAAACAATAATTATAAACTAATAAAATAAATGGCTCAGGCTTCATAGAAGAAAAAAAAACTATTTGAACAGAATCTCACAGTATGATGCTGAAGCTGCCTAAACAATGGAAAATAAAATACCATTTTGGCAAAAATGTTGGCATCCATTAATTTCTTGTATTAAGTAAAAAAATAATGTAAAGTGCACACAGTCCTTCACTGTAAACATAACACACTTTCAGTTACAGAATTTAAGCCTACATAAACACTGACTCGCACATGCAGTGTTGCCAGATACTGCTGATGTTTTCCATCCCAAAATATGTTCAAAACCCGCCAAAATGCACTTAAAACCGCCCAATTGGGCGGTAAACCGCCCAATCTGGCAACACTGCGCACATGCTGCTTCTCTTGAACGTATACACAGAAGTAAGGCGGAAGGTAGTTTGTCGACGTCACCTCCAGACGACGCCAACGATTGGTCAAATTTGCGGGAAAGTTGCGGTGATTGGATATAATTGCAACACCACCCTGAATCCGCGGGGATTGGTTGAATTTGCGTTGAAGTTGCAAATAGCAACATCGCAAAATCCTGGAGGGTCTGAATAGTGAACTTGATTCAGACTCAACTTGGATCAATAATGGACTCGACTCAGACTCAACTTGGATCAATAGCGGACTCGACTTGGCTCAATAGTGGACTCGACTCAAAATTTTTTTAATGACTTGGACTTGACTCAGACTTGAACACTGGGGACTCGAGACTGGACTCAGACTCAAGGTTTAGTGACTCGACTACAGCACTGGTTCAGAATTCATCTCAACAGATGTGTGTGGGATTTTTTTATCCCATTTACACAGCAAATAGTATTTCATATTTTCTAAAATAATCAACAACAGACATCCTGAAAGATTTTATTTCTCTTATACCACATAAATTTGCTCATGATTGTTTTATTCTTTTCATTACCTCCACCAACTCTGTTGGAGGAGGTTATGTTTTCGCCTCCATTTGTTTGCCTTTTCCCAACATAAATCAAAAAGTAGTGAATAGGTTTTGATGAAATTTTGAGGAAAGGTGGGTCATGGAACAATTGCGTAGATTTTGATGCAAATCCGGATATGTATGTGGATCCAGGATTTTTTTGTTGTTGTCTTTTTCGAATGTAACTCAAAAAGTAGTGAACAGATTTTGATGATATTTGGTGTACAGCTTTCGTATTAATAATATAAGTCACATAATATATGACTTGGCAGAGGTATGCACTAGGGTGGTCCCGAAATGTATGTGGAAAATTTTTTTTTTTTTACCAAAACATTCTGACCACCCTACCATTTTTTTACATAGGCTAAAAGAAGGCAACAAGCAAAATTTCAGAAAAATTGGTTAATATTTAGAGGTGCCACACGAGGTTGCAAATCAGGTTAAGCCATTAACATTAGTTGGTGCGTAGACTGTTGCAGAGAAGATAAACCCCTAAAAAGTCACAGTTCTAGAGGGAATATGCCACTTCTATGAAAAAGAAGAGTCAGGAAGAGTTTATAGACTGATAGAAGGTTAACTTTCATGCACTAAGGGGTTCTTAAACAATGAGCACTGATCGTAATATGCTGATGAAGTTGTGAATGTTTTTCTATGTTTTTCAGATGGCTAGCAACAGTAATACAAGTAGTACCGGTGGTGCAAAGCACAAAACCAGAAAGGACAATTATGTTTGGTTAATTGGTCCCACTTCCAAGGAACTGTCTGGGAGAAAGCTTCCTTCTGCTAGGGAAGTCCTTAGCGTATTCTTTTATCTCCACAAGATACCATAATACCGAAGGGTTTAGAAAATCACAGACAAGTAATAGCTATTGTTACTTTGAACACAGGAAGTTATATTACTGTATTGTTTGTATTAATATGAAACAGTTAATAAGCCACATTATTTTATATTGTGTCTTGAGTGAAAACTTTAATGGCTTTGTGGCACCTCTAAACATTGTTCAATCTTAACCAAATTTCGCACAATAACTTCTTTTAGGCAATGTAACAAAAAAGGTAAGGTGGTCGTAACAAAATCCTAAAAAAAATTTTTGGGACCACCCTAGTATGCACTCTACCGAGTGCCCTTCTAGTTTTTGGCTGTTTTGTGGCTTAATACCTGGGAATTTTATACATCCAAATAGCAGGACACAATTAGTTTTGTCAAGCCTCTGGATTCTAATCCTATTGAAATCTTGTCTGAATTGGAAATGCAGTAAGTACATTGCTTCCGATATGCTCCCAGATTGCTGCAAATATGTGCACAAAGAATAAAACTTGTTAATAGGATGTCGAGTCTGTTGGTACTGTACACTTCTCTACGTGTTAGGCGTGAACAATGATGTAATGGAGTTTGAGAAATGAAATTATGCAATGAACTTGATCAGGGACACTTTGAACCATGTTTATATTTGAGTTCATCCATCTAATAACATTGTCATCTCATTTCTCAGTTAGTTAACATTGTTGAACTTGAAAAAAAATGTCCAAAATGAAAAGTTGCTGTTATATTTCAATGTTTACATTGATTAATAGAGAAAGGTCATGCTCTTCTCTTTCCCTTCCCCCCCCCACCCCGTCTCTCTGATGGCACTGTTTCTGCTTGCAGACTGGCAGTATGAGGGTAAGCCTGTTAGCCTTTCTTCTTTTCATCCCATGCATTTCTTGTCTTTACCTGTTCTATGAGCAGCACTTGCACAGCTAAGACCTACCCCATAGTGAATCCTGTCTTGATAGATCCTATTTCCATGTGGTAGCCATGCTGCTTCAGCAATTTGAAACACTAGCCGCAAGTGGAATGCCTCTTTAGCACAACCTGTTTCTAAACAAGCTTTTGTTTAAAGTTTTTGAAATGTATAAACTTTTTCCCCCTCCATTTCAGAGTGCAAGCTCTCCAGAACTGGTCCACCAGCCACCATAGTAGCCATAGATGAAGAGAGTCCTAATGGTAGGTATTGATCCCCTTTTTTCATAACTTGCACAAATAAAGCAATTCAGTTTGCCAGTGCAATTCCATCACTGCTCTCAGTGTTGCAAACGGTGTCAGGATGTGCTTAACATTTCTTTTTATCACTCAGCTATCAGACAAGCAAACTGTCTGATGATGAGTATAACCATGTAAAATCAGGATTATTAGCTCTGAAGTCAAAACACTGGAATTGTGCCAGTTTGATCAGCCATGAAAGGTCAAAATATTATTGTTTGATATTGTAAGAAGAAGAATTGTCACAGAATTGTCAGAAATTCAGTAATTCATAGTTTTTTTGTCTAATCAGTTGTTTATTCATTTAGGAAATGCAGAATAAAATATCCCCTTGGATTTATGAGGTTTGTTCAAAGAAACTCTGTCTAAGCTTTTCCCAGACTGGTCTAATTTATATTTACAAATTTATGAATGTCAAAGATATATGCTTCATGAATGACTGATGTTCCAGTTGTAGCAAACTTCATTTCTTACCCTTTCAAGTATCCATACTAAGCACCACAGTCTGCCACATTAATGAACCACTCTATGAGTATGACTGGAAACCTGGCTTTTAGCATTAGCCAAGGTACCAATAAAATGTTATTTGTAAAGCATCGTTCTCTGACAAAAGTCATTTTTACACCAGAGACGGTAAGTACATTGCTTCTGATATGCTCCCATGTTAATCAGCTGCACAGTATGCATGCATAGTTGTATTATACGCTTTTCTGTTTTATTTCATGTGATACAGGAGTGGTTTCTTGCTAGAAACAATACAAAATAGAATATTTCTCCTGCATCATGCAGTGCATGCCCGAATTCACGAGGTATATAGGTTATTTCAGCTTGTAGTCCTTTTAGAGCAGTGAAAATTTCTCTGGATTAGCCAATTTTATGTGATCAGTTAGGCGTGTCACCAGTATTTCATCTAATTTTTTTCTATTGGATAGACTTCAGCCACTTGAGCAGAAATACCCCATGAGCCGCATATCTGTATGGCTGCTCTATCCCTGCCTGATTAACAAAGGTGTTGAACAATGTCAGTGGTTTGCTAAGCTCACAGCTAGGGTAATTAGTGATTGGGACTGAATCTGGGTGAATCTTAATGTCACTGTTTTGATTTGGATTCTTGTTTGGACTTTCATAAGTCCTGTGACTGGTCTGAACTGCACTGCAGTTAGTGTTCATTTTCTATAATCTGCTTTCTGTGTAGATTTTTGTTTTTGGCACCATAGAATCATCAGAAGTGCTGAACAGTGAGTAGAACATGGATGAAATGCAGAGCTACTATCTCTTGCCCCTTTTCCACCAAAGCAGTTCCAGGGCTGGTTCGGGGCCAGTGCTTAGTTTGGAACTGGGTTTTCTGTTTCCACTGACAAAGAACTGGCTCTGGGGCCAGAAAAAACGGTTCCAGGCTAGCACCAACTCTCTGCTGGGCCAGAGGAAAGAACCACTTACGTCAGCGGGGGGGCAGAGTTGTTAAGACCAACAACAATAACAAGACCACGAAAGATTGCCATTTTTAAGAGACGAGAAGCAGCAGCTGTACAAACGCGAAGTCATCCATTATTATTATTGTTGTTGTTGCTGCTGCTGCTTCTTCCGTGTTGTTTTTGCTTCGATATTCACACCAAGGTTTATGCAAATGTAGTGACGTAACTGATGTATACAGCGACGTAATGATGTATACAACGACGTAACTGATGTATACAGCGATGTAATGACGCGTCTTCCCTTAGCACCGCGAGCTATGGAAAAGCAAACTGGTTCTCAGCTGGCTCGCAAGTTGAACGAGTTGTGAACCAGCACCAGCGCTGGCCCCGAACCAGCCCTGGAACTGATTTGGTGGAAAAGGGGTATGTATGTCTCTATTTAGTGCTCCAAATATCCCAGTCTGTATTCTGATATAGACTCAGAGTGGGTATGGCCTAAACCAGGAGGATTTTTTTTTAATTAAATGTGAAGCCTACCATTATACTCCAGAAACACTCAGAAAAAAAGATGCAGAAAACCCAGTACTGTTAGCACAATGTGTTATTTCTAGCTCTAACAGTTGCTCAAACTCAGCTGCATCACTCAAGTTCAGAACTGCTCCAATTGGAGATGTACATATGACTTTTTTTTATCGCACTTGCATAACAATCATTATTTGATAGTTTCTAACAATTAGATCTATTTCCCAAAATCTAATCAACCTATTAGCCTAATTTAAACCACCATGTCCCTAACTACACAGGTCTTTCTTTGTTCTACAAACATAAATATGAAAATGCTGGGTTCGTGGTGTCATGTGCACAGGTAAAACAGAGAGTTTCAGAAATGGTGGTGTGTGGTTGCCATGACACGGCATAAGTTTGTGCTTGAGACACCAAAACAAACAGGTGAAATGCAGTCAATGTTCTTATGTCTATCAAATGTTCTAATCTACTGAGAGGTAGCTCTTTGTTGTATATCCCTATATTTACTCACACAGGACTCCCAGTCAGTGTTTGAGATTTATATTCATACATAACTTGAAGTAGTAAGTCAACCTCATCATCATCATCAGTCCAAGTTAAAAAAAAAAAAAAATCACCTTGGCACTTCTTGGTTGGGTCATTGTAACACTCATCTCATCAACCAGCTTGTTACCTCAGAAAATCATAGCTTTTAACGTGCTTGCAATAAAACCTAAGTTGACTGGAAATAATGTAACAAACACGAAAGCATTTTGGCGTGGACATAGAAAATTTGTAAAATGGTATGAAAATGATAGGTAAAGTTAGACACAGGGTACTAGATGATACTTCACGAAATGGAGACGTGAGAGCTGAGTATATATAGGAGTGCTTGGTAATTGCTGGATGAGAGACAGTTGTAATTAGTAGTCAGGTGACAGAAGGCACTGTGACTCTTGGTGCTTGTAGTCTGGAGCGCCCATGTTTGGAGGCTGCTCCGAACTCATGTTTTCAGTGCCATTGCTGACAGAAACACCCCTGAGGAGCTACTATCTTTCTTGGCCACCCTCTCCTCCTCAGTGCAGGTTTGTTAGGGTGTTGGCTGTGGAACTCCTGTGTCAAGAGCAGGTCCAATATGTCCCTGGAGTTGACCCAACTTTGTTCCTCAGGGCCATAGCCCTCCCAATCTACCAGGTATTCTAGCTGCCCCTGTCTGTGATGGGGGTTTAGGATTTTATTTACCAGGTAGATGGGTTTGCCCTCGATGTCTGGGGGTGGGGGCTCTTGGGTGGGATTGTCCATGGCTAGGGGATCTCCTATGGCTGGTTTCAGGCAGGAGACATTGAAGGTAGGTGCCATTCTGCTGTGATGTGGGAACTCTAGCCTGTAGGATACCTCATTGACCCTGCATCATACCTTGTACGGTATGGGCCAATGTAACATGCTTGTAGTTTCTTACATATATATTTGGTTCCTTTAGGTCCCTTGTGGAGACCCATACTGTACCTGATCTCCCAGGGCATATTCTGGGTTCTCACTTCTACGTTTGTCTGCATATTGTTTATATTTGGCATTTACTACTTCCAGCCTCTGGTGAACTACCTCCCACACATGCTGACTTTTCTGGGACCAGGCATCAATGGCAGGTAGCTTGGTAGGTGTGCTGTCCCAAGGGAACAAGGGGGGTTGATTGCTGAGTATGCACTGGAATGGTGTTAACTGAGTTGTGGAGTGTTTAAGAGAGTTCTGTGCATACTCAGCCCAAGGGAGAAACTGTGTCCAGTCCCTCTGGTTTCTCATGCAGAATATTCTCAGGAAACAACCCACCTCCTGGTTTGCCCGTTCCACCTGGCCATTGACTGTGGGTGGTAGCCGGACATGAGGCTTACTGATACACCTAATCTCTCAATAAAATTGGACCACAGTCTGGAAATGAATTGAGGATCCTGGTCACTTACGATATCCTCGGGAATACCAAAACAGCAGAAGACATGATTGAAGATCAGTTCAGCTGTCTGAGAAGTGGTATGTCCCAGGTAGTGGGATAAGTTGTATGGCTTTAGAAAGTCTGTTGATGATTACCATGATGACTGTGTTGCCCTGTGATAGTGGTAGGTCCATGATGAAGTCCATGGCTATGTGTGACAAGGGTCTCTGAGGCACTGGGAGAGGGCATAGTTTTCTGGCAGGTGAGGAACATGGTACCTTGGCCTGTGCGCATACTGAACAAGAGGAGACAAACTGATTAATGTCTGAAATCATGTTCTCCCACCAATATTTGTTCCTTATAAGCTGATATGTGTGATGACTGCTGGGATGACCCATGGTGCGAGAAGTGTGGGCCTAGGTGATGAACTTCCCTCCGAGGTCAGGTGGAACATGTTGGAGTCCGGGGGGAGGGGGGGGGGGCAATTCTTGGGAATATTAGAGGTCTGCAACTCTGAATCTCCTTATCAATGTCCCAAGTAATGGCTTGTATGAAATATTCTGGTGGCAGTATGGGAGTGGGTTCCGAGGTATGGGTTGAGGAGTTATGGATTCTGGAAAGAGCATCTGTTTTAGTATTTCTAAAACCGGGGTGGTAGGATATAGTGAATTGGAACCAAGTGAAAAACAGAGCCCACCTGGCCTGTCTAGGATTAATACGTTTAGCAGTCTTCAGGTATTCTAGGTTTTTATGGTCAGTTAGAATGATGAATGGGTGTGTGGCCCTTTCCAGCCAATGTCTCCATTCTTCCAAAGCAAGTTTGATCACTAGGAGCTCTCGGTTACCAATGTCATAGTTTCTCTCTGTGGTTGTGAGTTTCTTGGAAAATACGGGTAAGGCCACCAGGTGCAACTTTGGCCTTTCTCCGAAGCGTTGTGAGAGCACCCCTCCGATTCCTGTCTCCAACATATCGACATCTACTATGAACAGCTTGGTAGGGTCAGGATGTTGTAAGATGGGAACAGAGGTAAATGCTACCTTGAGCCAGTTGAAGGCCTCCTCCACTGCTGGGTTCCACTGGAGGTGTCAGGGAATATTTTCTTTAGCAGAGATGTTAAAGGAGCAGCGATCGTACTGAAGCCCTGAATGAAGCACTGGTAAAAATTTGCAAAGCCCAAAAAGCATTGTAATTCCTTGACTGATGTGGGCCTGGGCCAAGATGTGATGGCAGAGACCTTTGCCTGGTCCATGCTTACTCCCTCAGAACTGATTATATACCCAAGGAAGGAGATCTGGTTGATGTGAAACTGGCACTTTTCAGCCTTGACAAAGAGGTAGTTCTTGAGCAGATGGGATAGTACAGACCTGACATGCTCCACATGGCTTTCTATGTCTGGGGAGTAAATCAAAATATCGTCAAGGTAAGCAATGACAAATTTGCCCGTGTCCCTTAAGACATCATTAATCAGACACTGGAAGATGCTTGGTGCCAAAGAAAGGCCATAAGGCATCACCAGGTACTCAAAATGGCTAGTGGTGGTGCTAACTCATCATAAGTCATCCCCTTCTCGAATTCTTACCAGGTTGTATGCACTGCAGAGGTCCAGTTTGGAAAAGATTTTTTGCTGTTCTTAATTATTCCAAGGCTGCGGGCACCAGAGGGAGCGGATAGGGATATTTCACACTGATTTGATTTAGTCCTCGGTAATCAATACAGGACTGGAGACGACCTCCTTTCTTCTTCATAAAGAAGAAGCTTGCAGATGCTGGAGAGGTGAATGGTCTGATATACCCTTGCTTTAGTGCCTCTTGCACATAATCTTCCATGGTGGCTTGCTCCTTTAGGGGCAAGGGATAGATTCAGTTACAAGAAGGGTTCGTGCCTGGGAGGAGGTCGGTGGCACAATCATAGGGACAGTGAGGGGGTAAGCCACAAGCCTTACCTCTATTGAAAACCTCCTTCAGGTGCAGATAACAGGCTGGAACGTTATCAAGGGAATCAGGTAGAGGGCTGTCTATGGATGTGGATGAGATGGCCAACTGAGGGCTTTTGTAAACATTTTTTGAAACATGCTGATAACCATTGTAAGATGTCCTTCTGCTGCCTTGAAATTAAGGGGTCATGGAATTGGAGCCAGGGATACCCTAGAATGATGTTGTGGTTAGCAGTTTGGGTGATGAACAGCAAGATGCACTCGGAATGGAGAGCCCCCACCTGAATCTGGAGAGGAGTGGTGCGAGTGGTGATCAAACCCTCTCCAATGCCCCCCCCCCCCCCATCAATGGACTTTATTTTAATGGGTCTTTGTAAGGTGTCAGTGGGTAGGTTGAGTTGCTGGACGACCAAGCAGTTGATGAACTTACCCTCGGCCCCCGAGTCTATAAGAGCAGAGAGGACATGAGTTAAATCCGGCAGAACTAATAACAGATAATCTGAGAGATCGTGCTGAAGGGCTGGTTACGGAACTCACTGGGTTGGGTTGCTCGTTGGCTTGATGGGCAGTAGATTCCTGATGTGGGCGGACCAGGTATTTGGCAATTGTATGGTTGGCATCACCGTAATAAAAGCATAGCCCCTCTCACCGTCTTCTTTCTCTCTTTGACCATTGCAAATGTGTGCGAGAGACCTCCATGGGAGTCAGAGTGTCGGTGCAAGAAGAAGGAAGGGTTGAGGGTCACAGTAAGGGCCTGTTCTGGATTAGGTGGTCCAGATGGATGGCTAAGTTGATGAGGGTGTCTAGGGATAATTGTTTGTCATGGCAAGCCATTTCATTCAGTACTTCTGGACACAACCCTTGGTGAAATGTAGCCTTGAATGCAGGCTCATTCCAACAGCTACCAGCAGCCACTGTGTGAAATTCCAGAGCATACTCTGTGACTCTTCTGTCTCCTTGATTAATTGTGAGGAGACTCCCTCCAACCGCTCTTCCGTCAGGTTCGTGGCCAAAAACATGTTTAAACAGTTCAAGGAACCGATCATAGGAAGTAGTGTGTTCATCACCATGCCCCACACAGCGCTGGCCCACTGTAGAGCTTTTCCTGTGAATAAGGTGAGAAATTTTGCGATCTTCTTCTGCTCGTCAGAAATCCCAGAGAGTGAAAAGAAGTATAGGGAGCATCCATCCATCCCTCCATTTACTGTAGCTGCTTATCCTGTTCTATAGGGTCACAGGCAAGCTGGAGGCTATCCCAGCTGACTATAGGCAAGAGGCGGGGTAAACCCTGGACAAGTCACCAGATTATTGCAGGGCTAGTATAGCGAACATTGAAGTGGAAATCCCTTACATTGTGACACTTCACCTGATAACTTTTTAGGAAGAGGAATGAGCTGAGCTGTGTTGACGGGAGATGCGGGGTGTGTTAGGACAGCCTACGACGTTGTGCCATCCTGGTGTTGAGGTTGCTGAGCACCTGCTGATGTTCACCTAACAAACACCCTTGAATATTGAGTGCAGTTTGCTTTGTCTCCTCTGCTGCATCCATAGTGAGGCAAAGTATCCTTTCAGAATGTAGGTACTTATAGATGCAGGCACAGGGGAGACTGGGGGCTTCGCCAACAGCACGCTGAGCCAAAATGTAGAGCAGGAATCATAATCTGGAAACAAGCTAGGATCAGTCGATCAGCAAACAATGCAACAGAGAGTAAGCAAAAGACGGGGTCGGTGATAAAGGTCATACCGTACACTGGAAATCAGGTGGAAAACAAATGGCTCGGTAATGATAGACACAGGGTACTAGACAATACTTCCAGAAGTGGGGAAGTGAGAGCTGAGTATACATAGGAGTGCTTGGTAATAGCTGGATGAGAGACAGGTGCAATTAGTAGTCAGGTGACAGAAGGCACTGTGACTCTTGGGGCTTGTAGTCTGGAGAGGCCATGTTTGGAGGCTGCTCTGAACTCATGTTTTCAACGCCATTACTGACAAAGACATTCAAGAGCGCTTTATCCAGGCCATAATTTTACCATCATTTAGTCAGTCCAATGATTATATTAGATGCCTCAGGAGTTTCAACACAATTTAAAGGGCACCTTGTCATATTTGATAACTTCATGTGAGCTAGTTGTGTCTATTTTTTTTTTAAGTATTTGCAGTGAATGTGGTTATTAGGAGTGGAGAATAAATCATTGCTTCACCGTCTTCAGTGATTGAAACATCATGATGAGAAGAAAGTGCATCAGGGTTATTTTTTCTTATGTAGCAGTTTTTAGCTTGATTCATCACATTGTACAACACAGAAAGAATGCTTACGATAAAGCTGTAAATGAGACCGGATATGAACATACTGTATGTGTGGACACAGAGTTGACTAAGTCTGTATTACCTGAGGTGGAGTAATACTGTAGTTTATGAGCAAACCTATCTTATGCCAGCATGCTGAATTGGTTTTGATATTACACTGAAATCGCACTCCAACACTGAATTTTATCCAAAACAGAAAGAAAAAGAACAATTTGGAATGGATTTGGTTTCAGATAATCTCATTTGAACCTTCTGGAGCTAAGATTTGGTAGCGTCACTCTTTCTTGTTGAGAAATGCTGTTGCATGATCATTACTTGCAGAAGAACTTTTCATGACATTGGTTGTGCTGAACTCTTCTCCTCTGCACAGATTAATTTCAAGTTTGCAAGTGAACATTCAGAGAGAATTAGAGCTGCGAGCAACCCCAAGGCCAATGGAGTGAGCTAGCCAAAAATACAGTGTTGAGAATAAAACTGTCATGTCCAGTCACTTCCAATAAATGTATGTTCAGTACCTGAACTGTCTTATCCATGTACAGTATTTTATTGTCTAAATTGTGGATTTTGTTCTCCAGCCTGTAAAAAATAAAAAAATTGTGGCATGAGCCAGATAGTGTTAGCATGTTAGCTAAAACACAGAGCAATAAATACATAAACAAGGGAAAGCAGACAGCCAGGATGACTCTCTCTCTCTCTCTCTCTGTCTCTCTCATGATATCACTGAGTTTAAATACAAACATACAGCCACCCATCTACCTGAATGAGATAATGATATAAATTCCATAATGAGCATAATAATGATGGTCAGTTTATTTATTATCACTGGCTTCCCACCATATCAGATTATATTGCATGGACACGAGTGTTTTACTGGGAAATATACCACTCGTATTTTTCATATGAGCTACATCTGGGACATGGAGAACCAAAACTATGGCATTAATCTCTATATGAAATGTGTGAGGATCTCGATGAATTGTTTTAATAAATTTGGGTACTTTTTGTTTGTGAATGTGTCTATATAATAAAAAGAAAATCATACATTAGCTTGAAGATATGAAGTTTATCTTCTTGTGTTGAAAAACTCGCATTTTTCAGACAAATACGTCATGGATCTGAGTGACAAAATAATATTGGCTGGCTTTTTTCATGGTATATCAGATGTATTCCATTCAGTTAGCATGATATAGAACTAGTCGAAGAGGAGTTCAATATCATGCTAGCTGAATGGAATTTATCTGATATACCGCAAAAAAAGCCAGCCAATATTATTATTATTATTATTATTATTATTATTATTATTAAAACACAGACACATTCTTTTCGGGTGTTTAACGCATCTTTCCCTTTCAAAATTCTCTTAAAATCTTCCATATTTAATGAAGCAAACCTGGCAGCCCTGTTTGTTTACAAATTGTCACAGCCACTCGCTAGCACGGAAGTTTTAGGTCTCCAATGCGTGATGTCATGTTGTCTTGACAACCATGCAATATCGTAAACCATATTCAATGCTTATTCTCCATTGGGTAGAATGACATAATACAAGTAGGATAAGCGATATGCTAACAATATTGCATGCTATCAAACCAAATGAATGAAACCTGCCAGAAGGGAATAGAATATATGTATTTATTCCATCAAAAAAGTGTCCTGTATGTATAATAATTCCCAATATTTCACTCCGATGATGTCACTCCCAGTGTTTTCCCACTGACGAGATGCTCGTTGTCAAAATGGCAAACCGGTTCAAAATTAAAATTATTTTGATCAACTTGTGTATTTTTTTGTGCATGAGTCCATATAATATAAAGAACATTACTGGTGGCACAAATATATGAAGTTTATCTTTTCATGTTGAAAATATTTTCACTTGTTTGCTTTGCTCACTCATGAATATATTCACCACTCGAAGATAAGCTTCATATCTTCACGCCACCATGACATATCCTCTCCATATCTGACTCACACTGTTACTTCTGTTTGGTTTGTTTACTCTTTCTCTGCCTGTCACTCTGGAGTTGGACTTCTTTCATACCTGAAAATGGGGTGTGACCGTTATCCTGCCTCACATTTTTGAGTATAGCATAATCCTTTTGTTTGTCTCCAACAATTATTCTTGGCCAATTCCCACCCACCAGTTAGATTTCCCTTTGTCATATGACAACTGGAAGCATGAAGGCTTCCCCTGAGACATATGAAGCCATCCTACCCCATCTTGTCAAATTGCTGCTCCTGCTGCATCATGGAAAGGCATAACACACTCTGAGAAAAGATCTCTCCAATCCCTTCCCACATGCATGACCGTACAGATGCCTATGAGTGGCCAGTGTTGCTGTGATTGACAAGGGAGAGTATGTTGTTTAGGAGCTACCACTTTGGTTTTAATAAGTTTGCCCTATTTTTCTTGTGTAGTTTTTTTTCTATTTTTGCTGATGTAGAATAAAAACAAAATACATTTATAAAAGAAAAAAAAAACATGCATGATAATGTTTAACCCTCATCCTACCATGCTATTTTACACCTTAATCTTACCATGTGGGGTCCGTTTGGACCCCAATACTTTTCTTTAAAATTAAAGCTTATAAAGACAAAATCACCAGAACATTGTTCAGAACATCTTATATTAATAACAGCAATACACTAAAGGGCCCAAGGCATAAAGAACACACTTAACCTTCATCCTACCAGCCAATTTTACATACACAAACTACCAGGCGGGGTCCATATGGACCCCAGGAGGGAATACCTTGAAATCAATGCAGTAAGAACCAATTCAATGCAGCAAACAGACATAACTTTATTGAAGAACAAAATCCACTATGGCTGAATATCAATGATGTATTATAAATGCAATAACATTGCAATAATATTGCAATAACTAGCATACATGTAGCAAATTATAGCGCCACAAAAAAAAAAATGGCATTATATACATGATTTTTGCAGCTCATGCAGCTGTAAAACATTCTGGATTACAACTTAGGTCTTTTCTTACAGAATTTAAAACAAAAAAGTAATTGTAAAATAATTTAGGGCTTTTGTTTTGCAGCCTGTGCTTATTGCAGCAGTGGGGTCCACACGGACCCCAAGAAGGAATGCCTTGGTAGTTTCATTATGGAACATGAAAGAAATAAAAGAAGTTAACTTTCAGTGTGCTATTCAATTATAAAATGAAAGACAGATAAACTTTACTCTGGGGTCTGGTTGGACCCCAGTAACAAATTAATTATACCTTCACAATGCAAAAAGCTGATCTTCCGGTGCTTTAGTGTTTTAATTAAGACATAAATTCCGACAAATTCATAAAACGGTGAGGCAGTATGTCACATATTTTTAAAATGGCAAACAAACATATAGGTGCGGGGTCCAGATGGACCCCACTTGGTAGGATGAAGGTTAATGATCCCTAAGTTCAAGAGTCATGGTAAAAAATCCTTCCTGTTCAATGCTGTGAAATAGTGGAATAGCCTGCCACCTCAGATACAGTCAATTCAGAGCTTTCAGTGTTTTAAAAGGACTGTTAAAAGGCACTTTTTACAAAATTCATAATTGTCTTTTTATGCGATTGTTCTTAGTAATATTTCTGCTGATGTTCTAGTCATATGCTTATGAGCGACTTCCATTGTTTGTATTTCTGGTCTGTTTTTTATCTTGTTCCTGCCATCTTGAAACTTTATTGTGGGACCACAATGGAAATAAGTGTATTTTACACTTTTTGTGTAATCCTTGGTTTAGTTTCATGTTTTTTCAGTTGTGGCGTACATGTACCGTATACGGTATAGCTGATTAGCATGTTATTTTACTTCAATAAATTCAATATATATATATATATATATATATATATATATATATATATATATATATATATATATATACACACACACACACACACAGGTAGTCGTCAACTTACAACTGCGTTTGGTTACGACTGACCGGTCGTAAACCGATCTGGTCGTAAGTCGGCCTATGTTAAATGAACGTAAGTACAGTGGTGCTTGAAAGTTTGTGAACCCTTTAGAATTTTCTATATTTCTGCATAAATATGACCTAAAACATCATCAGATTTTCACACAAGTCCTAAAAGTAGATAAAGAGAACCCAGTTAAACAAATGAGACAAAAATATTATATTTGTTCATTTATTTATTGAGGAAAATTATCCAATATTACATATCTGTGAGTGGCAAAAGTATGTGAACCTTTGATTTCAGTGTCTGGTGTGACCCCCTTGTGCAGCAATAACTGCAACTAAATGTTTCCGGTAACTGTTGATCAGTCCTGCACACCGGCTTGGAGGAATTTTAGCCCGTTCCTCCGTACAGAACAGCTTCAACTCTGGAATATTGGTGGGTTTCCTCACATGAACTGCTCGCTTCAGGTCCTTCCACAACATTTCAATTGGATTAAGGTCAGGACTTTGACTTGGCCATTCCAAAACATTCACTTTATTCTTCTTTAACCATTCTTTGGTAGAACGACTTGTGTGCTTAGGGTCATTGTCTTGCTGCATGACCCACCTTCTCTTGAGATTCAGTTCATGGACAGATGTCCTGACATTTTCCTTTAGAATTTGCTGGTATAATTCAGAATTCATTGTTCCATCAATGATGGCAAGCCATCCTGGCCCAGATGCAGCAAAACAGGCCCAAACCATGATACTACCACCACCATGTTTCACAGATGGGATAAGGTTCTTATGCTGGAATGCAGTGTTTTCTTTTCTCCAAACATAATGCTACTCATTTAAACCAAAAATTTCTATTTTGGTCTCATCAATCCACAAAACATTTTTCCAGTAGCCTTCTGGCTTGTCCACATGATCTTTAGCAAACTGCAGACGAGCAGCAATGTTCTTTTTGGAGAGCAGTGGCTTTCTCCTTGCAACCCTGCCATGCACACCATTGTTGTTCAGTGTTCTCCTGATGGTGGACTCATGAACATTAACATTAGCCAATGTGAGAGAGGCCTTCAGTTGCTTAGAAGTTACCCTGGGGTCCTTTGTGACCTCGCCGACTATTACATGCCTTGCTCTTGGAGTGATCTTTGTTGGTCAACCACTCCTGGGGAGGGTAACAATGGTCTTGAATTTCCTCCATTTGTACACAATCTGTCTGACTGTGGATTGGTGGAGTCCAAACTCTTTAGAGATGGTTTTGTAACCTTTTCCAGCATGATAAGCATCAACAACGTTTTTTCTGAGGTTCTCAGAAATCTCCTTTGTTCGTGCCATGATACACTTCCACAAACATGTGTTGTGAAGATCAGACTTTGATAGATCCCTGTTCTTTAAATAAAACAGGGCACCCACTGACACCTGATAGTCATCCCATTGATTGAAAACACCTGACTCTAATTTCACCTTCAAATTAACTGCTAATCCTAGAGGTTCACATACTTTTGCCACTCACAGATATGTAATATTGGATTATTTTCCTCAATAAATAAATGACCAAGTATAATATTTTTGTCTCATTTGTTTAACTGGGTTCTCTTTATCTACTTTTAGGACTTGTGAGAAAATCTGATGATGTTTTAGGTCATATTTATGCTGAAATGTAGAAAATTCTAAAGGGTTCACATACTTTCAAGCACCACTGTACATCACTCTCCCCAGTGGAGAATGAGCGTTAAATATGGTTTACTATATTGCATGGTTGTCAAGGCAACATGACATCACACATCAGAGACATAAAACTTCCGTGCTAGCGAGCAACTATGACAATTTGTAAACAAAAATGGCTGCCAGATTTGCTTCATTAAATACGGAAGATTTTGAGAGAATTTTGAAAGAGAAAGATGCATTGAACACCTGAAAGTAATATGTGTGTATAATAATCATAATAATATTGGCTGGTGCTTTTTTGTGGTCTGTCAGATATATTCCATTCAGCTAGCATGATATTGAACTTGCCTTTGACTCGCTCAATATCATGCTAACTGAATGGAATATATCTGATATACCATGAAAAAACGCCAGTCAATATTATTTAAATATGCCACTCAGTTCTGCAATGTATTTCATATGAAAAATGCAAGTTTTTCAACACAAGAAGATAAATTTCATATCTTCAAGCCAACATGTGATTTTCTTTTTATTACAGTATATCAACAGATTCACAAACAAAACATACCCAAATTTATCAGAACAATTCGATTTCCTCACAAGTGACATATCGAGATTAATGTCACGGTTTTGGTTCTCTGTCCCAGATGTAGCACATATGAAAAATATGAGTGGAGTATTTCCCAATAAAACACTTGTGTCCATATAATGTATTCAATTATATGGTTCAAAAAAGTGTTAAATAACAAAATTTAGTTAAATAACTGAATTATTTCATATTTTAGATTCTTCAAAGTAGCCACCATTTACCTTGGTGATGCTTTGCACACTATTGGCATTATCTTAACCAGCTTCATGAGGTAGTCACCTCTGGAATGCTTTTCAATTAACAAGTGTACCTTGTCAAAAGTTAATTAGTGCAATTTCTTGCCTTCTTAATGCATTTGAGATCAAACAGTAAATAGTAAATAATAAAAATACAGTAAATAGTCCTATTCCACAACTGCAGTAATCCATATTATGTCAATAACCACTCAGCTAAGTAAAGAGAAATGACATCCATCATTACTTTAAGACATGAAGTGTCTTTTAATTCATAAAAATAAAGAAAAAACCCTTTGAATTAGAAGGTGGGTCCAAACTTTTGAGTGATACTGGATGTGGGAATTGACAAGAACAGATTGGGGAGAAAAAGGCCTACATTCCTAATTTTACAGTTATCATATTGCAGTAAGTTTGTAATAATTTAGTATGGCATCTAAAATTGATCTTTGAGACAAATATTCTGTGCACCAAATAAAGAAAAGTGTGACCTTTAATGAAATAATGAATATCGTAATATATCTATATTTAATGACATGAAACAAAGACACATGAGATAGCCATGGAACTATACTGTACACAGTGACTAACCGTGAGAACATAACCCTGGAATATACTGTATGGATGTATGAAATATTAAATATAGGTCCTTATTTTCTAGTCTCAGTTTACTTTCTCCTTTCATACTCATCATGACAGTGTTTGTGGCCAACTGTGAGCTATTATATTTTGGGTTTTATGAAGGAGCCAGAGAGCATCAAAAAAATTTGCCAAGACAAATTGGAGAGAATGACGTCTTTTTCAAAGACGGCATAGCAGTATGTTAGGAAATTGAGAAAATGTTCATGGAAAGGGTTTTTTTATGTACAAAAAATTGAGACTATTTTTTTAAATGGACAGTGACAAACTAAGATCCCCTTGAAGACCCTTATAATGCATACTATGCAGAGATGCCATCCATCACAAATGATAAATAATGCTGTTTTTCCTTCCATCTCAGGTTTTTAGGTTGGTGATGTCAGACATTAACTCAATTCAAAGCCAAATTGTAGAGGTAATGACAACAGCTTGGACATGAAATTATGCCTTTCACCATGGCTGTCTGATTAACACTATGCTGAAAATATGTTTAAAGGGCAAAAACATGGTTGCGGCTAGCTGCTGAGAGAAGTGGAAAATTGGTTTGTTCAGTCAGTGAAGCTAATATCCCAAGCAGGTTCTCTCCTTGTCAGAGAGATAAAGACACAAATGACCTGCTCTCTGCCTGTTGCATAAGTAATTTCCATGCACGGATATTCTATTAGATATAAGCTTTCTTCCTGTTCTGCAGATTATGCAGTGTTGAATATCCTGCATGAAGGTACATACAGTTGGTCTGGACTCCATCTACACACTAGTGTTGTAGTACTCAAGACCGATCTCAAGGCCACTTTTTGAAGGTATCAGTCTCGTCTCAGAATTGACTACATTTTTACTCGGTCTTGGCTCAGTTTCAGGTATAGAAGACTCGGGATTTTATTTTAAGACCGGTCAAGACCACAACTGCAGCGATTTCACTAAATTGCCTATGCATTGTCTGATTTATTTGTTAATATCATTACTGTGCTTATATGTCAAATTTCCTGCTTCAAATGTGACCAATAATGTGAATCATTGCTAAGTTGACATTTTTCTTCCTGTTAATGGCTGTCACCCTTCCCCTACACCCCTTCACACACACTGGTCTGGTCCTGGTCTTGACTCTGTCTCGCTCTGCCTTGGTCTTGACTTGATCTCAACCCCTCAAAGTCTTGGTTGTTTCTTGGTCTCAATACACTTTGGTCTTAGTCATGACTTGGTGTTGGTTTAGGTGGTCTTGACTACAACACACTAAGGAAAAAATCTTCAGTTACATTACAGGCATTTCATAGACACTCTTCTACAGAGCAATGTACAACATACCCAGAGCAGCCTGGGGAGCAGTTGAGGGTTAGGTGCCCTGCTCAAGGGCACTTCAGCCATTCCTGCTGGTCTAGGGAATCGACCTGGCGACCTTTTGGTCTCAAAGCTGCTTCTCTAACCTTTAGATCATGACTTCCCTCAGTGAAGAACCCCCAGTTCTTCAGTGGTTCTTTGGATCTTTAACAGGTACATCTTTCTCCAAATGTTCTGGCTATTAATTGGAAAACCTTTGTTGCAGAGGATGTAGAACCTTCAAAGATTCTCCCAAAAACTGTACATGAGGAAAATAGCATTGCTCATCTCTACTCCTGTTGCTTATGTAGGTTTACACAGGAAGTCCTAGTGAGACTTTTATTATGTGACAGGTATTTTATAGTTAATCACTTCTTTTACAAGTCATAGCATTTTGTTTCATAGTACTCCATTCACTACTGCTTAACACTTACCTTGCCTCAGCAATTTTAGCATTCTGTCTCATCCCTTGCACTTTTCAGTCAGGCAGTTGTGCCTTGGCTTCCCCGGGAAATGACTGGAGTTATGGTGCTGAAAGGCTTTTATTAAAAAGGAACAATTTCATATCAATTGGTGAGGCACATTAAAGTGTCACTGGATGAGGAGACCCAATAAAACCCTGTGGAATCAAATCTCATTTCTCTCTTCTAAGCACTTCGCTTAGTGCCTGGGCTTGTGACAAAATTATTACACCAGCCCCATAGTACATTTCTCATCAGCAGGGTTCTCATTTGTGTAATTTCTCTCCTGTGTGAGGCTATGAATGTCAGGTGTGGAGGAAGGAATAGCAGGATTGACTTAAAGATGGAGGTCAAGTCTGCTTGGGGAATAGATTAACTGTCAGACTGCACTAAAGTATTCCCTTAACTGGCTTGGAGAATGGCCAGTGGTCAGCAGACCAGCTCTGGTCAGCATGGGGAGGTCTCCTTGAGTGTTCAGAATAAACAAAATGAAGGTGATGAAGAGCAATGCTTAATGGATATTTTGGCTGTTTCGCCTGAGACAGCTCTGACATTAGGATAGAAGCAGTCAGCTATTGATCTGCAGGGACTGGAAGAAGGGTATGAGCGTAGGCCTTGAGTTGATTGGAGAGTGCCTGAAGGATGTTCAGAATTCTTAAAGATTAACGAAGTCATGTTCCAAGTGTCCGGGGGGTGGGAGTCGTGCAAATCACTTGTATTGCCTTCTTTCTTACAGTTCTTTCATCTTATTTAGTCTTCAGCAGTCTGTTCTGTTTCCCAGATCTCATTAAATGCTGCCTACTAATCCTAGCTTTCTGATCCTCTTCAATTCACTCGCTTTGAGCCATGGTACAGACTAAAATGTCTACAAACCAAAAGACAATTTGTCAAATGTGCCAACACTTGAAAGACAAAAGACACCGTTTGAATGCATCAAGAAGACATTGCCATTTTGGGTAGCATGCTTTCCGATGTTAGGGTTTAAAATTGTCCTTGTATGATAACTGAAGTATATGACAGTTTCATTGTATCATGATATTAATCAACCATTTCAAAACACAAGCTAGTGTGAAACTGACAGGAAAATGTATGACATAATCTTTCTACAAAGGTCTCTTTCATTTTTGTATCCATGGATCAATTATATATGCCGCCTATCTGTCAGGGTTGCAGGGGAAGCTGGAGTCAATCCCAGCTGACTTCAGGCAAGAGGTGGGGTACACCCTGGGCAGGTCATCAACCTATCACAGGGCTGACACAGAAAGGAACAACCATTTACACTCACATTCACACCGATGGGCAAGTTAGAGTAGCCAGTTGACCTTATCCGCATGTCTTTGGACTGTGGGAGGAAACCGGAGCACCCAGAGGATACCCATTCAGGTACAGAGAGAACATGCAAACTCCATACAGAAAGGCCCCAGTTGGCAGCAAGGTTTGAACCCAGAATCTTGGAGTAGGTAATGTGAAATTAACAGGTCGACAATTAAGTTATTCCACGAAATTGAGTCGAACATGAGCTGATAGCTGACAAGACGCGTAGCATCGAATTGGCTATAAGTCATATATGACGTGATTAAGTGGAATAACCATTTTATTCTATACACATTCACTGGAGTTTGAGAAACAGATAATTTTTATTTTTTGCAAATTCGATAAATAAAAACTTTATACAAAACGTCCGACAAAATAATTTCTGCTAAGAATGTAAACAAACCGGCGAAATGATAGTAGCAATTTGTGAAAAATGCTACAATAATAATTCTTGAAAAATGAAAAAGATACGTTCTCACCATCAAACACTTTTATTCTGTATTTTGTTGCTTTTTGTATTTTTATGGGTTTTGTTTTCAAGTAGAGTTATTTCGTCCTCGGTTGGTTCAGCAAAATGCTCCGCCATTTTGCTTTTCTCTACTCATGGTATATGAGCTGATAGCCTAATAGTAGAGTAGCGATACAGAGCATGTGATTGCTCATATCCAGTGAATGTGGATAGAATAATAATAGATATAAATGCATTTTAATTTGTATTTTGCAAAAAAAAAACCTCAACAAACATCTTTTTCCCCCCACCTTTCTTTCCAAAACAGGTAATATTAACAGTATGAGAGAGTTCTTCAGTTTCTGCGGCATGAGTTGATTAGAATTGGATTTTGGTTACTTGTTCTGAGGCCGAGTGATTCCATACACAGCAGACTGAGCACTCCCATTTAAATGATGTACAATAAGCATTCAGATGAAAACAGCATCAATCATTTGGTACGCCCTTCATTTAGAAAGCAGCCCAATTTTTAATAGGATATCCTTCAAAATAGAGCCAAGTGCTGAGGATGCACAGTAAGAGCTCTGAAATCAAGTGTATAAAATAACTGTGTGCTGTGTGCTGACCACTTGCTTTGATGTGGTTACAAATGACCTGAGTTGTTTCATGCGGATGTTATTCTTTATCAAACCCTCCAGTACATCTGAGATTGGTCAGGACATAATAAAACAACCTGCTATTTATTAAAGGGATTATTTGAATATTGTAGTCTACTGAAGTTCCACTACTTCAAACGCAAGTATTACCCCGATTACAATATATATATATATATATATATATATATATATATATATATATATATATATATATATATATATATATATATACACACTTTCATTTTGATTTATCTTCCTTTTTATAACAGATTGACCAAAATCATAACCAGCACTGGATCCTGATAAATTTTGTTTGTCTTCCATATCGCTCTAAATCATTTCTGTAGGCAGACATCATTAATAACACTTAACAGTTGACAGTGTATTTCTGGTCAAAATCTCTCAGGAGAATTACACAGAATTGCCATTTTATCAAGTACACATCAGTAATATAAATGTGTTTCACCTCTTTTGCCCTTCAGGGGCCATGTTCCAGAATCATCCTAGCTGCGAAATCTTATTTGTTTTAGAACTATGCTTAAACAATGATATACATGAAACATTCAAGTACACTTAAAGTGCCATGTTAACAATTAGTGCACTTAAAGTATGTTAAAACGGAACATCTTTATGGAACTTTTTTTCTGAGTGTGTTATTACTATAAAAAATAGCAGTGGCCTTCGCCATGTTAAGTGTACTTACTGTATATATGCTAAAGTGGACCTACAGTATTTCAGTGATGTACTCTTACAGTATACTGTACAGTGTTATGTATTGGTAGGGCATACTGTTAAAAACAAATAATCACCAATAGGGTGGGTATTTCTCTTTTTCCATAGCAATTTGCAAACACTAACAATTTTTTTTTATCTGTTTAAAGAAAATAAAGTACATTATTGTACTTTTAAGGGTACAATGGCTTGTCACCGGGGCAGTATCCTCTAAGGTACTTATCTGTACCCTTTATATACTGCTTGGGAACATATATGTACCTTTATGGCCCTAAAAAGGTGCTCATAGTTATCGTGGGGTCTAATAATGAGCCGTAGGGGATACATTAGTGTAGCTTGTACCTTGAGGGACAGAAATGGACTCCAACTGTACCACTATTTCTAACAGCATACATTCAACATTATCTAATGTCTATAAACAAGGTATTTCCTGCTATCACTTATGTTATAACAGCTTAAACCATTGTTCCCCTCACCATCCTCTCCACTCGAACCATTACAAAGCACTGACACTGGAGACTCCTTCCATAAATAACCAAACTACCACATCAACCATGATTCATGTTTATGTAAAGCGTCTACAATACAAGCCCCTATGAATTAGCTGTTAATTTAGACACTATAAAATAGGGTTGGTTGTCACTTTTCAATTTGGATGCCATAGCTCTTGAATAAAATAAGTAATAATAACAAACTCATATTCAGCTAAATCTATGTAGCACTCCAGTGCCCAAATTCCAGAATAATGTTTCTTTGCTTCAATGGGGGAAGCCATGGTCTAATGGTTAGACCATGCTTTGGGACCAGAAGGTCGCCGCTTCGATTCCTCGGACCAGTAGGAATGTCCAAAGTGCCCTTGAGCAAGGTATGTAACCCCCAACTGCTCCCCAGGCTGCTCTGGGTATGTTGTACGTCTCTATGGATAAGAGCGTCTGCTAAATACCTGTAATGTAATGTAACTGATCTCCTCACCCTCCATCAGAGCCTGACCTCAACAAAATCTTGTGGCTGAATGAGCACAAATCCTGCAAGCAGTGCTCCAAAATCTAGTGGCTTTTACGATCAGAGCAAAGAGGGGATTTGATCTGGAATGGGATGTTCAACAGGTATCTGGTCATTTTTTACAAAAGTCCTTTCACACAATTGTTGTAAATAATCCTGAAGATGTGAGTGTCAAGCGAATGGGTGTAAAAATAAGCATTGAAGTAGTGAACACACACAAACAGTAAGCACACTCACCCAGACTTTGAGAGCATTTTGCTGCCTATAAACTCCATCGCTGGCCACTCTATTTTTTTTTCCTCAATTTTTTTTCCTTGTATTTTTATGTGGCATGCTTTTGTTTGTTTATATTCACTGAGAAAAGTGATATTTTTAGACAGGAAGAATCACATTGCTATGAGAATGGACACTGTTTACTAGTATCCGTGTCAGTACTGCATACGTGTTATCTCGCCGAGTGAAATTTAAACTTCATAAAAGTGAAGTCTGTTCAGTCGCAGATTTTGTTGCCAGTAAAAATCACATGGTTACAGAACATTTCTGATTAGATTTTTAGAATTAAAGGTCTTTATTTGTCACATGTACATTACAAACCTGGAAGTCGACTGTAGCTGAACTGGTATGCTGTGTGAAATTGTTTGGAGGGAGGATTGGTGACTAACATACAGGTGAAACCAAAATGGCAGAGTGGCAAAATACAATCACTTGTATTCGATTGGAACCTCAGCAACTTACACAAAAAAAAAAAAAAAATCCATCAAACATCTTTAAATATAATTAGTAGGTATTTAAAATAAAGATGACATGTTCTTAGAACTTGTGTGAAAGGACTTTAGATTTGTGCAAAAAGACTTGTGCTAAATGACCGTACACCGTTCAAAAAGCACGTGTGATGATTAGGTGTCCACATACTTTTGGCCAATACTCTATTTTTTCTTGCATGTTGTGGTGATTCTGATTATGATGATATAACTGCAAATCATAGTTGTTGAAGATAAACCTGATGACTACTACAACTTTCCCTGAATGCACACACATGTTGTATGGATTTACTTGTATGTTGTTTTCTGCTGCCAGAAATGCACCTTGTTCAAAGTGTGTGTTTGAGCAGCTCATTTGAAATGCTGGGTCATAAAAAGTCAGTGTGCTGCTGTTGCTGCTACTCAGAATGTAAATCCCATCTGAGCAAAACTTTCTGATCAAAGCCCTTTAAAGGACATTTCATTTTGACATTGTTATCTTCCTTTTCCTGAGCAACACTTAATTATTTGTCACAGGCACCGAACAGTCCTTCCACATTGATTCAGGTGCTGCCACGAGTGGTCTAAACCCTCTCATCGACAGTATTGCAAGCTAATTCCCGCTCTGAATCATCACACAGCCTCATTTGAACTTCCAGAGTGTTAGTCTGGCTGTGAAATTTTTGGTATTTCTTTCTGCTTTCATATGAGTCATGACTATTGTATTGTACAGTGGGTGAGGAATAATTTTCAGTGAATAAGGAATACAATTCAACAGGGAGCCTGGTTATCGGTGGTGTAATCAACAATGTGGATATGTGATTTTTTTTTTATCATAAAGGTTATTTATTTATTTATTTGTTTATTTATGAAAGAATGACACATTTTTAGTTAATGTTGTGGAGCTTCCATTAAAAAAAAGTTAGTTCCTGTAACAGTAGCTATAAATAATCCTTCTTTGACCAGCCTCTTTCCCTTCTCTCTCTCTCTCTCTCTGTCTCTCGCTCTCTGAGTTACTACTACAACCCCAATTTCATAAATTTGGGACACTGTGTAAATCGTAAATAAAAATAGAATGATAATTTGCAAATCATGGAAACCCTATATTTCACTGAATATAGTACAAAGGCAACATATCAAATGTTGAAACTGAGAAATTTTATTGGTTTTTGAAAAATATGTGCTCATTTTGAATTTGATGTCAGCAATACATTTCAGAATAGTTGGGACAGGAGCAACTAAAGACTGAAAAAGTTGTGTAATGCAAAATAATATTAATAATAATAATAATAATAATAATAATGGGCAGCACGGTGGTGTAGTGGTTAGCGCTGTCGCCTCACAGCAAGAAGGTTCAGGTTCGAACCCCGTGGCCGACGAGGGCCTCTCTGTGCGGAGTTTGCATGTTCTCCCCGTGTCCGCGTGGGTTTCCTCCGGGTGCTCCGGTTTCCCCCAAAGTCCAAAGACATGCAGGTTAGGTTAATTGGTGACTCTAAGGCCCTGTTCACACGGCAACGGATTCAGGTGAATCTGATAAAATTGTTTATCGTTTCGGCCTGGCGTCCACGGCACCGGCGTTTTGGGTGCCCCAAAACGAAATCTTTTGAGAACGGGTTCCAGAGTGGAAAAATCTGGCAATGACGCTGTTGCAAAGTCGTCTGAATGAGTAGAACGGATTTGTTTATGATGACGTCACAACCACATGACTGTCAGTGCTTCACGCCGGGTAGAAGTGTAACGAACTCGATGCGAGTTGTCAACAAATCCTATAACTTGGTTCATGAAACACGCTTACAAAATATTTTCACTGTGAATATTTATTGTGTAATGGTGCAAAGTGAGAGAGAGAGAGAGAGAGAGTGAGTGAGAGAATAGCCCTTAGGGCAGAGTCTTTAGTCCAAACACTGCGGAAGTACTGAGTATAACCAAATCGCGCACTGCCCGTGCGTTTTCCAAAAACAAAAACAATCCCGCCAGCAAAAATAGGAAACAAAAAAGGAGCGATCCCACCTCTTCAGATGTTGGTTTAAGTCCAACAATACATTCCTCAAAAAGGGCATAGAAGAACAAAGTAATCCATCAACGTGTAGCATTCAATTTATTCTGGACCATTAAAGAATTCTGGAGGATCTCAGAATGTTGGTGTACCGGCTTCCATCTACCCCCATTCATTCCTCTTTCCACGTCTTTCATTTTACGCTACTGATTAATAATCAAAACTTTATGTGGCTAATGCTACAGAAGAAGGGGTTTATGCGCATGTGTCTACTTCTTCTATTGTTCTGGTGTCTCTGATGGGACCGTCTTACAGTGCACGTAGAGGTGTGGCATGTGTATTGCATCGTTTTCAGCAAGCGTTGCGTTGCAATATGTACCTGATATTTTACTGATCCATTGCCCATGTGGACGCGATATTTAAAAAAAAAAAATCTCGTTGCCGTTGTCGTGTGGATGTAGCCTAAATTGACCGTAGGTGTGAGTGTGAGTGTGAATGGTTGTCTGTGTCTATGTGTCAGCCCTGTGATGACCTGACGACTTGTCCAGGGTGTACCCCGCCTTTCGCCCGTAGTCAGCTGGGATAGGCTCCACCTTGCCTGCAACCCTGTAGAACAGGATAAAGCGGCTAGAGATAATGAGATGAGATGAGATGAGATGAGATGAGATGAGATGAGATGAGATGAGATGAGATGAAGGCATTGAATATGTTCAAGCTTTTCAATATTTTGGCAGTTTCTTCACATCTACTAAAAAAGACATTGAGTTCAGAATCAGAAAGGCATATGGAATTGGAAACAAACTCAATGTAATCTGGAAATCCAATCTTCCAAACCAGCTCAAAAGAGATTTCTTTTGAGTTGCAGTTGAATCCATCATAGTGTATGGGTCCAACACTTGGACTCTCACAGCATCACTAGAGAAAACTCTAAATGGCACCTACATACAAATGCTACGCACAGCACTCATCATCTCATGGAAGCAACACATCACCAACAAAGAGCTGTATGACAACCTGCCACCCCTTAGTGAAACAATACGCCAGCAGAGATTATGCTTTGCTGGTCACAGCTGGCATAGCAAGCATGAACTAGCAAGTGATGTTCTCCTTTGGAACCCAAACCATAGCAAGTGATAAAGAACACTGCTAAAAACAGATATTGATCAACTCATTGAAGATGCTGGATGTCGTTACAAAAACTTGCCAAATGCCATGAACAATCGGGACAATTGAAGGAGATGTGTCATGAAATGCTGAACAAGCTCGACCCAGTAGTAGTACAACCCCAATTCCATAAATTTGGGACACTGTGGAAAATGTAAATAAAAAAAAAATAATAATAATAATTAATGAAAAAAACCCCAGACGATTTGCAAATCATGGAAACCCTATATTTTATTTAAAATAGTACAAAGACAACATTTCAATTGTTGAAACTGACATTTTTTATTGTTTTTTGAAAAATATGTTCATTTTGAATTTGATGTCAACAACACATTTCAAAAAAGTTGGGACAGGGGCATGTTTACCACTGTGTTGCAACACCTCTACTTTTAACAACACTTTGTAAACGTTTGGGCACTATGGAGACCAATTGCTGCAATTTTGAAAGAAAACCGATGTCCTATTCTTGTCTGATATCCAATTTCAGTTGCTCAACAGTTCAGGGTCTTCTTTGTCGTATTTTACACTTCATAATGCGCCAAATGTTTTAAATGGGAGACAGATCTGGACTGCAGGCAGACCAGTTTAGCACCTGGACTCTTTTACTATGGAGCCATGCAGTTTTAATATGTGCAGAAAGCAGTTTGGCATTATCTTGCTGAACGAAGCAAGGTGTTCCCTGAAAAAGATTTTGTCTGGATGGCAGCATATTGCTCTGAAACATGTACATATCAATCATTCAGCATTAATGTATAATCCAATTTCATTGGTCACCTCTTCTAGTTTTTGTAAAAGAGCTGCGGCATCATTTAGATGATCAGAAAGGATTGCTAAATCGTTAGCATAGTCAGTATTTATTAATTTGACAGCTGGACAACGATTACGTCTTCTGGGTACAAGAGTAAATGCGAGGTTGTGTTGTTGATATTAAGAGCTTTCCGGAGTACATAATCCAGACAGATAATGAAGATATAAAGAGCCAATGTGTTTTGTAGAACAACAGCTGTGATTTCGAAAAAGTCACTGTCGCCATCTGGAGATCTGACTTGGGCTTTGGTGGTTTCATAGAGCCTCATAATTCCATTTACAGTTTCTCAGACTCAATAAGACAAAAATACAGGCTGTCATGTTACTGAAAAATCATAAAGCACTCTGTCTTGAAGCCTATCCCTCCTACGATGTTAAAATGCTAAATAAACATGTCCAAACAGAATATTTCAACATGAGCATCAATATCAATCTTTAATTGGTACTCATAACCTTCAGGAAATGACAGACTTTTTGGTGTGTGTTTCTGGTAAAATGAAACAGTATCTTTAAAAAAAAGCCATACAATCAATATATTGTTTGTTAACTGTTATTGCCTGGTAGTGCAATTTTTGAAGCCTTTTTGTGTGTGTGTGTGTGTGTGTGTGTGTGTGTGTGTGTGTGTGTGTGTGTGTTCGTTCTGTAAGCATTCAGACCTCAGACATTCCAATTAATATTTTTATTTATTCTATCCACATTCACTGGATATGAGTAATCACATGCTCTGATTGGCTACTCTACTACTAGGCTATCAGCTCATATACCGTGAGTAGAGAAAAACAAAATGGTGAAGTGTTTTGCTGAACCAACCAAGGACGAAATAAAAACTCTACTCCAAAACAAAACCCCCAAAAATACAAAAAAGCAACAAAATATGGAACGAAAGTATTTGATGGTAAGAACATATCTTTTTTCAAGAGTTATTATTATCACATTTTTCACAAATTGCAGCTGTCATTTCACCGGTTTGTTTATATTCTTCATGTTTAAGCATTAAAATTTGTTGAATTTTTTTAGACATGGTTCAAAGAAGTTTGAAAATTACAGAACTGAAATGTCCTATGAAGAATTAAATAACTGTCTAAAGCTATTCGATACCTCAGCACGACTGCAAGACACCACTTTCTCTAAAACCCCCCCCCCCCCCCCCCCCCCCCCCCCACACACACACACACAATACTAAAGTCAATTCGTGCAACCATTGATAGGCATTAAAGAAGTCTGCCTAAGCAGAAATTATTTTGTCGGATGTTCTGTATAAAGTTTTTATTTATCAAATTTGCAAAAAATAAAAATAAAAATGCTCTGTTTCTCAAAATCCAGTGAATATGGATATAAGAAAACAATTATTCCACTCAATCTCGTCGTACATGGCTGCGCACCTCGTTGGCTATCAGCTCATGTACGACTCGATTTCATGGAATAATTGTTAAATATATATGTGGCGCAAAAAAAAGCAGTTAATTATGGTGAGCCATGATCATATTGAGAGACTAAATGTATAGAAATAACGTTGTGTCTTCTTTGATTGGTGTTGTGGTTATCACTGTCACCTCACAGCAAGAAGGTTCTGGGTTCGAGTCCAGCGGCCGACGGGGGCCTTTCTGTGTGGATTTTCCATGTTCTCCCCGTGTCTGCGTGTGTTTCCTCTGGGTGCTCCGGTTTCCCCTATAGTCCAAAGACATGCGGTTAGGTTAACATGGGGTGGCCTTGGGCTGAGGTGCCCTTGAGCAAGGCATCTAACCCCCAACTGCTTCCCATGCACTATAGCATAGCTACCCACTGCTCTGGGTATGTACAGTATGTGTGCTCATTGCTCACTTGTGTGTGCATACAGTACGTGTGTTCACTGCTTCAGATGGGTTAAATGCAGAGGACGAATTTCACTGTGCTTGAGTGTGCATGTGACAAAGTCGTCTTCTTCTTCTTATATTATTATTATTAGCATCATCATCATCACACACCATTCATGGTTCTGATTGGCTAAAAATAAGAAATGCCTCAAGGAACAGCTCCCCAATCAGGAGAAAGCTACTTTGAATTGATGAAGGATAGCAAATTTCTATGGAGACAAGGCTGAAAATTGACAGTTGTATTTTTTGACTGAAGCACTTCTTCCTGGAAGCAGGTTCAGTGAAGAGGCTTATTGGGAAAACTGTAATACACTGGACTTTAGAAACCATTACTGGGAAGAGTTATATCTCAGAGCATGGCTTCGAGAAAAGTAGAGAATAAGGAGGTGGAAAGCTAAATAGAGATGATATGAAGACTTGTGAGTAGAAATGACTCTGCAGGCTTGGCTAAGCTTTGTCCTTCTGGCACATGTGTAGTGCCAGCTTGCAGAGGCATGATCTGCCACAAGGCAGCTGCCAGGGGAGCTCCCAGAGGGCTGGGCACTGGTTCAGCAACAAAGTCCAGCTGTTTGAAATGCTCAGGGATGTTGGCTTGGAATTTCTCAGGTCATGTTGTGTGTGTTGGGCTGTTTGAATGAGTTCGAACAACACACTTTTGGTTCTGCTGAAAAGCCTCATCCTTAATCAAGTTAAGAATTAAAACTGTACATATAGAGGGGCTTTTTTATTTTTTTTTTGTATAGGAGTCTAACTGTAACATTGCACCACACTTAATATCTCAGTTGGATTGATTTAATCCGTAGTTCCTAGCATTTTTAATGCCTCTACTACTAAGTGGTGGAGGTATTACCGTATGTTTTCGTGTTGTCCATCTGTTCATCCGTCCTTCTGAGATTCTCTTTAGTGCAATATCTCAAGAACAAGATTGTAGGATTTGTATGGAATTATCACTAACCAGCAATTTGGCTTAAGTGATTAGAGTTGAGCCAAATTGGGCCAAGGTCACAGCAAGGTTAAACTTCTGAAATAGCTTTTTTTTTTATAGTTTCCTTCCTGTTTGTCATACAGAACTGGCACTTACATATTCATATTCAGGAATTCAAGACCCATTTCCCAGCAATTGATGATTTTTGTCATCAGTCCATCCATGCATCTGTTCATCTGTGCAAGACTGTCATGAGTGCAATATCTAAAGAATGAGTGGTAGAACGTCGGGATGTAAGATTTATATGGAATTACGATTGTAAACAACAGATGAACTGCTTAGATTTTGGATTTGATCCACAAAACATTAAGGTCACATCAAGGTCAGTTGTCTACAGTAGCTTTTCTTCAATAGCTTCATTACTGTTTGAAGCATATTTTAAGGGTTTTTCTGCATTACAAATTAGTCACAAGAAGAAGAAGGACTTGTTGGTGGTGGAGGCGTGCCAGTCAGCTTTCAATTCTATTTGTTTCCATTGAAGGCATACTTTAAATTCTATCAAAAATAATGTGGTATAAGCAGAGGTGGACAGTAACAAAGTACATTTACTTGAGTACTGTACTTAAGTACACTTTTTGAGTATCTGTACTTTACTTGAGTATTAATTTTTTTGGCAACTTATGACTTTAACTTCACTACATTTGAAAGACAAATATTGTACTTTTTACTCCACTACATTTCTATCAAGGTCCTCGCAACTCATTACTATGAACTGGCTTTGAAAGTGGATGTTTTTTACTTTTCTTTTCTAAAACATGATTGTTTTTTTCACAGGTGACACTGAGACAGCCTATCAGTAATCACTAAGGTCACGTCTCATCCATAGACTAGATAAAATCAAGTTCAATGATTTCTCCGCAGCATTATTTAACACGATCAGTTGATGGCAGAATGGAAGGAGGCAGTACTTCTGGGGAATGCATGTACCCATGGCTATAGCTAGAACCCATTTTTTCAGTTTTCTGAAAGGAATAAAGAGTCATTTTGTTTTAAATGTTTGCTTTGTTTGCCTAAATCAGAGCACATCACAGCCTACAAAAACTTGCTGTCTGGCCTGTGGAAGCATACTGGGGTATGTAAACATTTTATTCCAAGAGAAAGCTTGCAGTGAAGTTGTCTGTGCTTTTAGAGCTAGTGATAACATTGCAATAGCTATGCAGTCTGGCTAGTCAAATGGTGAACATTTTGGATGGGGAAGCCCAATACCAAAGTTGCGCAGGTGACGTCATCAGTGTGTGTGTGTGCCTAACTTGTCGTAGCCCCATAATATGCACAATCCCGCCAGCGGAACGTTGTACTAGTCATCAAAAAGACTTTACTACCATAGTGCCAGGGGTGCAGATACGGTTTTGAACTGGGGGGGACAAAAAACTGGGGGGGACAAAGCTGCCAGCAAACCAACCCCAACCCCGATATGCCTGTCAAACTTGTTGTGGGTAACCATAGCAACCAAGCTCGAGCTCGCAACCTGTGCAGTCTGCGCAGCTCAACCAACCGAATATCAGTCTTTGTTTTGTTTTATGTGAGTTGTTGCAACTATGTATATACTGCTGTGCACCTCAATAAACCGAATGGTAATTAGTCTTTTGATTTTTCCGTGAGGTTTGCCTTATGCAAAGAAATACAGCATAGACGTTTTTTCCTCCCTATAAGTGGGGGGGACCGAACGAGGTGAGTTTAAATCTGGGTGGGACGAATCCCACCCGTCCCACCCTCTATCTGCACCCGTGCATAGTACTACACTACTATGACATTACACAGAGTCTTAAGTAATACATTACGACTTGATCATTGCCATTCTGGTAACAGTAAATTTATAACGGGCCGTGTCCGCGACGTACAACACACGACGAGAAATGTTTAAACGACCATGTAAAACTGTTAACATTCTGTTGGCTAATACAGAGCCCAACGCGGGGGGGGGGGGGGCACGAGCGCGGGTGCGAAAAAAAAAAACGGTCCCACAAAAAAAAAGACGGGCGGGGGGGCGCCAGCAGGGGGTTTCGCCCGGGGAGTAAATCACTCTAGGATCGCCACTGGTCACATCAGCTATCCAGTATGATTTTGAGTCTGAAAAGATTTTGCTAGCATGTCAGGTGGAACTTCACTGACTACCTAGCTTAACTTTAAACCACCATGATTCCACAAGCAGATTCATATGTGCATGAATACATACACTTGTGCACGCATGCTCTCACATGACCTGTGAGATGGACAGTGTTGTACTAGTCAGTCACAACAAATTGCTGGAATTTTTTGTTTTGATGTCAGATGATGGTCTTGCATTTTTTTTTTTTTGGTCTTGCTTAAAGCAGTGTTGCTGTTGGGCAGTTATTAAGCTTGAGGTATGGACCTGGGTTGTAAGCAGGTTGGATTGTAATTTTTATTTTCTGAGCAAGCTGCATTTACAGCTATTCCACTCTCCCTGATTAACATACACATGCATGTGCTCACACACTGACAGAGCTGGGTCAGAACACTACCATGCTGCTTTGTGGGGTGGGGAGGAGTGTTACAAAAAAAAAGAAAAAAAAAGACAGTGGCTCTTTTTCAGTTCAGTTGTGTTTCATTTTGTAACATTCTACTAGGAGTTTATTCTACGGGTTCTACAAGCTAGTCAGTAAATCCAGTCAGTTGCTTCAGAGGCATTAGGTTTTGTAAGCACTGTGGCAATAATACAACAATGCGTTGACAGAAAATGTACTTTTAATACTGAAGTATTTTTAAAAGCAAGTACTTCAGTACTTTAACTTAAGTAAAAATTTGTACAACTTTCACTTGTATTGGAGTAACATTTGACCAGTGGGATCTGTACTTTGACTTAAGTAATGAAGTTGAGTACTTTGTCCACCTCTGGTTATAAGTTGAGCAGGTAGTGAATTAGAGAATGAAAAATAAGCATTGGTCTTACCACATTGTTTTAATTCATTGGTTCAGTACTTTATCAGAATCTTAAATTAACTGACTAGACAAATAACTTCTTGTATGCACAACCAAACAAGTGTGAGTTACTTCTTAAATACTCAGAGGCCCCGATTGATTAAAGGCTGCACATTAAAATGAGTAAAATAATATGTTGGTAATTGACACAGGGTTAGTGGTGTACGGTGGCTCATTTTTGCACCTCGTAATAATGCATGGTAACAGAGCAGTCTCTGGGCCATCAGGCACAATGGTGCTCCCTGCAGCAGAGTTAAAACTTCAGCATATTCCTGTCTAGAAATAGAGGCTGGAGAGCCATGGCCTGTGGGTATTGCCATAATACCTATTATGATAATAACTGCACGCCTAATGGTCCAGTCACCTGCACTAATATAGTAAGGATTTCACTGCTATGCATGAGCAGAAAATAATTACAGTTGAAGAAATGTGATCTTGGTGTCATAGATAAAGCATGAATTCAAAACTGTTCTCCAACTGTGTGAGTATGGGCATCAGGAAACAAAAAGGGTTAGCCCCTTTTTTTCAAATCAAAGATTCTGATGGAAATAATAAAATGAAAAATGAACAGCCAGCATCCAAGAACAGGAATCTGAGGCTACATGGGCACAGTCTAAGCAGAGGTTTACCGAGTTGAAGACTGGAAAAAGTCACTTGGTCTTTTTCAAATCTTCAGTTATCTGGGTTAGCACTGTCGCCTCACAGCAAGAAGGTTCCAGGTTCGAACCTCACAACCGATGAGGGGCATTTCTATCTGGAGTTTGCATGTTGTCTGCGTGGGTTTCCTCAGGGTGCTCTGGTTTCCCTCACAGTCCCCCACAAGCATGCAGTTAGGCTAACTGGCTACTCTGAGGCCAAGTTTACATTAGACCGTATCTGTCTCGTTTTCTTCGCGGATGCACTGTCCATTTACATTAAAACACCAGGAAACGGGAATCCGCCAGGGTCCACGTATTCAATCTAGATCGTGTCTAGTCCGGTGCTGTGTAAACATTGAGAATACGCGGATACGCTGTGCTGAGCTCTAGTTGGCGTCGTCATTGGACAACGTCACTGTGACATCCACCTTCCTGATTCGCTGGCGTTGGTCATGTGACATGACTGCTGAAAAACGGCGCGGACTTCCGCCTTGTATCACCTTTCATTAAAGAGTATAAAAGTATGAAAATACTGCAAATACTGATGCATATACTGCCCATTGTGTAGTTATGATTGTCTTTAGGCTTGCCATCCTTCCACTTGCAAGTGGTAAGTGATATGCACTGGGATCACACACACAACGGCTCAGTCCCGAATCATTACTCGTGTGCTTCACTCGCGCGCTCTGTGAGCTGCGCAGGGCCGGAGTGCGCACCCTCCAGAGGGCACTCGCTGCTCAGGGCGGAGTGATTTGGAGCGCAGGATGCCTGCGGAGCCGAGCGTATCCGTGTATTGGTGTTGCTGTGTGCACGCGAATCGTGTATTGGTGTTGCTGTGTGCACACTAATCGTTTTAAAAACGTTAATCTGATGATCCGCTGATACGGTCTAATGTAAACCCCACCTAAATTGTCAATTGATCAAGCTTGGAGAGGGATGGACTCTGCCAAGTTTAAATGCCCTAGACACATCAATGATGGACTTTTAAAAATGTCATCACTGTTGCCCTTACAGCCCTTGCTGGCTATAGGGAGAAGGAGAAGAAGTTATCCAGGTTTGTTGAGTCCATCTTTACCACAGCCTCAGATTAGTATTCTTGGTGATGTGGTCTTCTGCTGTTGATGTCCATCTACCCTCACCCTATTAACCTGATTCACATCCCCTATTCTCGGTTGACTTGGTCATGAATCTTCGTTGCAACACGGTGGTTCACATATCATTTGAAATGGTACAAGTCGATCTTTCCAGTGATCCTAGATTCTTGTCTATATGATGAAATATTAGCAAGAAAAATAATTTTTAATTTACATCAAAGTTAATCATAGTTCCAATTTGCATAAAGTTCTGTGTCCTTTTCTTCATGCATAACTCTTGTTTGAATAACTCATGAACTCATCATTGCATAGATATGGAATATATATCATAATAAAGAATGGAACTAGAGTTTTGTATGGATGCTAGTTATATTTGTAAAGTATTTGTACATACTGAACTAATCACATTATGAAAACAGATCAAACTTCTGCAAAGTAATATATTTACTCGTTTCTTTACCCATCCTGCTTACATTCCTGCTTCTTGGTTGAATAAGTCACGAAGTCCATATCATTTTACAATGTACTGCATATCACAACTGTCAGCATGTGCAGGCACTTATGGACACAATTGCAGGGGAGAGCAGGTGTGTCACAAACTGGTAATCAAATCCAAGACGTACTGTAAGGCGAGAATCAGAGTCAGGGTCGTGCCAAAGGTCGGTCAATGTACAAACAAAGTATCAGAGGTAAATAACAGTCTCAAAGTCCGAAAGTAAACGCAAACAGGGTCAAGATCACTAAAGTCAGGCAGAATAACAAATGGCTGAGTATGATCAGGTACAGGGACACAGCACGATACTTTGTGTTGTGTGTTTGTGACTGCAGTCTTTAAATAGGGTGTGCTGATTACTGGGGATATGGAACAGGTATGGCCTCAATCAGAACTCAGGAGAGGGAGGGCCCTGTGGCGCTTGGGAGATGTAATCCGTGGCGGCCATGTTTGAAGGCTGCTATGAACTTGCATTATCAGTGACAACAACTAGAAGGGCACTTGGTAGAGTGCATACCTCCACCAAGCCACATTGGGATTTGCATCAAAATCTAGTCAATTGTTTCTTGGCCCATGGCTCACCTTTCCTCAAAATGTCATCAAAAGCCGTTCACTACTTTTTGAGTTACATTGAGAACAGCCAAACAAACAAACAAACAAATGGAGGTGAAAACATAATCTCCTCCAACAACACTCAACAGAGGTTATAAACAGCTGAACGTACATGTTCTGATGATCCTAGTTGTTTCTCTAGTTGTATGACAAAGCATTCTCGAGACGTATGGTCGTTGAATCACAGAAAATAAAACAATTACTTTTTTCATTTACCACTAATAAGCAAATACTGTATTTTCATCTTAAGCAAAAGTCATAGAGTTTCCCACCATCATGGTTCTGATATTGCCAGATCCCAGATAATCCCCTCTACAGAGTTATGAAACTGCTACTGACAACTGTCTGTCCTGGCTCCTCGTCGGTGTAATGACCTTCCCATCAAGGTCAGAACTGCTGACTCCCTGACCACCTTCAAGTGCAGACTTCAAGACCCACCTATTCAGGCTGCACCTTTCCCCCGCTTCCCTGCCCACTGTGTAATAACATAGCTATCTTAGTGGTCTTGGCCACCCCAAGCTGTGTACTGTCTAGCCTAGTCATGATGTCTCAGTGTTAGCCCTTAGGGGGTTTATTTTTTCTCTATTTAGTTGTACTTTGTCAGCTCATTCGTATGGTTGATACTGTTTTCGTTGGCTGATTGTTGTTTTATTTTGTCACTGGTATATTTGGCACTATGTACTTTCTTGTCTCGACGTTTAGCACTTCTTGTACCTGAACAAGGTAATGTAATGCTACTGCCAGCGTTTTATGGTGAAATACATGTAAAAACATAATTTCATAAGATAAGAGCTTTTTGTTCCTTGATATAAAGGTTAAAATAATAATAATAAAAAAAGGTGCAAGTATTATCTGGATAGCCGAGACTGTTCTGGGGAAAAAATTAATAAATAAAATTTTTTAAAAACATGTAAAACTAGCCTTTATAAAGATCAAAATAAGAGCTTAAAATTGAAGGTAGTGAAATTACCCTGAAAATAGGCTCGGGTTCATAAAATTAAGTTTTGGCATGTTGTGCTTTCTGAGATGCTTTTCTGCTTACCGTGGTTGTAAAGGATGATTATTTATTCATCATCATCATCATCATCATCATCACATCGAGCTTGCTCGGATTCTTTTGACAATATCACACCAAGCATTTCTGTCCATCATCACAGTAGGTAATTCATCAAGGTTGAGTCCAGAATCACAGATGAGTTGGTCTATGTAAGTCTTTGAAGGCCTTCCAGCACTTCTATGACCATGAGATGGAGTCCAGAGAATTAGGTCACTGATCAACTCATCTTTACTTCGGAAACTATGCCCAGCAAATCTGAGTCTTCTTTATTGTATAACTTCTGAGATGGGGGCAAGATTGCCATAAAGTTGGGTTTTTGTAGTATGTTCCTGCCATGAGATATTGAGAATGGCTCTGAGCATCTGAGTATAGTTGCCATTTAGTGTGTTCTCCATTTTTTTTTTCTTTTTTGTGAGGGTTCAGGTGGAGGAACCATAGAGCATGACAGATTCAACTACAGCACAGAAAAAGTTTTTCTTAACTTCATTGGGAAGATTTGATTTCCAAGTAATTGAGAGCTGTTTAAGAGTTGACCATGCTTTGGCAATTTGGATGTCAATGTCTTTTTCTGAGGATATGATGTTGCTACCAAGGTATGAAAAAGTTTCCACTGAGTTAATTGGAATACCTAATAATGACTTGATGATTCCGTGACAGTTGATGTTTATATATTCAGTCTTCTTTGCATTTACATACAGTCCTACGCTAGATGCTGCTTGCTCGAGAGAGTGTAGGAGTTTGGTTACTCCTTCAATTGTGTTTGACATTAGGACGAGATCATCTGCATAGTCTGCATCAGTGATGATTAAGGTAGGATGTCTTTGACTCTTTCTTTTTCTGAGGGTAAATCCAAGCTCATGTAAGTCGTCCAGTGAGGTTCATAGGACATAGTCCAGGCATATAATAAATAGATATGGGGCAAGTGTGTCTCCTTGAAGTACTCCAGCCAGGATATTAAAAAACTCAGTGTCTCCATCTGGTGAGCGGACTTTAGCTTTTGAGTTTTTATACAGTATCATGATGACATTGACTGACTATCTCTTGTAGGATTCCATATGCGAGTAGAATTTGCCCCATCTTTTCTCTGTGAATTGAATCGAAAGCCTTTGAAAAGTCTATGAACAGTAAAACCACACTTAAATTTTTAGCGTAAACACCTTCCAGGATTCTACGTATTGTAAGTATTTGTCCAACAGTTGATCTACCTTTGCAAAATGCATTCTGATTTCTGCGTACAATCTTTTCTATGGATGGTTGAATTCTGTTCAGCAGCATTGAGTTGTAGATTTTGGCTGCAATTGAGGTTAACCTGATGCCTCTATAGTTGTCAGTTAAGCCAAGATCTCCCTTTTTTGGAAATGGGAGAATGCATCCTTCTGTCCAATTATCAATAGGGTTCTGATTGTAGACTTTGTTGCAGAAGTCAATCAGGAGGTCATTAAAAGCTTTTGTTATCCATGTTTCAGGTGGAATGCCATCAAGACCTGAAGCTTTTCCATTCTTGATCTTTGAAAGAGCCATGTTCAGCTCATCCTCACTGAAGGGCCCAAGTTTGATGTCTAGTTTTTGTTGTACTACTGGAGTAATGTTTCCATCAGTTATAATACAACCCCGATTCCAAAAAAGTTGGGACAAAGTACAAATTGTAAATAAAAACAGAATGCAATAATTTACAAATCTCAAAAACTGATATTGTATTCACAATAAAACATAGACAACATATCAAATGTCGAAAGTGAGACATTTTGAAATTTCATGCCAAATATTGGCTCATTTGAAATTTCATGACAGCAACAAATCTCAAAAAAGTTGGGACAGGGGCAATAAGAGGCTGGAAAAGTTAAAGGTACAAAAAAGGAACAGCTGGGGGATCAAATTGCAACTCATTAGGTCAATTGGCAATAGGTCATTAACATGACTGGGTATAAAAAGAGCATCTTGGAGTGGCAGCGGCTCTCAGAAGTAAAGATGGGAAGAGGATCACCAATCCCCCTAATTCTGCGCCGACAAATAGTGGAGCAATATCAGAAAGGAGTTCGACAGTGTAAAATTGCAAAGAGTTTGAACATAGCATCATCTACAGTGCATAATATCATCAAAAGATTCAGAGAATCTGGAAGAATCTCTGTGCGTAAGGGTCAAGCCCGGAAAACCATACTGGGTGCCCGTGATCTTCGGGCCCTTAGACGGCACTGCATCACATACAGGCATGCTTCTGTATTGGAAATCACAAAATGGGCTCAGGAATATTTCCAGAGAACATTATCTGTGAACACAATTCACCATGCCATCCGCCGTTGCCAGCTAAAACTCTATAGTTCAAAGAAGAAGCCGTATCTAAACATGATCCAGAAGCGCAGACGTCTTCTCTGGGCCAAGGCTCATTTAAAATGGACTGTGGCAAGGTGGAAAACTGTCCTGTGGTCAGATGAATCAAAATTTGAAGTTCTTTATGGAAATCAGGGACACTGTGTCATTCGGACTAAAGAGGAGAAGGATAACCCAAGTTGTTATCAGCGCTCAGTTCAGAAGCCTGCATCTCTGATGGTATGGGGTTGCATTAGTGCATGTGGCATGGGCAGCTTACACATCTGGAAAGACACCATCAATGCTGAAAGGTATATCCAGGTTCTAGAGCAACATATGCTCCCATCCAGACGACGTCTCTTTCAGGGAAGACCTTGCATTTTCCAACATGACAATGCCAAACCACATACTGCATCAATTACAGCATCATGGCTGTGTAGAAGAAGAGTCCGGTTACTGAACTGGCCAGCCTGCAGCCCAGATCTTTCACCCATAGAAAACATTTGGCACATCATAAAACGGAAGCTATGACAAAAAAGACCTACGACAGTTGAGCAACTAGAATCCTACATTAGACAAGAATGGGTTAACATTCCTATCCCTAAACTTGAGCAACTTGTCTCCTCAGTCCCCAGACGTTTACAGACTGTTGTAAAGAGAAAAGAGGATGTCTCACAGTGGTAAACATGGCCTTGTCCCAACTTTTTTGAGATGTGTTGTTGTCATGAAATTTAAAATCACCTAATTTTTCTCTTTAAATGATACATTTTCTCAGTTTAAACATTTGATATGTCATCTATGTTCTATTCTGAATAAAATATGGAATTTTGAAACTTCCACATCATTGCATTCCGTTTTTATTTACAATTTGTACTTTGTCCCAACTTTTTTGGAATCGGGGTTGTAGGTGGTTTACCAAGGAGATTTTGAAAGTGGGTTTTCCATTTGTCTAGACGATCTTGGTGACTGGAGGCCTTAAGTTTAGCTCGGCATGTTTTCTTTCTGCCACTAATTTCATTTACAACTTGCCAGGCAAGAGAAGACTATTTGTTTTCAGAACTCTGGTTGATTGCATCTATTTTGCTTTGAATGTAATTCTTCATTTCAGCATGATACAGTTGTTCCATTTCTTCTTTATGTTGGTTATAAGAAGCAGTATTATTAGGGGTGGGTTTGATCTGCTTGCGCTGTGCTGATTGCTTAATTTTGTTTTGTTGTGCTTCAATATCTGCTGATTCCCATGGGAATCTTTTGTAAATTTTTGGCTTTAAAAGAACAAATCTTTTAGCGGCTTCATGATGTGCTGTAATGAAGTTGTTGTAACTTTCGTTTGGAGAGTTTGCTTCGGATTCTAGTTGGAGTGCCTCAAATCTATTCCAGACTTCCATGGTGTACTGGGTTCAGACCTCATCATCCTTGGCGATTGCTTTCCATTGGTACGGAGGGTCGGTAGTGTTTTTTCTCTTATTGGCTCTGAGAGTTCAATGGATTCTGCAAGAGATGATGCAATGATCTGAGAAAACACTAGAGAAGCTGCTATATGATTCGCAGTTTGTACAGCTGTTGACTCATTTGCGATTGATTTAAGATGTAATCTAATTGTGCTTTGGTGCTATTCGGATGCTCAAAGGTCCAGAGTTTGCCCTTTCATTTTTGAAATAGGGTGTTAAAAATACAAAGCTCATTTTCGATGGAAAAGTCTAAGAGATGATTGCCATTTCTGTTGGTTGTCTGGTGAAAAGTCATATTGCTTTTGTGCCGATCACTGCTGATTAGTGCATTGAAGTCTCCTGCTATAATTAGGACATTGTGCTTTGGTACATCTCTTACAAGCGAAGACAGTCCATGGTAGAATTCGATTACCATGTCTTCATCAGAGACATTTGCTGGGCTGTAGCAAGAAATTACAGTAGTAATTGGATTGCCATTAAAATTTGCTATCATAATTCTGGGTGAATTTTTTTTCTATACAGTTTAGAGCATTCATTGCATGGGGACTGAGCAACATTCCAATGCCTCCGATAGTTGCATTGATGGCATTCTTGCATGCTGAGCTTGTGATTAGAGTATACCCTTTAGTTACTTCATGATAATCTAGGTCTACATTGTCGTGGAAAAGTCGATGTTCCTGTATGCAGATCGCATTGATTTTGAATGCAACAGCATTAGCTGTTAGTTCGGAGATTTGATTGACAGTATGAAGAGTGCGTACATTAAATGTAGACACTATGCTGTTCTTTCTGCATTTCAGAAGGTTGTGGTTTGGATCTCTATCAGATTTTTTGAACTCCGCTGGAGATGCCTTTACAGTAGAAGAATGTGCTCCTTATTGAACCGTGCGACGAGCAATGCGGGCTGAATGTCTTGGGATTGATAAAGTCATGTGAATCTTTCGATGGCTAAAGGTACTGACTGTGCCAGACAACACTACAGTTGTAGCAGTAGTTCACTTTAGGAACTAAGTGATCCTGTTGAAGTCAGTGATTTCTCCAGCATCATGTGAGTTCAGCCATTGACCGCTTCAGCGATTCATCCGCCTTTACCCGCTAAAGATATGCTGCTTCCCATATCTAAGTACCTTTGACCTAAAGAGGCCAAACCTGCAAGGCAGCAAGATTATTTATTGCTTTATTATTATTATTATTATTATTATTATTATTGTTGTTGTTGTAGCCTCCCTGTCAGCTTGTACAAGTCTGGATATTCTCCTCAGATTCTCCTCGGACATCTCTCTTTACCAGCATTAATACAGCAAAAATGAATGTCTGTTTGAAATCCTTCACCCTCAAGTGAAGAATTTATGAAGATTTGAGTGATTTAGTGAGTCACTAGGGCACATTTACCTGAAAGTTGATGGTTGAAGGTTATAGCAGACAGAAAAACATTTTCTTTTAATTAAAAAATAAGATGCTTTTCAAATAAGATTTCTCAGGAGAGAGAGCAATGCGCTAAAAAGCATATAATAACACAGCGCGGAAGTGACAGGATGGTGAAAGAGCTTTTGATATGACAACAGACAAAATGCATTCAATTTCTTTCACATCATCCTTACAACAGCATTGGTGGGTTTTGTCCCCCCCCCAGGTTTGAGGAAGATTTCTACAAGTGCATTTGAAGCATCCTGGAACAATTTCGAACAAATTATAGAAATCAAGGCCACTGATAAAAGCTTACATTAGGACTGGAAGTTGTTACATGACCAGGATTAGTTGTGTGATGTGTTATTTTGAGCAGGTTTAGAGCAAGAAAGTACTTGTAACACACTATTTTACATTAAATATATCATAACATTGTCAATGAAAATGGGTGTGATTGCTTGCACTAACCTGAGGTTACCTGCCTAAATGTTCCAAACTGACCTAGCCATCAAGCCAGAACCTGTCACTTTACACACAGTGACATGTTGCATAAGTATTCACCCCCCTTGAACATTTACCTATTTTGTAAAGTTAAATGACCTGCAGCTGAAATGAACTAAATTGGGATTATACTGTATGTTATGACACAGTATAGGGTGGCACAGTGGCGTAGTGATTATGGCACTATGACCTCACAGCAGGAAGGTTCTGGGTTCGAACCTCAATGCCGAGAGGGGCCTTTCTGTGTGCAGTTTGCATGTTCTCCCCATGTCTGTGTGGGTTTCCTCCAGGTGTCCCAGTTTCCCCAACGGTTCAAAGACATGCAGATCAAGTAAAAATACCCAGCCACTGGGGTTGTACAAGCCAGTGCATACTTAGTACTGGTCCTAAGCCTGGATAGACTGGGGAGGGTTGCGTCAGGATGGGCACCTGGTGTAAAAACCGTGCCAAATCAAATATGCGGAACAGATCCATGGTAGCGACCCCTAACGGGAGCAGCTGAAATAAGATGTGATGGCACTGTATAGTCCATAATGATGTTGTTATTCATTATATAATTAACAATTATTCCATGAAATTGAGTCCTACATGAGCTGATAGCCAACAAGGCATGCAGTCATGTATGATGAGGTTGAGTGGAATAACTGTTTTATTATATCCACATTCACTGGATTTTGAGAAACAGAGCATTTTTATTTTTATTTTTTGCAAATTCGATAAATATAAACTTTATGCAAAATGTCCGACAAAATCATTTCCGCTTAGGCAGACTTATTAAAAACCTATCGAGGCTGCACAAATTGACTTTAGTGTTGTTTTTTTTGGGAGAAAGTGCCGTCTTGCTGTCGTGTCAAGGTATTGAATAGCTTTAGACATTTATTTAATTCTTCCTTGGACATTTCAGTTCTGTAATTTATAAACTTCTTTGAGCCTTGGAACCAGTCTAAAAAAAAAAAATCAACGACTTTTAATGCTGAAAGATGAAGAAAGTAAACAAACCGGTGAAATGACAGTATCAATTTGTGAAAAATGTGATGAAAATAATGACTGAAAAAGAAAAAAAGATACATTCTTACCATCAAATACTTTTATTCCATATTTTGTTGCTTTTTTTAAATATTTTTTGGGGTTTTATTTTCGAGTAGAGTTTCTATTTCATCCTTGGTTAGTTCAGCAAAATGCTCTGCCATTTTATTTTTCACAGTATATGATCTGATAGCCTAGTAGTAGAGTAGCCAATCAGAGCATGTGGTTGCTCATATCCAGTGAATGTAGATATAATAATTATTAATATTCTTTCCATGATAATATATATATATATATATATATATATATATATATATATATATGTGTGTGTGTGTGTGTGTTCGGGCAGCACGGTGGTGTAGTGGTTAGCGCTGTCGCCTCACAGCAAGAAGGTCCGGGTTCGAGCCCCGTGTCCGCGTGGGTTTCCTCCGGGTGCGCCGGTTTCCCCCACAGTCCAAAGACATGCAGGTTAGGTTAACTGGTGACTCTAAATTGACCGTAGGTGTGAATGTGAGTGTGAATGGTTGTCTGTGTCTATGTGTCAGCCCTGTGATGACCTGGCGACTTGTCGAGGGTGTACCCCGCCTTTCGCCCGTAGTCAGCTGGGATAGGCTCCAGCTTGCCTGTGACCCTGTAGAACAGGATAAAGCGGCTAGAGATAATGAGATGAGATATATATGTGCATATATATATATATATATATATATATATATATATATATATATATATATAGATAGATATATATACACACACTAGTATACAGTGGTGCTTGAAAGTTTGTGAACCCTTTAGAATTTTCTATATTTCTGCATAAATATGGCCTAAAACATCATCAGATTTTCACACAAGTCCTATAAGTACCTGTAGATAAAGAGAACCCAGTTAAACAAATGAGAAAAAAAATATTATCCTTAGTCATTTATTTATTCAGGGAAATAATCCGATATTACATATCTGTGATTGGCAAAAGTATGTGAACCTTTGCTTTCAGAATCTGGTGTGACCCCCTTGTGCAGCAATAACTGCAACTAAATGTTTCCAGTAACTGTTGATCAGTCCTGCACACCAGCTTGGAGGAATTTTAGCCCGTTCCTCTGTACAGAACAGCTTCAACTCTGGGATGTTGGTGGGTTTCCTCACATGAACTGCTTGCTTCAGGTCCTTCCACAACATTTTGATTGGATTAAGGTCAGGATTTTGACTTGGCCATTCCAAAACATTAACTTTATTCTTCTTTAACCATTCTTTGGTAGAACGACTTGTGTGCTTAGGGTCATTGTCTTGCTGCATGACCCACCTTCTCTTGAGATTCAGTTCATGGACAGATGTCCTGACATTTTCCTTTAGAATTCGCTGGTATAATTCAGAATTCATTGTTCCATCAATGATGGCAAGCCGTCCTGGCCCAGATGCAGCCAAACAGGCCCAAACCATGATACTACCACCACCATGTTTCACAGATGGGATAAGGTTCTTATGCTGGAATGCAGTGTTTTCTTTTCTCCAAACATAACGCTTCTCATTTAAGCCAAAAAGTTCTATTTTAGTCTCATCCATCCAATAGCCTTCTGGCTTGTCCACGTGATCTTTAGCAAACTGCAGATGAGCAGCAATGTTCTTTTTGGAGAGCAGTGGCTTTCTCCTTGCAACCCTGCCATGCACACCATTGTTGTTCAGTGTTCTCCTGATGGTGGATTCATGAACATTTAACATTTGCCAATGTGAGAGAGGCCTTCAGTTGCTTAGAAGTTACCCTGGGGTCCTTTGTGACCTCGCCGACTATTACACCCCTTGGTCTTAGAGTGATCTTTGTTGGTCGACCACTCCTGGGGAGGGTAACAATGGTCTTGACTTTCCTCCATTTGTACATGATCTGTCTGACTGTGGATTGGTGGAGTCCAAACTCTTTAGAGATGGTTTTGTAACCTTTTCCAGCCTGATGAGCATCAACAACATTTTTTCTGAGGTCCTCAGAAATCTCCTTTGTTCGTGCCATGATACACTTCCACAAACGTGTTGTGAAGATCAGACATTGATATATCCCTGTTCTTTAAATAAAACAGGGTGCCCACTCACACCTGATTGTCATCCCATTGATTGAAAACAGCTGACTCTAATTTCACCTTCAAATTGACTGCTAATCCTAGAGGTTCACATACTTTTGCCTCTCACAGATATGTAATATTGGATAATTTTCCTCAATAAATAAATGAGCAAGGAGGCACGGTGGTGTAGTGGTTAGCGCTGTCGCCTCACAGCAAGAAGGTCCGGGTTCGAGCCCCATGGCCGGCGAGGGCCTTTCTGTGTGGAGTTTGCATGTTCTCCCTGTGTCCACGTGGGTTTCCTCCGAGTGCTCTGGTTTCCCCCACAGTCCAAAGACATGCAGGTTAGGTTAACTGGTGACTCTAAATTGACTGTACGTGTGAAAGTGAGTGTGAATGGTTGTCTGTGTCTATGTGTCAGCCCTGTGATGACCTGGTGACTTGTCCAGGGTGTACCCCACCTTTCACCCGTAGTCAGCTGGGATAGGCTCCAGCTTGCCTGCGACCCTGTAGAAGGATAAAGCAGCTAGAGATAATGAGATGAGATGAGAAATAAATGAGCAAATATTTGTTTAACTGGGTTCTCTTTATCTACTTTTAGGACTTGTGTGAAAATCTGATGATGTTTTAGACCATATTTATGCAGAAATATAGAAAATTCTAAAGGGTTCACAAATTTTCAAGCACCACTGTATACACATATATACTAGTATATATATATATACACACACAGTGTGTACTGTGTGTGTGTATATATATATATATATATATATATATATATATATATATATATATATATATATATATATATATATATACACACAGTGGTGCTTGAAAGTTTGTGAACCCTTTAGAATTTTCTATATTTCTGCATAAATATGATCTAAAACATCATCAGATTTTCACACAAGTCCTAAAAGTTGATAAAGAGAACCCAGTTAAACAAATGAGACAAAAATATTATACTTGGTCATTTATTTATTGAGGAAAATGATCCAATATTACATATCTGTGAGTGGCAAAAGTATGTGAACCTTTGCTTTCAGTATCTGGTGTGACCCCCTTGTGCAGCAATAACTGCAACTAAACGTTTGCGGTAACTGTTGATCAGTCCTGCACGCAGGCTTGGAGGAATTTTAGCCCATTCCTCCATACAGAACAGCTTCAACTCTGGGATGTTGGTGGGTTTCCTCACATGAGCTGCTCACTTCAGGTCCTTCCACAACATTTCCATTGGATTAAGGTCAGGACTTTGACTTGGCCATTCCAAAACATTAACTTTATTCTTCTTTAACCATTCTTTGGTAGAAAGACTTGTGTGCTTAGGGTCGTTGTCTTGCTGCATGACCCACCTTCTCTTGAGATTCAGTTCATGGACAGATGTCCTGACTTTTTCCTTTAGAATTCACTGGTATAATTCAGAATTCACTGTTCCATCAATGATGGCAAGCTGTCCTGGCCCAGATGCAGCAAAACAGGCCCAAACCATGATACTACCACCACCATGTTTCACAGATGGGAGAAGGTTCTTATGCTGGAATGCAGTGCTTTCCTTTCTCCAAACATAACGCTTCTCATTTAAGCCAAAAAGTTCTATTTTGGTCTCATCCATCCACAAAACATTTTTCCAATAGCTTTCTGGCTTGTCCACGTGATCTTTAGCAAACTGCAGATGAGCAGCAATGTTCTTTTTGGAGAGCAGTGGCTTTCTCCTTGCAACCCTGCCATGCACACCATTGTTGTTCAGTGTTCTCCTGATGGTGGACTCATGAACATTAACATTAGCCAATGTGAGTGAGGCCTTCAGTTGCTTAGAAGTTACCCTGCGGTCCTTTGTGACCTCACTGACTATTACACGCCTTGCTCTTGGAGTGATCTTTGTTGGTCGACCACTCCTGAGGAGGGTAACTATGGTCTTGAATTTCCTCCATTTGTACACAGTCCATCTGACTGTGGATTGGTGGAGTCCAAACTCTTTAGAAATGGGTTTGAAACCTTTTCCAGCCTGATGAGTATCAACAAATGTTTTTCTGAGGTCTTCGGAAATCTCCTTTGTTCGTGCCATGATACACTTCCACAAACATGTGTTGTGAAGATCAGACTTTGATAGATCCCTGTTCTTTAAATAAAACAGGGTGCCCACTCACACCTGATTGTCATCCCATTGATTGAAAACACCTGACTCTAATTTCACCTTCAAATTAACTGCTAATCCTAGAGGTTCACATACTTTTGCCACTCACAGATATGTAATATTGGATCATTTTCCTCAATAAATAAATGACCAAGTATAATATTTTTGTCTCATTTGTTTAACTGGGTTCTCTTTATCTACTTTTAGGACTTGTGTGAAAATCTGATGATGTTTTAGGTCATATTTATGCAGAAATATAGAAAATTCTAAAGGGTTCACAAACTTTCAAGCACCACTGTATGTATATATATATATATATATATATATATATATATATATATAAAACATAATAAAAACAGGGGTGAATACTTATTAAAGGCACCATATGATTGTGTACTTGATATGTAAATGTGCGGGGGGGGGGGGGGGGGGGGTGCTTCAGCACTTTCTTTTTTTTAAGCTCAACCAAGCAGACATGATTACAGACTGTAATTAAAGCACAGAAGATCCAGTAGATGAGAATGAAAGCTACCAGAAGACTCAATGAACTCATTCTCCATTTCTGATTGGTCCAGGGACCGTCCTGATAGAGAACATGCAAATCAACGGGCGGGCAGAAGACCCTCATCGAACCATCTCTTTCTCCTTGAGAGACAACTATGACCACTGGGTAATCCTGGACCCCATCAAACAACGGCTTTACCTTAACAGTACTGGAAGAGTTCTGGATCGTGATGTAAGTTGGCATGAGGTTTTATCGTTTCTAAAATATCAATAGGATATAAAAACTGAAACGTGTATTGAAACTTCAAACTGCATTGTCTACAGTCTCATTTATCTCTAACAGGTGTCTCTGATTTGCCACCATACCCTCACACACACACACACACACTCACACACACACACACACACACACACACACACACACACACACACACACACACACACACGCAATAATACCCTCTCATCTCTTTCTCTTACACTCCCAACCTAACATTTTGGTGTAATTGTGTGTGTGAGTTTGATATTGTAAGATGCTTCATAATGTGTGAGAGGGTATGATGTGCATGTGTGTGTGTAAGTGCTTAATTACCACTCCCCAGCCAGTACACTAGTGATATTGGTCACATACACATACCTTGTGTGTGTGTGTGTGTGTGTGTGTGTGTGTGTGTGTGTGTGTGTGTGTGTGTGTATAATTTTATTTTGACACAGAATACCTTTGCATTATGCACAAGGACATGCTACTTTGCAATCTCATTACTGAAAATAATGAAACTTTAACTGAATCCTTACTTCAAAATTCAAAAATAAATCATAACAAATTAATCATAAGATTAATATTAGGCACTGAAATTAATTGTAATATTACTTTTAAATGAAGCCCTTTAATGCCAAAATGTCTTTGAAAAATTATTTCTTGACGTGTCACACTGAAGCTGAACTCATAAAGGCTGTGTTCCCACTTTTATGTATTATTTATATACTGTATATGCACCAATCAACCATAACATTAAAACCCAGCTGTCTTTACAGCAGCACTTTTTAAAAGTGTCCTTATTCCACCCACTCTTTTCGAGCCACTTCCCACGGGATTACACGGAAAATGTGTTGGTGGTTCAGAAACAGCCTCCTCATGAATGTTATCGGAATGCAGTTAAATTCAGTATCTTCTCATGCATTTGCTGGGTTACATGTAAACTAAATGCACCCTTTCTTTCTTCCAGCCTCCTTCCTACATTCATTCCATTGTGGTGCAGGTTCAGTGCACCAATGAGCTGGTTGGTACAGTGATTCTTCATGAGGTGCGGATCGTTGTGAGGGATCGTAATGACAACGCTCCTCGTTTCCAGCAGCCACGGTACTATGTGGCTGTTAATGAGGTACGTTCCTCAAACTAGGCCTGCAAGCATTCTGAAACAGTATAGTGTTCACGCACCTGCAGCTCATTCTCAGTTCTCGGAGAAACCGCCTCCTCATCGCTTAGGAATAAGTTAGACATACGGCACACTCCCGCTGAATCGAAACAAACTTAACTGCAGCTTAGCGAACTAGATAAATAAGGAGCGTTTAATGAGAACCTGTGGAGGATTTTTCACCACCACTTTCACCCACACCTGTCCCCTTTGTAACAAGGAACAAGGACACGGTGTTTTTTTTGAGGTTTATCATAAATGTTTGAGCTGTGGTTGACTGCCAATGGTTACAGAGACCTGCAGGGTGTATCACCAGGAGGCATCTAATGGTAGATTAAATGACACTGAAGATTGGAGAAGCCCCAATCATGTATCAAGTTTGAATCAAATGCCACCCCCTTCCAAATGTACAACCATTTGTTCTCCACCAATGAGAGGATGACTTATATCCAAGGGTGGGACCTAAACCCCAAAAGTGTAGAAAGCATTTCATTGGATGAACAAAAGAGTCCTCATCAGAAAATATTAATTGTTTCCCCAGAAGTGATGAACTACACAAACAAAAGCCCCAAAGTGATTTTTTCTTCGTATACTATATAGAAAGCTCTGAAACACCAATTGTGAGTTCTGAGGGACTTCGTGTCATCATTCCAATAGTGAAGAAAGTCATTACAGGCACTCTTGCTGCATTTGATGCATAGCCCATACTAACCAATACCCTTTCTTTGTTTGAGCGATGTTATAGAGGTTGCTATTTTATGAGTAAGACCAAGGTAGATTACTGGATTGGGGTCGTGGTTGGCTGAGTCCAGATCGTTCTGGGTGGGTGGCTGGAGATGGTTACATGGGCTCTCTGAGCCTTTTGCCTAATTGAAAGTGGCTCCTATGGGAACTGTCAGCACAGATTTCCCTCATTAGGAGACATCTGCAGAGAGTGGCAGACTGCCTACCCACAAGCTGTTGCAGCCCAGAAAACCACCGGCCGCCATCCTTCGCTATCGATTTTGGCCTGAAGTCAGGAGCATCAGACTGACAGTGAGACAAGGTGTTCAGCAGACCACAGTCCATCAGTCAACAACAACGCTGGACAGTAGGGTTTAACTCCACATAGGAACCTGGACAATGGTACCAAGGAGGCAAAAACAGAGTGTTTAATTAACTTGCCACTGTCGATAACAAGTTCATCAGTATGAATGGTATTGATGGAGAGAAAAATAAAAAGCCACTTTTATTAACCTGAAATTTGCATATGGTTAAATTAACCTTACATGGTTGTAGACTGAGGTTTAACAGTGCACACACAGCACCTGGTAGTCTAGCCTGTAGCTAGATTGTAGTCTCGCAGCTCAGATGGCAGGAATGTAGTATGACAGCGAGGTAAGACAAAATAATTGATCATTTAGAGACTGGCCCAGTGCTGGTCCCCAACATAATGCAAGTGTCTGTGTTTGTGCCTCTTTTTGATACTGATAGATGACTTCCAGGCACTGCACCAGAAAGGCAATCTTAGGTCCCATCAGACGTGTCTGTTCACTATACTTTTTTTTCTTTTTTTAAATTCGATCAGTGAAATCAGTATTGACTTTTTTTTTTCTCTCCAGAACTTTCATCATATAATTTGACACAAAAGTGCCTGTTGAAATGACACACATTAGCCCTATGCATGATGCCTGGGATTTAAATGAAAGGTTCAGTTCAGGCAGATTATTATTATTATTATTATTATTATTATTATTATTATTATGCCTGAGATGACCTGGAGACTTGTCCAGGGTGTACCCCGCCTCTCGCCCATAGTCAGCTGGGATAGGCTCCAGCTTGCCCGTGACCCTGTATAGGATAAGTGGTTGCAAATAATGGATGGATCAATTTTTTTTTTTTTTTTTGGGGGGGGGGGGGGTCTTTTGTACATTTTAGGAATGTTAAAGTCTTTTCAACAAAAAAATCAAACCAGTGCTCTAGCTGTTGCCTTTTACATCCTTGCACAGCTCATAGCTATTACCTCCCATTTTACTTCCTCTGTTCACTCCTGAGAAGGTCTCAGCAACCAGGCAGCAGACTAAGTATGAGCAAATGCTTTCTTTCTTTTCAGCCTTGTCCATCAGGATCCTTTCTCGGAAAGAGAACAGAGTTTAGAACAGCAGGTGAGATGCTGTCGCCGCAGGGGAGCCTTGCTTACTGATAGCGCCAGGAAACGAGCAGGATATGGGACTAGAAATAGTCAAAACTTGACAAGATCACAGTGCAAACTGACTGACTCTTGGTTGCAACTGTTTTCAAAAACAGAGGATGTCTTCTTTTGACTTTTTTTTTCCTTTCAGCTGACTCCTGTTGGAACCACGATCTTCTCAGGCTTCACAGGGAACAATGGCGCTGTTGACATTGATGATGGACCAAATGGGCAAATCGAGTACACCATTCAGTACAATCCTAATGACCCGGTAGGGCAAACCACCAAATCCAGGATATTTTGTGTTTAGAATTAATATTTTCCCTCTGCTACATTCTAACTAGATACTTAATTTTTGTCTCTACAGACTGCTAACAGAACCTTTGACATTCCTCTCACCCTGTCTGGCTCTGTGGTGCTGAGAGAGAGACTGAACTATGAAGAGATCACACGCTACCTGGTCATCATCCAGGCCAATGTGAGTCTGAGAAAAAAGAAGCAACATGAAAAGGAAACTTTGGACATCTTATGATGATGTGTCAAGAGAGTAATAAATTTTATTATATGTACAGGACACTTTTTCGATGGAATAAAAACGTGTTCTACTCCCTTCTAGCGGGTTTCATTCATTTGGTTTGATAGCAGGCAGTATTGTTAGCATATTGCTTATCCTGCATGTATTACGTCACTCTACCGAATGGAAAATGAGCTTTGAATATGGTTTACAATATTGCATTGTTGTCAGGACAACACGACATCACACATCGGAGACGTAAAACTTCCGCGCGAGGGAGTGACTGTGACAATTTGTGAACAAAAATAGCTGCCAGGTTTGCATCGTCAAATATGGAAGATTTTGAGAGAATTTTGAAAGAGAAAGACGTGTTGAACACCCGAAAGGAATGTATAATAATAATAATAATAATAATAATATTGGCTGTTTTTTCCCCCATACTCGCCTTTGACTCATTCAATATCATGCTAGCTGAATGGAATACATCTGATATACCACTGAACGCCAGCCAATATTATTTAAATATTTAATTCCTGAACAGATCACATAATTCCTGATATTGTAAGGTTTCACATTCCATATTTAAATCTACTTATTTTTCATCATTTGCTTTAGAATCATCTGTAGTCTAAATCTTTTTTTTTTTTTTTTACTCAAACATGCTTTATTTCATCTGAGGAATGAGTCCTTGTCATGTGAACATATTCACTTGAATCAAAGTCTTTTTATTTCAAAACGCTCGCTTCACTTTTGCACTCGGTTCCATCTCTTGAATTCCAGCTGCATCCTTAATGACATTTCAGTACTTCGTTTGCTCAGTTGAAGTCCTTCACAGAAATCAAGTGGAAACAAATATGAAGACCTTACACAGATATCAGTCATTATGATCTGACAGTCTTTTCAAAACATTGATATAAGTATTGTAATAAATATCACAAGCAATTTGCTGCTTTTCAGTTGGGGTTTCATGTTGCCAGATGGTGGCATAGGCTGTAGGAAGCTGCAGACGAGTCGGGGTTGTGAAAAAAACAAAACAAACAAAAAAAAATAACAACAACAAGCAGATGGCAACTGCACAGGTCTATGCTGGGAAGTCTTTCTTTTTTTTTTAATGGACCATGAACAGTTTGATTTCACCTTACATAATGTGCAAAACTATGAGCAAGAGAGTTGTTTAATCCCACTCCTGCCCACTCCTGAACAAATTCCACCCGCTGTAATTTCTGTTGTCTTTTAAAGATAAATTAAATGTCGATAGATCGATTGCGCTGTGGCATAGTACTGTACACAACAGTCAGTTCCAGTCCACTAATTTGATTGGTTGAGCGGCGTTCCAATAGTGCTTATATTTACGATAACTGCACTGGGACATTTCACTCTTTGGGTCACTCTGCTTGTCTGTGTTCACCGCATAAAATCCCAATTCCTACTCCAGCAGTAACCAAACCATTACTACAACATTATTAGTGACATCAGGCAGTGGGTATGTGCCGTCCTTGACCGCTATGCAATGGAGTAGTAAGGTGTCTCCTTCCCTCCACTAGTCTGGGGTGGTGCCTTGAGCAAGCACTAGCAACCCCCTGCTCCCCTTGGTCAGGTTTACAACTGAAGACTGAACTCGGCAGACTGCGCGGAGGAGACCACCACTGGTGGTTCAATGGGCAGGAAGGCGGACCCAGCAAAGCATTTGTGGAGCACGATCAGGGCACAGTGCAACACGTAGAACACTGTTGGCCATCCACTGTATCCCGACCTAGCGCCAGTTGTCTTGATCCTATCTTGCCCCGGACCCAGTTAGGTCGGGACGAGAGAGCGAAGCTGATGGCTGCACAACTCTCCCTCACTCTAATCCAAGTCACGTGCAAGTCATGACTTCAAATTCAAATTAAGGCAAGCACTCATCTGGGGGGCAGAATAAACACTTCAAGGAGAATCTCAGAGTGTCCCTCAAAACCCTAGAAATCGATCTCAACTCCTGGGAGTCGCTTGCTCAGGATCATCCAGCATGGTGAGCAAAGCTCACCTGTGGCACACGTGCAGCAGAGATGAAATGCATCACCGCGGCCCAGAAGAAATGAACTGCTCGAAAGGCTTGAACTATCGCTGTCCCCACAACAGCACCTACCCACACGTGCCTGACATGCGGACATACCTTCAAAGCCCGGATTGGCCTCATCAGTCACCTCCGAACTCACAAACACCACCTACCAAATTGAAGTCATGGTCATCTTCAAACCTGAAGGATGAACTTCATCATCAATGACATCATCAGCAGACATGCAAACAATACATTTTTTTTAATAAATATCACTTTTGACTTTAAAAATGAAAAGGAAGGAAGGACACCAATTTTACTGGAAACACCATTAATGGGAATGTACAAATCAGTGTGAGTGAGCGAGCTGACATACTATAAAGTGAGTGTGGCTTCTTTGGGATCTATTTCTGCTCGCAGAGCAAATATACAAGAACTTTTAGCCATACCATGATCAAACTGTCTCTTCCTCAATCTTAATTTCTTGTTTATTGAACTAGAAAAGCAATATTCCACTCGTAATCATTTCTACATTCATGGTAATTCCATTATGACCAGCACTGTGTATAAGACAGCATTCAGAGCCGTGGGTTGCACATCACTGTCAGTCCCAGTCAGCTAGTTTAGAGTTAGAGTTAGATCAATAGCTCAAAGATGGATGCTGCTGAGGCTAGAGTTCAACATCTTGGAAAAACTACTGTAGACATCATAGCCTCTGTCCATCATTTCTCTCTCTAGAAGGAGCTTGAGCACCACTCTCCTAGATTCAAAATAGACCATTTCAACTAAGCTGTCAATTTATACATGAATGCATTTTAAGAATCAGTATTGAATAGTGGAATACAGTATGAACGGATTTATTGCTTTGCACTGAACTTTTTTTAAGTTTACTTTTGCCATTAACTCTGTAACCAAAAAACCAACCAAACAAACAAACATTTAAGCTGGAACTTTAATTTGTAACCTCTGTATGGCTCTTAAATGAAGTGCGGTCATGAAGTTACTAAATTAATATGACGGTATACTCCCTTACACCATCCTTCCCTTGTCCTGCAAGTGGCCACTTGTATGACTTTTTGTGCATACAGACAGCTCTGAGAAAAAGCCTTTCTTGCTTCCTAGGACCGAGCTCCTGACCCTAAAGAGCGACTGACTGCCACCACAACACTGACGGTGGATGTGCTGGATGGAGATGACCTAGGCCCAATGTTCCTACCCTGCAGCCTGGTTGAAAACACTCGTGACTGCAAGCCACTCACCTACAGAGCCACCATCCTGGAGCTTGCAGAACCAGTGAGCCTCTTCCATTCTTCTTCACAGACCATGTTCAATCTTTGTAGCCCTTCATATGCAAAGAACATGCTTTTACTGAGCTTCTATTTGCAAATCCTTGCCCATGCATTGTTTTATACCCTTACAGAAAAAAAACATGAATTTCCCATGTATTTCACATGTGATCACATGTTACCCCGTTACCATGTAGAGCACATGTGGAAAACATGTTACCACATGTGTAAAACATTCCCACATGTGATTCACATAAAATTGGGCCAAAACCACATGTTTCGCATGTGCAAATAACATGTTTCCCATGTGCAAAACACATTTTCCACATATTTCACATGTGAGGAATCACATGTGAAGTTCATGTGGTTTTTCTGTAAGAGTAATTATGATAGACATTTTTTTTAGTAGACCTCAATTATTTTACACATTCCTCTCTTATTCAAGAATTTCAGAAAGATACCCAAGTTGCCTTTTTAGTTGCATATCCTTTGTAACAGTATTTTCCTTCCATGAATGTAATAAATATTATAAGTCATATATTTGCATTCATACTACACACATTACAATACAAATAATGGCAATAATAATGGCTGCTATTTTAAAACATGAGGATATTTAACAGTTATTCCACGAAATCAAGTCGTACATGAGCTGATGGCCAACAAGATGCGTCGCACTGAGTTGGCTATAAGCCATGTACGACGAGATTGAGTGGAATAACTGTTTTATTCTATCCACATTCACTGGATTTTGTGAAACAAAGCATTTTTTTTTTTGCAAATTTGCGAAATAAAAACTTGATACAAAATGTCTGACAAAATAATTTCCGCTTAGAATGTAAACAAACCAGCAAAATGACAGTACGAATTTGTGAAAAATGCAATAAAAAAATTCTTGAAAAATTCAAAAAGATATGTTCTTACCATCAAATACTTTTATTCCATATTTTATTGCTTTTTTTGTATTTTTCGGGGTTTTGTTTTCAAGTATAGTTTTTATTTCATCATCAGTTGGTTTAGCAACATGCTTATCATTTTCTTCTTCTTCTTCAGGGTTTTTTGGTTGTTGGCAAACCAACTTAAATATGGATTACTGCCACTGACTGGGCTGGAGTGTGGGACAGGAGATATTGGAAGGGGGGAATTATGTTCTTTTAGCTATTTCTGTTTCATTTAAATACTCGATAACAAAGTGATATATCTGACATGATGCGCGCCGACATTTTGTTTTTCTCTACTCATCGTATATGAGCTGATAGCCTACTAGTAGAGTAGCCAATCAGAGCATACGATTGCTCATATCCAGTGAATGTGGATAGAAAAAATATAGAGAGTGGTGCTTGAAGGTTTGTGAACCCTTTAGAATTTTCTATATTTCTGCATAAATATGACCTAAGACATCATCAGATTTTCACACAAGTCCTAAAAGTAGATAAAGAGAACCCAATTAAACAAATGAGACAGAAATATTGCACTTGGTCATTTATTTATTGAGGAAAATGATCCAATATTACATATCTGTGAGTGGCGAAAGTATGTGAACCTCTAGGATTAGCAGTGAATTTGAAAGTGAAATTAGAATCAGGTGTTTTCAATCAATGAGATGACAATCAGGTGTGAGTGGGCACCCTGTTTTATTTAAAGAACAGGGATCTGTCAGAGTCTGATCTACACAACACGTTTGTGGACGTGTATGATGGCACGAACAAAGGAGATTTCTGAGAACCTCAGAAAAAGTGGTGTTGATGCTCATCAGGCTGGAAAAGGTTACAAAACCATCTCTAAAGAGTTTGGACTCCACCAATCCACAGACAGACAGATTGTATACAAATGGAGGAAATTCAAGACCATTGTTACCCTCCCCAGGAGTGGTCGACCAAAAAAGAGCACTCCAAGAGCAAGGCGTGTAATAGTCGGCAAGGTCACAAAGGACCCCAGGGTAACTTCTAAGCAACTGAAGGCTTCTCTCACATTGGCTAATGTTTGTTCATGGGTCCACCATCAGGAGAACACTGAACAATGATGGTGTGCATGGCAGGATTGTAAGGAGAAAGCCACTGCTCTCCAAAAAGAACATTGCTGCTCATCTGCAGTTTGCTAAAGATCATGTGGACAAGCCAGAAGGCTATTGGAAAAATGTTTTGTGGATGGATGAGACCAAAATAGAACTTTTTGGTTTAAATGAGAAGCATGATGTTTGGAGAAAGGAAAACACTGCGTTCCAGCATAAGAACCTTATTCCATCTGTGAAACATGGTGGTGGTAGTATCATGGTTTTGGCCTGTTTTGCTGCATCCGGGCCAGGACGGCTTGCCAGCATTGATGGAACAATGAATTCTGAATTATACCAGCGAATTCTAAAGGAAAATGCCAGGACATCTGTCCTCGAACTGAATCTCAAGAGAAGGTGGGTCATGCAGCAAGACAACGACCCTAAGCACACAAGTCATTCTACCAAAGAATGGTTAAAGAAGAATAAAGTTAATGTTTTGGAATGGCCAAGTCAAAGTCCTGACCTTAGTCCAATCAAAATGTTGTGGAAGGACCTGAAGCGAGCAGTTTATGTGAGGGAACCCACCAACATCCCAGAGTTGAAGTTGTTCTGTACGGAGGAATGGGCTAAGATTCCTCCAAGCCGGTGTGCAGGACTGATCAACAGTTACCAGAAATGTTTACTTGCAGTTATTGCTGCACAAGGGGGGTCACACCAGAACTGAAAGCCAAGGTTCACATACTTTTGCCACTCACAGATATGTAATATTGGATAATTTTCCTCAAAAAAATAAATGACCAAGTAGAATATTTTTTGTCTCATTTGTTTAACTGGGTTCTCTTTATCTACTTTTAGGACTTGTGTAAAAATCTGATGATGTTTTAGGTCATATTTATGCAGAAATATAGAAAATTCTAAAGGGTTCACAAACTTTCAAGCACCACTGCGTATATATCGCATCTCATCTCATTATCTCTAGCCACTTTATCCTGTTTTACAGGGTCGCAGGCAAGCTGGAGCCTATCCCAGCTGACTACAGGCGAAAGGCACCCTGGACAAGTTGCCAGGTCATCACAGGGCTGATGCATAGACACAGACAACCATTCACACCTACGGTCAATTTAGAGTCACCAGTTAACCTAACCTGCATGTCTTTAGACTGTGGGGGAAACTGGAGTACCTGGAGGAAACCCATGCAGACAATATGCAAACTCCATACAGAAAGACCCTAGCCGGCCCTGGGGCTCAAACCTGGACCTTCTTGCTGTGAAGCGACAGCGCTAACCACTACACCACTGTGCCACCCTGTGGTTAGCTCTGTTGCCTCACAACAAGAAGGTTCTGGGTTCGATTCCAGTGGCCGACAAGGACTTTTCTGTGTGGAGTTTGCATGTTCTTCCTGTGTCTGCGTGGGTTTCCTTCGAGTGCTCTGGTTTCCCCCCACAGTCCAAAGACATGCAGGTTAGGCTAATTGGTGGCTTTAAATTGATTGTAGGTGTGAATGGCTGTTTGTCTCTACATGTCAGCCCTGTGATGACCTGGCGACTTGTCCAGGGTGTACCCCACCTCTCACCCATAGTCAGCTGGGATAGGCTCCAGCTTGCCTGTGACCCTGTAGGACAGGATAAGTGGCTACAGATAATGGATGGATGGATGGATATATATAGTGTGTGTGTGTGTGTGTGTGTGTGTGTGTGTGTGTGTGTGTGTGTGTGTGTTGTAGCAATCAGGGGCTGGTTTCACAAAGAATTTTATCTTAACACTCAGAGCTAGTATAATGCCCTGTTCACACCTGGCATTAACCTGCGTCCTGGGTGATCAGGTACCAAGTGGTCAGCTCCCAAAGATGCACTGCCATCCGATCATTCAGGCCACAGTTGGAAGTGGTCTGAGTCACATATGGCCACATTGTTTTAGCAGCGTGTACACGTTCATGTCCTGGGCCATGTTGAAGGACCACCTACTCAATTGATGTCCTCTGCATAAGAGAATTACGTACTCATTCACACACCATATTGATGTACATGTAATAATGATGTACATGTTTATTTGCAAATAAAGCAGGGAAGTGAGATCCGATCACAAGTCATCACTTGAGACGCATATGGAAATGCATTCTAATGCCAGATGTGTGCTAACACATGTATACTTGTGACCTGATCACCCAGTATGCATGTTAATGTCAGATGTGAACAGTGGCTCTAAATGTCTATATTCAAGAGTGCCTTGCTGAAATGTGCTCAGCAAATTGCTTTATTATTCTTAATTTAAGAGAAAGAATGAGGTTGACCCCATTAGAAGTGCAAATGATGAATGTTTCATGAATGAATATCAGCAGTAACTCAGCGATACAGTAGCAGTCTGCACAACACTGAAATACTGCGTAGTGAAATCCTCATTCCAATAAATAAATAAAATGAAAGTGCCAGTGATTTCATTAATGAAAACAAAAAAGGCAGGGTACACCCTGGACAAGTCGCCAGGTCATCGCAGGGCTGACACACAGAGACAAACAACCATTCACACACACATTCACACCTACGGTCAATTTAGAGCCACTAATTAGCCTAACCTGCATGTCCTTGGACTGTGGGGGAAACCGGAGCACCTGGAAGAAACCCACGCAGACACGGGGAGAACATGCAAACTCCACACAGAAAGGCTCCCGTTGGCCGCTGAGCTCAAACCCAGAATAATAATAATAATAATAATAATAATAATAATAATAAAACTTTATTTGCCAGGTATGTAAACACACACGAGGAATTTGACTCTGGTTTCACTTCGCTCTCTTAGTACAAACAGATAAAAAGCGTAGACAAAACCAAAAAAGCTATGTACATGTAGAAGGGTAAATATATGTATAGACAGCATAGTGCAAGGATGAATTAGTAAATATAAATATACAGTTGTGGCAGCGGGGGCATGGTCAAGCATCGGTCTGTGACCGGAGGGCGGAGTCAGGGAAGGTAAGTGGCCGAATCAACTAGCCCTGAAAATGGATGGCGCTGGAGCGTCGGGCCCATACCAGGCCGTCGCCGGCAGGGGCGCTCGGGGTCCGCGGTGACGCCGGCCACCCAACCAACCCATCTTGAAACACGGACCAAGGAGTCCAATGCACGCGCGAGTCAGAGGGCCTCGCACGAAACCCCACAGCGCAATGAAAGTGAAGGCCAGAACTGAGTTCCAAAAAACTCTTTTTATTTGCACTTTTCAGTACTCACATACACTCTCCCAGCCACACACATACACACACACACAAGTCATCTGGTGTGGGAGAGAGCTCTCCTCTATTCTCGCTCTCTCCTTAAATAGGGCACGGTCACTGGGGAAGACACACAAACACGTTAATTAACCTCAGGTGCAGTGATTCTGCCACTTACCTTCCCTAACTCCACCCTCCGCTCACAGACCGATGCTTGACCACACCCCCACTGCCACAACAGTGTGCACAGAATGATGGTATGAGTGTGCAGATATTTCACAGTTGATGTTACTGATATTTGAGTCCGGTTAGCTGTTCATCACAGAGACAGCCTGAGGAAAAAAACTGTTCTTGTGTCTGGTTGTTTTTGTGTCCAGTGCTCTCTAGCATCTCCCAGAGGGGAGAAGTTTAAACAATTTGTGACCAGGGTGTGATCGGTCTGCAGAGATGTTACCTGCCTGTTTCCTGACTCTGGACAGGTACAGGTCTTGGATGGAGGGCAGGCTGACACCAATATTTTCTCTGCAGACCTTATTGCCCGTTGCAGTCTGTTCTTGTCCTGTTTGGTGACCGATCCAAACCAAACAGTGATGGAAGAGCAGAGAACAGACTGAATGATGGCAGAGTAGAATTGTGTCAGCAGCTCCTTAGACAGGTTGAGCTTCCTGAGCTGGTGCAGAAAGTACAACCTCTGCTGGGCCTCTTTGATGATGGTGACTGTGTTGGTCTCCCACTTCAGGTCCCGGGAGATTGTGGAACCCAGAAACCTGAAGGTTTCAACAGCAGTCACAATGTTGTTCGTGATGGTGATGGGCGGCAGGGTGGGGGGGCTCCTCCTAAAGTCCACTGTCATCTCCACAGTTTTGAGCATGTTCAGCTCCAGATTGTTCTGACCGCACCAACAGACCAGCCGTTCAACCTCCCATCTGTATGCAGACTCGTCACTCTCTCGGATGAGGCCAATGACTGTTGTGTCATCTGCAAATTTCAGGAGTTTAACAGACTGGTCTCTTGAGGTGCAGTCGTTGGTGTAAAGGGAGAAGAGCAATGGGGAGAGCACACACCCCTGGGGGGCACCAGTGCTGATAGTCTGGGTGCTGGATGTGATGCTCCCCAGCCTCACCTGCTGCTTCCTCATCTCATCTCATTATCTCTAGCTGCTTTATCCTTCTACAGGGTCGCAGGCAAGCTGGAGCCTATCCCAGCTGACTACGGGCGAAAGGCGGGGTACACCCTGGACAAGTCGCCAGGTCATCACAGGGCTGACACATAGACACAGACAACCATTCACACTCACACCTACGGTCAATTTAGAGTCACCAGTTAACCTAACCTGCATGTCTTTGGACTGTGGGGGAAACCGGAGCACCCGGAGGAAACCCACGCGGACACGGGGAGAACATGCAAACTCCACACAGAAAGGCCCTCGCCGGCCCTGGGGCTCGAACCCAGGACCTTCTTGCTGTGAGGCGACAGCGCTAACCACTACACCACCGTGCCGCCCCTGCTGCTTCCTGTCAGTCAGAAAGTTTATAATCCACTGACAGGTGGAGGAGGGCACAGTGAGCTGGGTGAGCTTGGTGTGAAGGATATCTGGAATGATGGTGTTGAACGCCGAACTGAAGTCCACGAACAGGATCCTGGCGTATGTCCCTGCAGAGTCAAGGTGTTGCAGGATGTAGTGCAGTCCCATACTGATTGCATCATCTGCTGACCTGTTTGCCCAGTAGGCAAACTGCAGGGGGTCCAGCAGGGGGTCTGTGATGTCCTTCAGGTGTGACAACACCAGTCTCTCAAAGGACTTCATGACAACAGATGTGAGGGCTACAGGTCTATAGTCATTCAGTCCTGTGATGGTGGTTTTCTTGGGAACCTGGATTATTGTAGAGCGTTTGAAGCCTGAGGGGACTTCACACAGCTCCAGGGATCTATTGAAGATCTGGGTGAAGATGGGGGCCAGCTGATCAGCACAGACCTTCAGACAGGAGGGTGACACACCGTCTGGGCTGGGTGCCTTCCTGATCTTTTGTCTGCGAAAAAGCTGACAGCATCCTCTTCACAGATCTTGAGTGCTGGTGTGGGGTCAGAGGCGAGAGGAGGCAGAATAGCAGGGAGTGTAAATGGGTCTTTAATGTCTGAGGGGGGGAGAGGTGTGAATGTGTCAAATCTGCAGTAAGGCCAAGTTTACATTAGACTGTATCTGTCTCGTTTTCTTCGCGGATGCACTGTCCATTTACATTAAACCGCCTGGAAACGCTGGGAAACGGGAATCCGCCAGCGTCCACGTATTCAATCCAGACCGTGTCAGCTCCAGTGCTGTGTAAACATTGAGATACGCGGATACGCTGTGCTGAGCTCTAGCTGGCGTCGTCATTGGACAACGTCACTGTGACATCCACCTTCCTGATTCGCTGGCATTGGTCATGTGACGCGACTGCTGAAAAACGGCGCGGACTTCTGCCTTGTATCACCTTTCATTAAAGAGTATAAAAGTATGAAAATACTGCAAATACTGATGCAAATACTGCCCATTATGTAGTTATGATTGTCTTTAGGCTTGCCATCCTTCCACTTGCAAGTGGTAAGTGATATGCGCTGGGATCACACACACAGCGGCTCAGTCCCGAATCACAGCTTGTGCACTTCACTCGCGTGCTCTGTGAGCTGCGCAAGGCCGGAGTGTGCACCCTCCAGAGGGCACTCGCTGTTCAGGGCGGAGTGATTTGGAGCGCAGGATGCCTGCGGAACCGAGCGTATCCGTGTATTGGTGTTGCTGTGTGCACGCAAATCATGTTTTGGTGTTGCTGTGTGCACACTAATCGTTTTAAAAACGTTAATCTGATGATCCACTGATACGGTCTAATGTAAACATGGGCTAAAACACATTCAACTCGTCAGCCAGTTGATGGTTCATTGCAGTGTTGGGGGATGGTCTCCTGTAGTTGGTGATGTTCTTCAGGCCTCTCCACACTGATGCCGGATCGTTGGCTGAAAGGCTGTTTTTGATCCTTTCAGCGTAGCTCCTCTTTTCTGCTTTCACCTCTTTCATCAGTGTGTTTCTGGCCTGTTTGTACAGGACTCTGTCCCCACTTCTGTAGGCCTCCACCTTGGCCTGGTGAAGCTGCCTGAGTTTTGCAGTGAACCAGGGTTTGTTGTTGTATGTGCGGAAGGTCTTGGTGGGCACACACATCCTCACAAAAACTGATGTAAGATGTCACGGTATCAGTCAGTTCATGCAAGTCTGAAGCTGCAGCCTCAAAAACACTCCAATCAGTGCAGTCAAAGCAGGCTTGTAGTTCCACTTTGGCCTCATCGGACCATCTCCTCACCGTCTTTACCACAGGCTTAGCAGATTTCAGCTTCTGCCTGTAGGTCGGGATAAGATGAACAATGCAGTGATCAGATAGTCCCAAGGCTGCACGGGGGACAGAGTGGTATGAGTCCTTTAAAACAGTGTAACAATGGTCCAGAGTGTTAGTGTCCCTGGTAGGACACTTAATGTGCTGTTTATATTTTGGCAGTTCATGGCTGAGGTTTGCTCTGTTAAAGTCCCCCAAAACAATGAGCAAAGTCCGGGTGTTTTTTCTCCACGTTGTTTATCTGGTCAGCCAGGTGTTGTAACGCCTCAGTAACACAAGCCTGAGGAGGGATGTAGACTCCAACCAGAATAAACTAGGAAAACTCTCGCGGAGCATAAAACGGTTTGCAGTTTATGAATAATGTCTCCAGATGAGGACTGCATGATTTGTTTAGAACCGTGACATCAGTACACCAACCTTCTTTAATGTAAAAGCAGACTCCGCCTCCCCTCATTTTCCCCGTGAGCTCCGTTTCACGGTCCGCTCGGTGCAGGTGAAATCCAGGCAGGTGGAGAGAAGTGTCTGGGATGTGCTCACCGAGCCAGGTTTCGGTGAAGCACAAGGCAGCAGATCTGTTAAAATCCTTGTTGATTGTGTTGAGGAGCAGCAGAATCTTCTTGCTGTGAGGTGACAGTGCTAACCACTACACCACCGTGCCACCTTTCAGAATACCCATCATGCTGATACTATTTTGAAGCTTAATAAATAAGCTAAATAACTGCACTGTGCTTGATGGTATTTGTGGATATTTATTTCTTAATAATACCTTGGTTCTAATCAAACTCTTCTCCACTTGAAAATCCACAAATTTCACTATCTATACTACTTTTGTCACCACTACCATCATTCATAAAAATTTCCACCACTTGTTCTGCTGTAAATCGTGTATGCGGTTGCTTACTCGAAGACGGCATTTTGAATCTGACTAAGGTAGTTGTGTTTACTTACAAATACAAGGCAGTAAAAGGCAACCAATCAAAAGAAATGATTAATTCTTACCAGAGTCTGATTGGTGATGGTACAATAATTCTAAGACTATTATTATTTTTTTTTTTTTTTGGGGGGGGGGGGGGGGGGGTCAAGGTATTTTTATTTTGTCATAGCAGCCATTATGTCATCATTCCTGGAGAACTGGTATTTAAAGGGTCCAGCATCAAAGGGTTAAACTGGAAAAAAATGAACAGGATCTTAAATGTAAGATAAAGTGGTGGTGTTTATTTATTTATTTATTTACTTGTTTATTTATTGAAAAAGTTTCTCCTTGATCTGCCAATCAGGAGGTCAGTATAACCTTAAGATTTTTTGTGATTATGGCTCAAGATGTGTTTCATCTCCTTGATATAGATTTTGTGGTCCAGCCTTGCTACTGACTTTATCCCAAGCAGTGACCCACCAGATTAGATGTGACCTGCCAACAATAGCGTAGTGGAATCTAGGCTGATAAGAGATGCCATTCATACACAAAACAGAAGAAGGAATAGGTTAAAGCTGCCAGATGGCAAATTTGATGAACTGTGTAATGTGTTTCAACATAGCCTTTAGAAAATGTATTACAGTTGTAATGATTAGTAGGAGCTGATCATGATCTTGATTCTTTGTTTTTAGCTTGTAAAACATCCAGGTTTTACATCTCAATTATTTTCCACAAGCTGATTTAGCCAGCTGCATGTTGTTGTGTGTCATGGTGTTCCCAGTTCTGAGTAATGGCTCCGAATCAAATATAAAAAGAAATCACTTTACTGTAAATGTGGATTCTTCAGCCATTAACTCTATGCCACTTGGTAACCACTTCCTGTGGAAACTTGTTTATATATATATATATATATATATATATATATATATATATATATATATATTCTTAAATACTTCTGAGAAAAGGGGAAAAAGCTTTCTGTTTCATTGTTACTGCAAGTGCCATGGTGACCGGAGGACAGTTAGATTTCTCCCTGGCAGTTTTCTAACTTTAGCATAGCACTTAAAGCATTTTATAGCAGAGGAGTAATTGCATTAGGTGTTTGTTTTTCAAGATTTATTCAAATTGTTCTGAGCCAGACATCAGGGGAACAAACAACTAAACACATTTAAGGACGCATTTCACAAGTGTTTATGGAGGATTGTGTGTGTTTAGGTATTCTCAAGTGTGGCTAGCTGTTAAAGGAGAAAGTGTCTCACTGTCCTTATTGTTGTTGTCTCTCAGGTCACCTGCCCAATAAACTCTGGACCATTACAGGCCTCATCTGTTTTCTTCCTTTCTATACCTCTGATTCACAGTCTCTTCTTCACTTTACTTTTATTTATTCCAATACAGAGGCTCTCTTTAACTAGGAAGTTGTGAGTATCCCCAGAGCAATGCCCTCAGTTTTTCCTCTCCTGTTACTTTCTTTCCATACTAGTAGTTATTGCCCATGAGCCTGATTTCCTCTGAATGGTGTGCTTCACAGGGAGGGGCTGTGTTGGTCACTGTGTTCTATCAAAATGATGTAAATCACTCCCCGCATCTCCTCAGTGATGTAGACTCGGCCCTAGTGGAAGTCTTCGGCGAGGAGCGCTGATTGCGAGGTCCCATACAATCAAAACTGTCAGGCGAGTCAGGGAGTGGATTCTCTGCTGAGGCTGCGTGCAATGTGTTAGCGCGAGCATGTAGTCTATGGGAAATTAATCATGTGTTGGATTAGCACTAATCCCGTTTTGGAAAATTGAAAATGTTGTCTTGAGCCCCTCTGGGGTGTCACCAGTCCATGTGGAAAGTATGGAGTATGTGTATCCAGTCGTGTCAATTTTCATAGGTGAAAAGTCAGAGAGACAGACAGCCCTTCATTTGATAGTATAGATATCACATTTTTCATCTCATCTGTCTTTCCTTTTTTAACTTACTTTCTTCAATTCTTCCTTCCCTCCTTCCTTCTTAACTTCTCTCCTTCCTTCCTTTATTACCTCCACCAACTTGAGGTTATGTTTTTGCCTCCATTTGTTTGTTTGTTTTCCTGTTTCCAATGTAACTCAAAAAGTAGTGAACAGATTTTGATGAAATTTGGAGGAAAGGTGAGCCATGGGTCAAGGAACAATGGGCTAGATTTTGGTGCAAATCTGGATATGTATGTGGATCCAGGATTTCTTTGTCTTTTCCCAATGTAACTCAAAAAGGAGTGAACGGATTGTGCTGAAATTTGGTGCACAGCTTTTGTATGATCCTAGATTCAAGTCATTTGATTTTGATGATATGGAGCTTGGTTATGCACTCTGCTGTGTGCCCTTCTAGTTTAACTTCTCATCTCATTATCTCTAGCCGCTTTATCCTGTTCTACAGGGTCGCAGGCAAGCTGGAGCCTATCCCAGCTGACTACGGGCGAAAGGCGGGGTACACCCTGGACAAGTCGCCAGGTCATCACAGGGCTGACACATAGACACAGACAACCATTCACACTCACATTCACACCTACGGTCAATTTAGAGTCACCAGTTAACCTAACCTGCATGTCTTTGGACTGTGGGGGAAACCGGAGCACCTGGAGGAAACCCACGCGAACACGAGGAGAACATGCAAACTCTGCACAGAAAGGCCCTCGCCGGCCACGGGGCTCGAACTCGGACCTTCTTGCTGTGAGGCGACAGTGCTAACCACTACACCACCGTGCCGCCCCTAGTTTAACTTACTTTCATTTATTTCCTTTCTTCCTCAATTCTTTAAATAATTTCTCTTACCCTCATTTATTAATTTCTTTACTTTCCTTATTTCCTTTATTTTAGTTCCTTTATTAACTTTCTTTCCTTCTTTATTCCTTCCTTCCTTCCTTCCTTCCTTTCTTACATTTTTTAAATTTTATTTTCTTGTATTTATTGGTCTCTAATCTATCTTTCCTCCCTACCTCCCTGCTTTATTAGTTAATTTCTTAACTTACTTTCCTTCTTTCCTTTTTTAGTTTCTTTCTGAACCTACTCTTCCTTCCTTCCTTCCTTCCTTCCTTCTTTCTTTCTGTAGATCAGGTCCGGCCTAATGTAGATGAAGCATGCAAGTCATTTCCTTTTTCCAGGAGATAAAATGGCACTTAAAAGAATGCTGCAAGATGACAGATTAAAACAAAAAGTGTCTGAATATCCATAATAGTGTTAAGTCCCCTTCTTTCTTTGAGGTTTTTTTTTTTAGCCGTCATTATCTTTCTTCCACAAGACACTTTTTAACAGTGTCTTCATTTTAAAAATAATATTTAATCCCAGCAAATTGTGAAACGGGGGCGGCACGGTGGTGTAGTGGTTAGCGCTGTCGCCTCACAGCAAGAAGGTCCGGGTTCGAGCCCCGTGGCCGGCGAGGGCCTTTCTGTGCGGAGTTTGCATGTTCTCCCTGTGTCCGTGTGGGTTTCCTCCGGGTGCTCCGGTTTCCCCCACAGTCCAAAGACATGCAGGTTAGGTTAACTGGTGACTCTAAGTTGACCGTAGGTGTGAATGGTTGTCTGTGTCTATGTGTCAGCCCTGTGATGACCTGGCGACTTGTCCAGGGTGTACCCCGCCTTTCGCCCGTAGTCAGCTGGGATAGGCTCCAGCTTGCCTGCGACCCTGTAGAAGGATAAAGCGGCTAGAGATAATGAGATGAGCTGAGAAATTGTGAAATGGTGACACATCCATAATGCCCAGCCTTTCTCCACTTCTGAGGACTTGAGGGAAAGTGAGGATGCTTTCATTCTGACTAAGTGATCCTGTCTGACAGGTGTTTTATTCTCCCTGTGGTACACAGCCTGCATGCTGCTGCTACAATAACAAGAAAGGTCAGCTTGAGCAAGACTGGAGTTTTCCCTCAATAGATAATATGGATAGAACTACACTGTGCAAGTTAGATGTATCCTGGAAAACTGGCTGTGCTTTCACAGCAGACATGTTGTAGTAATTGGAAGTGAAGAAGTCAACAGTAGTCTCAGTGACTGCTATGCATTCCCACTGAGTTATAGAGGCTATTTGAAGTTCTGTCCAGAACCACATTAAAGATGAAACTACAGAAGCTCCAATCAGCGCAGTGTATTCAGTTGTGATGGCACGCAGATCAGTGGAGTACAAAGAGTTTAAGGAACCAATTTTGGATTTACTCATTATCTAAGGGTTTCAATTCAGGCAATTTTCTGCTTTAGGTGTATATCATAATACTACAGAACATTTTATACATCCATCAGCCACAGAGGTCATGCTTCCTGCTAAGGATACTACTAACTGCTTGCTTTCTAAATGTACTTATTTCTGTATAGCTCCAACCAATCAAATATGAGGTAGACAAGCTCAAGCATAACTTTAGAACAAAATTATAACTTCAAATTCAAACCATTATTGGTTTCATTATTCTTGTAATTAATCATTTATTAAATTCATTCAATGCATGAACAATACAAAACATTGATTATTGACACAGTATACAGCAGACAAGATTTAGTATGTTGTGAATACAATATGTTAAATTAAAAGCTTATGTGAAAGTGCTTAATGATTTATTATAATTGCAAGACACAGTCTAATGACGAGCACTCAGAATGATGATAATTGCTTTTGGAAGTAGTATTGTTGTGTAGGTGAGTGCAGTCTCAGGCCAAGTTTACATTAGACCGTATCTGTCTCGTTTTCTTCGCGGATGCACTGTCCGTTTACATTAAACCACCTGGAAACGCCGGGAAACGGGAATCCGCCAGGGTCCACGTATTCAATCCAGATCGTGTGTGGTCCGGTGCTGTGTAAACATTGAGAATACGCGGATACGCTGTGCTGAGCTCTAGCTGGCGTCGTCATTGGACAACGTCACTGTGACATCCACCTTCCTGATTCGCTGGCGTTGGTCATGTGACGCGACTGCTGAAAAACGGCGCGGACTTCCGCCTTGTATCACCTTTCATTAAAGAGTATAAAAGTATGAAAATACTGCAAATACTGATGCAAATACTGCCCATTGTGTAGTTATGATTGTCTTTAGGCTTGCCATCCTTCCACTTGCAAGTGGTAAGTGATATGCACTGAGATCACACACACAGCGGCTCAGTCCCGAATCACTGCTCGTGCACTATACTCGCGCGCTCTGTGAGCTGTGCAGGGCCAGAGTGCGCACCCTCCAGAGGGCACTCGCTGTTCAGGGCGGAGTGATTTGGAGCCAGGATGCCTGCAGAGCCGAGCGTATCCGTGTATTGGTGTTGCTGTGTGCACGCGAATCGTGTATTGGTGTTACTGTGTGCACACTAATCGTTTTAAAAACATTAATCTGATGATCCGCTGATACGGTCTAATGTAAACCCCACCTCAGTGATGAGCTGCCCAGAGTTTGGGCAGTGCTGCATCAGACAGTGAAAAAGGCTCAGCAGTGCAGATGAACCCTCCGTTTCTGCCAAAGCAATCCCTTTTCATTTATAGTTAGCAAGCTGACAAGAATATTATCGCTTGCTGATTTTCTGAAGCTTGGTCTTTTGGGAGCCTCTGGAGTGTTCATGTACTTGCACTTGAACTGCGCTCACTTTTATCTGTTAGCACTCATGAATAGCTTTCACTATAAACACAAAAGCCCATGTTTACTCTCTTTAGTCCCGGCCACATTTTCACATAAGTCCTTGATGGACACTGAAGATGTACACAAATGTAAGTATTATTCAAAATGAATGTATGTTTGCTAAAACAGATACATGTACAGATATGAATCAGAGGTGCACTATTTTATGTTTAGAAAGCTTAACAGGTCCACTGGTTGAGACTAGAGATGTGCATCGGGACTGAGGTCCTGTTTGACGCAATAAAAATTTCGCATGGGTGAAAGGTTTTTAAGTTCATGTGGGTGTGAGTGAGCTCACTGGCCAAAGAAGAACCATGTTCATTAACAAGAACATATCATGCTGATCGATGTACAACTCTGATTCCAAAACAGTTGGGACACTGTGTAACATGTAAATAAAAACAGAATGTGATGTGCAAATCATGGAAACCTGATATTTCGTTGAATATAGTACAAAGACAACATATCAAATGCTGAAACTGAGACATTTTATTGTTTTTTGAAAAATATATGCGTATTTTGAATTTGATGTCAGCAACACATTTCAAAAAAGTCATGACAGTGCCACTGTGTTGTAACACCTCTAATTTTAACAACATTCTGTAAATGTTTGGGAACTGAGGAGACCAGTTGCTATAGTTCTGAAAGTGAATGCGTCCCATTTTTGCCTGATATACAATTTCAGTTGCGCAACAGTTTGGGGTCTCCTATGTCGTATCTGGACTGCAGGCAGGCCAGTTTAGCACCCAGACTCTTTTACTATGGATCCATGCAGTTTTAATGTATGCAGAATGTGGTTTGGCATTGTATTACTGAAAGAAAGAAGGCCTTCCCTGAAAAAGATGTCATCTGGATCGAAGCATGTTGCTCCAAAAGCTGTATATATCATTCAGCATTAATGGTGCCTTGTCATGACCCAAAGGCCATGGAAACAGATAGGACCCAATGTGCAATTATGGGAAATGAGAGGAAGTGTACCTGAGGAGTAGATTCATGAGGCAGGCAGGCGACAGGCGCAGCAGCACAGCCCAAAACCAATTCACTGATTTCCCAGAAGATGGCGTTAAGTCCCAATTAACAGCAACCAAAGTCGTAATCAACACGTAAGCAAAGTCTGAAGCCAGAGTCACAATCAGAGATCCCAAAAATGGCAGGCAAAAATCGTAATCCAAAAAAGTAAACAAAGTCAAGGAACAGAGCATGAACATAAATGAGAGCGTGAGCCTGAGCAAGACAAAACTTACAGAACTTACAGCAAGTATTTATCGATGCTGCGTGAATCTCCTCGGTGTGTTTATATGGGATGGCTGATAAAAACACGTAGAAGGTGTGCTAACACAGTGCAGGGAGAACGGGGAAAAATGCAGAGCGGAGTGCAAAGGTGCAGATCAGGATCTGGAAGTTCTAGGCTGGATTGTGACAGTACCCCCCCCCCCCCCCCTTACAGACACCTCTGGGTGTCCCAGACAGGGTTCCTGGGTTCTTGCAGTGGAAATCCCTGATGAGCGCAGGGTCAAGGATAAACCACATTGGCACCTAACACCTCTCCTCTGGGCCATAGCCCTCCCAGTTGAACAGGTACTGTAGTCCCCGACCCCTTCGACAGACCTTTACTAGTTTCTTAACTGTGTCAGCCTCCCCTCCATCGATGATCCTGGGAGGGGGAGGGATCTTGGAAGGAGGGGAGAAGGGGCTGGAGACCAGGGGTCTCAGTTGTGAGACATGAAAAAATGAGTGGAGCCACCGCATAGACCTGAGTAATGCTAACCTGACAGTCGTGGGATTAATGACCTTAGAAATGGGGAAGGGTCCAACAAACCTGTGGGCCAGCTTGCGTGAAGAGACCTTGAGAGCGAGATTGGCTGTGGATAACATGACCTTTTGTCCTGGGTGGTAAACACGAGCTGGCCTGTGATGACAATCTGCTATCCTTTTGTACGTGTGATTGGCGTGCAAAAGGTGGCGTCTGGCACGCACCCAAGTTCTGCAGCAGTGCTGGACAAAAGCTTGGGCTGAAGGAACAGATGCCTCCTCCTCTTGCTTGGGGAAAAGAGGGGGCTGGTAACCGAGATGACACTGGAAGGGAGTCAGCCTGGTAGATGATGAGGGAAAGCTGTTGTGGGCACATTCGATCAAAGGGAGCACCTGGCTCCAGGAAGACAAATCGCCAGAAGTTAGGCACTGTAAAGCAATCTCCAGTTTCTGATTGATGTGTTCTGTCAGCCCATTAGTCTGAGGGTGGTAACCCGAGGAGAGGATGGGAGTGACCCCAATAACCTGCAGAACTCTTTCCAGAAATGACTGGAGAACTGGGGGCCTTGGTCAGATACAATGTCTGTAGGCAGACCATGAATCTGAAATGCATGGTAGATCATCAGTTCCACTGTTTCTTTGGCAGAAGGTAGCTTAGGGAGGGGAATGAAGTGAGCCACCTTAGAGAAGCGATTGATGATCATCATGATGCAGGTATTGCCCTTGGAGCAGGGGAGGCCAATGACAAAATCCATGGCAACATGGGACCAAGGACAGTGTGGTACAGGTAGGGGCCTTAATAGTCCAGCAGCCAGTTGGTTGCTATTCTTGTTCCTGGAGCAGCTGTCACAAGCTGCCACAAAGGTCCTAATGTCTCACCGCATGGTCAGCCACCAGAAACATTGCTTAAGGACAGCAAGGGTTCGTGCTGCCCCAGGATGACAGGCTAGGAAGGAGCTGTGCCCCCAGTGCAGTACTTGGGAGCGCATGCAAGGGGGGCATGTACAAACAGTTGGGTGGACCATAGCCTGGTCCTGGATTGCTGGACAGGGAGTTTTGGACAGTGGTTTCTATATCAAGTTGGGCAGTGGCCACAAGGCAATGGGCAGGGAGGATGGGCTCAGTGGTGTCTTGCTGAGAGTTCAGAGAAAACTGCCTGGAAAGAGCATTAGGCTTGACATTCTTAGAACCAGGTCTGAAGGAGAGCACAGAGTTGAAGTGGGAGGAAAAACAGAGACCACCTGGCTTGGAGTGCATTGAGATGTTTGGCAGTCCTGAGGTACTCGAGATTCTTATGGTCTGTCCAAATGATAAATGGAATCTGTCACCTCCAACCAATGCCTCCATTCTTCTAAGGCCAGCTTGATAGCTAGCAATTCGCAAGCCCCAATGCCATAGTTGTATTCAGCTGGGGTCATGCAATGAGAAAAAAAATTGTGCAGGGGTGTACCTTGTTGTCTTTGGCTGACCTCTGGGACAGAACAGCTCTGACACCAGCGTCAGAGGCATCCACTTCAAGAATGAAATGAATGGCGGGGTCTGGGATAATGAGGACTGGGGCCATGGTGAATCTGCTCTTAAGAGAAGAGAAGGCTTTCTCAGCATGGTTGGTCCAAGAAAAGGGGTGCTTGAAGGACACAAGTTCGGTCAGAGGGGCAGAAATGGTGCTATAATTCTTGATGAACCTTCGGTAAAAATTAGCAAAACCCAAAAAGCATTGCAGTTCCTTATGGGAAAAGGGAACAGGCCACTCAAGCACTGCCTTGACCTTGTTGGGGTCCATTTGGACCACCCCAGGGGATATAACAAAGCCCAAGAAGGATACTGTGTGCTTATGACACTCGCACTTTTCTGCTTTGGCAAAGAATTGGTTTTCTAAGGCAGGACCTGTCTGACATGGGACCGATGGACCTCCAGTGTGGGGGAGAAGATGAGGATATCATTGAGGTAAACAAAAAAGAACTGGCTAATGAAGTCTCGCAGTATGTCATTGATCAGGGCTTGAAAGACAGAGTGGGCCTTAGTGAGCCCAAAGGGAAAAATGAAATACTCATAGTGGCCCATAGGAGTGTTAAACGCCATCTTCCACTCATCTCCTTTTCTTATTCTCTTATGCGTTGTGGAGGTCTAGCTTGATAAAAAAAACTGTGCCCTCTGAAGTAATTTGAAGGTGGTGGACATGAGTGGGAGGGGATAGCGATTCCTGACAGTGATAGCATTAAGCCCCGGAGAGTCGATGTAGGGCCTGAGGGACTTGTCTTTCTTTTCCACAAAGAAGAACCCTGCTCCAGCAGGGGAGGATGATAGGTGAATGATGCCAGCTGCTAGAGACTCTCATCTCATTATCTCTAGCTGCTAGCTGCTTTATCCTGTTCTACAAGGTCACAGGCAAGCTGGAGCCTATCCCAGCTGACTACAGGCGAAAGGAGGGGAACACCCTGGACAAGTCACCAGGTCATCACAGGGCTGACACATAGACACAGACAACCATTCACACTCACATTCATACCTACAGTCAATTTTAGAGTCACCAGTTAACCTAACCTGCAAGTCTTTGGACTGTGGGGGAAACCGGAGCACCCAGAGGAAACCCATGCGGACACGGGGAGAACATGCAAACTCCGCACAGAAAGGCCCTTGCCGGCCACAGGGCTCAAACCCGGACCTTCTTGCTGTGAGGCGACAGCGCTAACCACTACACCACCATGCCGCCCCCTGCTAGAGACTCCAAAATGTATTTGTCCATGGCCTCCCACTCCAAGGGGGAAAGAGAGTAGATACGGCCCCTGGGAGGTGGGGTTCCAGGTAGCAGTTCAATGGCACAATCGTAAGGTTGGTGTGGAGGAAGGGAGGTGGCATGAGCCTTACTGAACACCACATGAAGATCCAGATATTCAGGAAGCAAATTAGAGAAATCAATAGTCTCATCAGGGCTGGTGATAAGAGGGGCCAGGGGAGTTGGAGCAGATGATAGGCAGGAGGCCAGGCAATGAGTACTCCAAGAGAGAATGGTCCCATCGCTCCAGTTAATGTGGGGGTTGTGGAGGCATAACCAGGGGAGACCCAGGACAATAAACTCTATGGAATCGGTCATAGCGAAGAACGTAATTGATTCGACTCTAGTGTACACTGTAAAAAAAAATGTTTTGAATTAAAAAAAGTGAGTAACCTGGTTACCTTAAAATTTTGAGTTCATTAAAACTCATTTAGTAAGTTAGCATAATGAGGCAATCAAGTTGCATTGTGCTACTTTACTATATGAGTTTCAACAAACTTGAAATTTTAAGGCAACCAGGTTAATCACTAAGTTAACACAACTTATTTTTTTACAGTGTAGCCCATATGGTCAAATCCCACTGAACGGCTTCTGTAGCCCAAACTGCTGAAAAATGTTAATGCTGACACCTTTCTGTTATAGCCAGCATTAACCTTTTCAGCAGTTTGTGCTACAGTAGTTCTTCTGTGGGATTGGACCATATGGGCTATAGCCTTTCTTGCCCTATATGAATCAATGAGCCTTTGACACCCATGATCCTGTTGCTGGTTCACCAGTTGTCCTTCCTTGGACCACTTTTGGTAGGTACTAACCGCTGCATACTGGGAATACCCCACAAGATGTGCCATTTTGGAGATGCTCAGACCCAGTCATCGAGCCATCACAATTTGGCCCTTGTCAAAGTCACAAAGTTACGCTTGCCCATTTTTCCTGTTTCCAACACATCAACTTCGAGAGCTGATTGTTCTCTTGCTGCCTAATATATCCCACCCCTTAATAGGTGCCATTGTAACAACATCATCAATGTAATTCACTTTATCTGTCATTGTTATTAATTTTCTGGTTGACTGGTGTATTTATCGGTTATTATGGGAAAGATTGGTTTTTGAGGCTATATGGTTGAAAAGTATATTGTGCAAAAGGAGAAAATGCAATGCTGAGGTTATTACAGAGATTCCCATCCTTCCAAGACTCCATCTTCATTAATTAGAAGTATGGACTTAAGCAATCCCTCATACAAACAAACCAATCTAACTTCTTATTTGCACTCTCTTGTTACACAAAGATTTAAATAAGCCAGGAGTCAAACTGTGAAATGGTCAGCTCTCATCTTCTGAAGTGACATTTACAGCTTTGGAATTATTGCCAAGCTTCCCAGCCAGGAGTGGTTACTATCAAGGGAACAAGTGTGCAAAGATTAAATAATTTTAAATAAGGATTTATGGGTTATTGAAAAATGGATTAGGGTATCAAGCCCCTCATTTTCTCCTGCATTCAGTGTTTTTTGTCTAAAGTGCTTTTTCTTGTCTCTATCTCTCAGCCTAAACCGCATGAACAAACGCTACTCTAAACCTATACTGGCTGGCCAAGACATCCTCTTGAAAAAAAGTTGCCATTTGGATTTAAATAAGCAAATACATAAGAGCCTTTGATTGGATAATTACTGCAGTGATTTATGTATTTCAACAGGCAGCAATTCTTTTAACCCTAACTGATGCAGTGAGGAGCTTCTCACTTTTTAAACAACCATGTCGGAAAATGTATCCCATGCTTATGGAAAAGATGTTACTGTGTTTCAGGGTCAAATTATTGGCCTGCATCAAGCAAATAAAACAATTAAGGAGATTGCTGAAATGACTGGAATTGTGTTAACCCTCTGGGGTCTGGGTATTTTCTGGCACTCTAATGATTTTAGTATACTCTGATTTTGTTGTCAATTTCAACAAATCTAAGCAGTATTTTCAAAGTCATATGACTTTTTTTGTATTCAGCACAAGTTCAGCTACAATACAGTATATCTGTGTAGTATGTATGTCATGATTGTACTTTTAAAAATAAATAAATAGATAAATAAATAAATAAATGAAAATGTTGTAAAAAGCAGTTTTAGAACTGTGTTGGAGTAACCTCCTGGGAACCAAGAAAAAAATGTGTCTCTCAATTTCTCTTTTGTTGTGATTTCCTTACTAGGAATTTCCCAGCAACCATCCTAGTCACATGATATATCATTGGAAAGTCCAGGATGTACTCTTTACAACACACCAGGATTCAAGTGAATAGCTTGAAAGAGTAAGAGGGTGTGCACGTAAAACAAATGTCAACTACAGAGGACACAAGTCTATGGGTTGGTTCTCAGGAGGATATGTGAAAAAAAAACTGACCTTACCCATTGTGTCAAATCATTTTGGTCACTTGAGGTGATTTTGTTCAGTCTTAGGAATGGATCAAGCACACAAACTTAAATCTGCTTCATTGATTTGGACAATTAACTGGCCATCAAAAAAATTATGTCCTATTGTTTTGGAATAAAGGGTTTGCAGTGGGAGGGGTATTCAGTGAGAAGGGTAAAAAAAATCCATGTGAAGTGAAAACCCCTCCCACTGCCATCTCTTAATCCGTTCAGATTAACTCTTAATTCCATCAGATCAAGTCACAATGGGTAAGGTCATGTTTTGTTTTGTTTTTTTTCACACATTCCAATACAGTTCTAAAACTGCTTTTTACAACAGCTTAATTTATCTGGTATTTGACTTTATTTTGGTATTTGACTCTATTCAGTGTGTCTTGAAATTAACCCTTGTACTATTTTATTCAGTTCAGAGCCACAACCTATTCTATTACTGTTTTACACACTTACTCTGGAATTTTTCTCCCACTCCAACTCCAAATTGGAGCAAAATTAACTATTTTTGAGAAAATAATTTTAACTCTGGAAAAATTGCTAAGTCATTTTTCCTGTGTATGCACTACAACACATGCACATCAACCGATAAGTTCATAAGAAATAGAAGAAACATTTACACTTACTCCAGTTGCTCTTTGGCTGGATAAAGTAGAAGTGAAAAAAAAGGCACTGCGTCTCAGTTCTCAAGATTGAACTGAATCACTGTCCTGAATCATGAATTGATTCACTGTCCTGAAATTGAATCGCTGTCCTGAGTCATCCAAAGTGCATAAAATCCATGTGCCATCTTGCAACAAGTTTTACCTCCAAACAGCCTAAACTATGGCTGACAGATATTATCCCGTTTACGGTGGGCATTCCCACCGCAAAAGAGAAACCAGTCGAAACCGGAAGAGTGAAAGTGATTATCATTCCATTACCATGTGAATAGTCTTTTATGAATGCATAAGTGCGCGCTCAGCACTCCAACTCCGGTGTGACTGAGTAAGGTGACAAGTTTTATGTTTCATCCAATTTAGGTCATTTAAAAACTATAATATTATTTGGCAGTGGGTACATAGGAAAGTGTAAAGTATAAAGTTTTGGTCAATATGTTTATCATGCTTGTATGATGAAAAAATTGAAGATATTTATCTAAATACATGACCTACTCATTCTAAACTTGTCGAGCTTCACCGGCGAAGCTCTCGACCCCACAGGGTTAAGAACAGTCCAATGCATTATTAAAACCTGGATGGATAGTGGTAAAACATCAATTTCATGGAAAAAATATGTAGTTGGAAAAATATCTTGACTATGATCAGAGATTGTCACATCCACACACATTTACGCACACATGTCTAACTTCCACTCGTACATGCTCGGAGCAGCGCGCGCCTCAAAGACTTAGTGCTCGCACCTGTCCCAGATTAAAGTGCAATCAGCACACATGTATAAGGACACTGAGAACTCACACAGGTTGCAAAGTATTGCGTTGATTGTCACCATTACCAAGCTGTGTTATTGTATTGTCTTTCTGGTTCTTGACTCACGTTCTGTGTTTTGGATTCTGTTTTTGTCGATTTGGACTGTATGCCCGTTTGTTATTCTTATAATAAACACACTCTTCTGCACTTACATCCACTTCCACTCCAACCGTTTTCTGACAGAGATCACTTAAATGCTTGGTGAAATTGAATTGTTAAAAAAAAAAAAACACAGTAGAACTCATGGCTATGTTTAATAGTGAAATTAAGAGCATTCCCACACTCACAATGTGATGAGAACTCACAGGATTGGAACTAAACAGCTGTGTGGCCATAAAAACTAACTAACTAACTAACTAACTAACTAACTAACTAAATAAATAAATAAATAAATAAATAAATAAATAAAAACACTTGTTAGTGAGACTAATCAAGGGGAAAGACTTCAATTTGCTGGGGAGCACAAAAGTGGGACTATGGAGCAATGGAAAAAGGTCATCTGGTCTGATAAGTCTAGATTTACCCTATCCCTGAGTGATGGGCGTGTCAGTGTAAGAAGGCATGTGCATAAAGCGATGCACCCATTGTGCATAGTGGCCACTGTACAAGCCTCTGGAGGCCATGCCATGATCTGGGGTGGCTTCAGTTGGTCAGGTTGAGGTTCAGCAATGTTATGGGGCAATAAAATGAAGTCAGCTGAAGACCTGAATGACCAGGTTATTATCAAATCAATGGATTTTTTTTCTTCCCTGATGGCATGGGCATAAAATTAAGGGTCAGATTGTGAAAGAGTTGTCCAGGAAGCATGAGGAATCATTTTCACACATGAATTGGCCACCACAGAGTCCTGACCTTAACCCCACTGAGAATCTTTGGGATGTGCTGGAGAAGACCACCACAGTGGTTGGACTCTCCCATCCTCAATACAAGATCTCGGCAAAAAATTAATACAACTCTGGACTGAAATAAACAATGCTACAGCGAATGCATACTGTAATCAAAGCTAAAGGTGGGCCAACCAAATATTAGAGTGAGCGACTTTTTTTTGGCAGGGCTACACTACACAACGTTGTTGGCCTTGTAGGCAACTACAAGTTCATTCAGAATGTTTTGTTGTATTTGAAGGGCTGCATGTCACCTGGCATATCTTAATTGGAAAAAATAAATAAATAAGACAAAATAATTTTAAAAAAATGGTAACAATACCGGGTGGGACTGTGGTGTAGTGGTTAGCGCTGTCGCCTCACAGCAAGAAGGTCTGGGTTTGAGCCCCGTGGCTGGTGAGGGCCTTTCTGTGTGGAATTTGCATGTTCTCCCCGTGTCCACGTGAGTTTCCTCCGGGTGCTCCGGTTTCCCCCACAGTCCAAAGACATGCAGGTTAGGTTAACTGGTGACTCTAAATTGACCATAGGTGTGAATGGTTGTCTGTGTGTCAGCCCCGTGATGACCTGGCGACTTGTCCAGGGTGCACCTCGCCTTTTGCCCGTAGTCAGCTGGGATAGGCTCCAGCTTGCCTGCGACCCTGTAGAACAGGATAAAGCGGCTAGAGATAATGAGATGAGAAAATCCACCACCAGAGTTATCAAATTTTCCTCCATGGTAGGTGACTAGGGAATAGTTTGAATGGAGCCAAAATTTACATGACTGTGTTCACGAGGATTCTTTGCAGCGGAACACTTCTAAATTGTGAATGATTGCCGCCAAACTGCATCATAGCTCTTTCCTATAAAGCTGTCTGAAGTTCAACTTTATTCTCATGCTCCCACCACCCAAGATGTGCCACCAACAGTCTCACCACTGAGAGACCTTGGCTCACATGGAAAATTAATAACTTCCAGTCGTTTTGACACTCACCACGTTTTGTGTGTATGTAGGGTAAGACATCACTCTAGAAAACCAAGTTACTAGAATTCATATAGATTTAACACTGTCAAATGCCAATACAAACAACTCATGAACTAATGTTCAAATAATAACAAATTGCCAAAGAAGGTTGTCGATCTATTTTGATCAGTATTTCAGGGTCCTTTCTCTAGTCCTGGACGTGTACTTGGTTACCAACTTTTATAGATAATGAGTGATTGAAAGTGTATTCATGGCCAAACAGTACCAGGATGACTCAGCTGGACTTAAGATATACAGCAGGCTTTGCAGTTGCAGGGGTTGAGAATTACATAGCAACTTGCAAAGATAGATTTTAACCAAGCAGAACAGAGATCAGCTGCTGGGTTGGAAGAGTAGCAAAGAGGGCTCCAGGCTTTCAGAGCTGTGAGTAGATACATTTAAGTCTGGATAGAATTCTATATTTCAAGTAGCTGAAGACAAATAGAAGAGCTAATCATGCATAGGTATTTCTTGCATGTGATTAAAAGCAATGCACAGCATTATTGAAATAACAATTTGTCCTTATTTGTCCTGATTGAATGGCTGCTGGTTTACATTTGAGTAAGTTAGCACAGTTGCTTACAGTAGACCCTCACAATCCCTATTTCTTTTGTATTTATTGTAGTTAACTGCATTTTCCCAGTTGAATTTAATGATGACTGTTTGATCAGACTTTAGAAGAACTGGGTATTTTAAGGTAATGACAGTCCCCCAGTGGTGTAGAACTCACAGCTTTACAAACACATTAAATTTAGGTCTAAGCTTGTTAAGTAGTTATGTTGTCAGCGTCTGTTGCTAATGCACAACCTATATGCGGCCATATGTTGTGGCTGCACATGCGCAGCCTTAAGTAGTCTTAAGCTGTACACTCTGGATTAACATAGGCCTGATGTTTCCTAATTTACAGAGCACCTTTATTTTTCACTCACATTATCCCTTGGTTTTCACACTCGCTGTCCCTTTTTAATGTTGTCATTATAGGTTTTGCAAGGGCAAGCTGAATTATAGATGAACTGTTTATTTACTGGCTGCCAAGATTATGCTCAGACCTTGTGATTCTGCACATCCATGCAGAAGTGTGTGTGTGTGTGTGGGGGGGGGGAGATTTATTTCTCCCCTGGGCTTTCAGAAACTCAGGAAGAGTAGATCACAAGAAGAGAAGATCAGCTTTTAAGGCTCATAATTGATAGGGAGGCAATATACGATGTTTATGGTCAAGTTTTTGCATTGCAAATGACAGCAATGTTAAAGTCACTTCTCATGAATTTGCCCTTTGTTTGTTTTTTCTTTGTTTTTTTTTTTGAGAAATGCATTTGAGCCACATTTACATGGCTACTGCTGTTTTTATTTTTTATCCTTAAAAGTATTGGGTGTGTCATGAATAAGTGACAGCATGCCTCCGTAATGACCTGGTCACAGCTGTTACAATCAACCTGAAGTGCAACCAGAGAAGACAGACATTAGTCATTAGTGACTTCTTGCTCTATCTGTCTTTATCTTGTCAGGATGAAAAGGAAGCAGAGTGTTGAAAAGCATGCCAAGCAGCTCTTTTAAAGGCTCGGCACACTAAACTGATTTATTTATTTGTCTGACAGAGCAAGGCGAACCCAGTGAATGTCACTCCTCCAATCCAGGCTGTGGATCAGGACAGGAACATCCAGCCACCCTCTGATCGCCCAGGGATCCTCTACTCCATCCTCATTGGTAGGTTTCTGTATTGAGATCTTTGTTGTCAGAAAGGAGTGCCAACCACAACTTCCTTTTTTTAGCATGAACAGAAGGCAGTAGCAAGGCTGTTAATCCTACAGTGAGAGATTGCAGTACTGAAACAAATGCGATGCTGAATGCATTTTGATCAGTGGGGCCCAAAATGAGTCATTATTTTCACTAGCAAGCCCATCGATGAAGGCCTGGTATCTTATCGATCCCCCACTCTCCTTCTTTCTCCCTAGGCAAGCCTGCATTCTATGCCGAGTACTTCTCACTAAACAGTAGCACAGCCGAGCTCAGACTCCTGCAGCCTATCAGCCGTGAGCAGCACCAGCGGTTCGACTTGATAATCAAGGTAATAAGAATACCCTTGAAAAAACCCCCCCGAATGCTGTCATAATTTGTTCCCAGATATGTGCAGTACATCATGAGCTAATAAGCATGAGAGAAAAGAAAGAGAAAGCACATTGGGGTCTGCATGAGAGCAGAGTGTAGGACGGAGTAGTGTGGTGTATTTTTCCATCAAAAAGATGATACATGCCACCAGCTTTTTCACATAGAGAACTGGTGTGGTGTGTCTAATGTGCCAGTGAATCAGGAAACAGTTCACTCTAACTGGGAGCTCTGCCTGGAGCTCCTCATAGGATCAAAGCAAAGTAGTGAGGAGTGGAAAAGCATGCCAGACACCGCTTTTAAAGGCTTAACACGTAAAAACAACTAGATTGCTTTATTTCTCTTTTTCCAAGCGAGATATAAAGATAAGTCATGCCCCATGTTCTTGCTACAGTGTGAGATGGATGGATGGATGGATGGATGGGCAGATGCCTGCCTAGTCTTTGGGCTACAGAGGCATCCAATACAATAATTAGTTCAGGCAATGCAGCCCCAATTTGCTTGATCAGCACGTGAGATAAAATTTATTGCTTTGTTCTTTGTTGACTTCTTCAGAGTCCCAGCCAAATCTCATTTATCAAATTTCTGTTCTCAAGAATTGCTAGCCATATACATATGAACCAGAGCTGGCTCTTTCTGCACCCTACTCAATACATTTACCATGTGAACTAACTTGTGGACTCTCTCAGGTCCACATCCTCCCTCCTCTCTGTTGGTTTTCAGCACCAGATAAATAAGCTTGATAAGCTTGTGTGACAACACATTAGCCATGCATGAAAAACCTGACCCTCCCTTTTAACCCCTCGCTTTCCATTCTCAATGCTCTACTCTGATATACATTAATACTGTTTTGAATTTAAATATCATTAGCTTAATGCCATTATAAAGGACAGAAACAAAATGCTTGGAGGTATTTTAACAAAGTCGAAAAACAGTGAAATGGTTGTCAACCATAAAGCCTTGATAATCTCTTATACACAGTGCAAAGCTGTGGCCATTGACTTTTGTTTCACTCCAGTAGCTCTTTGGAAATGTTACATGTCATGTTTATCTTGGAGTTTACATACTGGACAATTGACACCCAGTTGGCAGTTCACCTTATAGTAGTCACACTATCCATATTAGCCTGAACTTATACAGCTAAAAGGTTTTTATTCTATCCACATTCACTGGATATGAGCAATCGCATGCTCTGATTGGCTACTCTACTACTTGGATATCAGCTCATAAAGCATGAGTAGAGAAAAACAAAATGACAGCGTGTGTTGCTGAACCAACCGAGGACGAAATAAAAAATTCTACTCTAAAAAACAAAAACACCCAAAATACAAAAAATAAATAAATAAAGAAAGAAAGCGACAAAATATGGAATGGAAGTATCTGATGGTAAGAACGTATCTTTTTTTATTTTTCAAGAATTATTATTATAGCATTTTTCACAAATTGCTACTGGCATTTTGCTGGTTTGTTTGCATTCTAAGTGGAAATTATTTTGTGAGACGTTTTGTAAAAAGTTTTTATTTATCGAACTTGCAAAAATAGATAGATAGATAGATAGATAGATAGATAGATAGATAGATAGATAGATAGATAGATAAAATGCTCTGTTTCTCAAAATCCAGTGAATGTGGATAGAATAAAAGTTATTCCACTCAATCTCATCATACATGGCTTATAGCTGACTCAGCGCTACACACCTCATCGGCTATTAGCTCATGTACAAGCTAATAACTGTTAAATAGACTCCTGAACATAAAGTCCCAATATCAACACTCTCGTGATAATCTAGTGGGTGCAGTATGGACCCTTTTCACGTGATGTCACGACAAACGCGGCCGCCATTTTGGACATGTACTACCAGTAGTTTACCACAGCCAACATTGAGGAACGGCAGCAAAGAAAGTTTTTACTTTCAGCAAGACTTCCATCATGCCACTATATTGTTGTGCACCTGGATGTAGTAACCATCAACAAACAAGGCAAGGTTTATCATTTTATCGGATCCCGACGGAGAAGATGGATAGCGGCCATTAACAGGAAAAATTGGCAGCCCTCGGCATACCAATGCTTGTGTAGTGACCACTTTGTTGGAGGTAAGACGAATAAAATTAGCCAGAAAAGGCATTACATTGCTGTTAACATTCTATGGCGGCAAGTGTGTAACCAAATAGGTTAAAATAACCCATTGTAACCTCTTTGTTCTTCTGTAGTAGCTATTGTTGACTAGCTAATGTCAACAACATAGTAGCTAGTATGTTACTGTAGCAATGTTTACGTTCAGTCATTTGGATGACTGTTAAAACCTTTCAGTCTCAAGTTTTTCCTTTACTGTATTTACTAGTTTACTGTAATTATGATCCGGCAGCTATTTACACTGGATCCAGTGTAAATAGCTGCCGGAGCCAACGTCTGAGGTTCCGGAGCGCGCTCCGGCTTGCTCCCCCTCAAATTAAGCAGCGCGCTCCGGCTTGCTCCCGGAGTGCTCCGGCCGAGGTTCCGGAGCGTGCTCTGGCTTGCTCCCCCTCAAATTAAGCAGCGCGCTCCGGAAGCCAGAGCGCGCTGCTTAATTTGAGGGGGAGCAAGCCGGAGCGCGCTGCTTAATTTGAGGGGGAGCAAGCCGGAGCGTACGTCAGTGAACAATCCTGGTGGAAGCAGGTAAACGTCGTTCTCTAAGCCTGCTAACCTCAATTTTTGCAAATACCTCTCCCTCTGCTCGCCCTGTAAATGCCCTACGTCGCTGGATAGTGAAGGTGTTTTCTGCATCTCGCTCCTTTTTCTTTTATTTTTTTCGTTTCTCGCCTTCCTCGCATTCAAACTGATTCGAGCCGAAGTCCACTACATGTCCAAAATGGTGGTCGCGTTTACGAAGGTCACGTGACTGAAAAGGGTCTATACTTAATATACTGCCTCTTCTGGAACTACATCTAGTGTTTTGTCAGAATAGGAGTTACACCTTATATTACCACTGTCAGAAGTGGTTCTGATGGAGAAACTGCCTGTCAGGAGCTCAAAAGCCTCACTGCTGAGTCATCGATACATCCTGGCATTGAAACACCTTCACATGTAGCGCTGCATTTTTCTGTCTAACTGAGATTGAACCTGATTGCTGTAGCCGTGTTCTCAAATACAGCCCATAGTACCAGTTTTTCTCCTTGACTTATTTCTTAGCTTATTGAAATCCCTAGATGGGCTTCACATTATCTCAGATTATCTCAGTATAGTGCACATGTTACATCCAGAATGCTGATGGACCTTTATTCTGAATAAAGATGAAATGGTATGAAACTTTAATACCACAACTGCAGTGACCAAAATTGTCACGGTTATCAGTATTATCGTGGTGGTGTTAAAATGTGCTGGAAATGTGTAAAAAGTACTGATACGCAAACTGAAATCATTTCACTAAGTTTTTTTTCTTTGGAAAGTGCAACTAAAATGAGCAGAAATATGCAAGCTTTTTCCCCCCCTAAACATTAAAATAACAACATTAGGGCTGCTACTAATGACTATATTCCTATCGATTAATCTATCGTCTATTTTACTCATTAGTCGATGAATCTAAATGATTCATTTTGATTTTTGATGAAAGAAAATCAAATTGACCATTTCATTTCATTTTAAGCCTATTTTATTGTTACAGAATAACAAACACATCATAATTAACATCTAATAAGATGTAATAATGAAGACATATTCCTGATGTGCCTTTAATTTACACTTTTAATTATACTGAGCACAATTATTCAAATGTTATCTACTGTATTTATAACATTCCGTACACAAAGAAATATTCTGAAAATAATGGCAGAAATAAAATAATTAAACAAGGTAAATGCCACAGTAAGCCCAGCGTGCATGAACACACATTGGCACCATCAATCAATGTAGAATAAGCCTCAGTTCTCGTCTAAGGGTCTGTCTCAGAAACTGGGCACTGTGGGGGTACCCCACTAAATATACTCACAGTCAATAAACTATACGGTTTTGAATGGTGATGTTGGTTTTAATTTTAATTAAAATGATGAAAGAAATAATACAGATAAAACTAAATCTTTGATGTGAATACTCTTTTCAGAATTTGGCAAAAATTCTGCAAATTTGTGGAAAAATGGCGGCTTGATCTGGGACATGATAAATGGTTGACTACATCGCATTCCCTTAAAAAGGTTGTAGTCCACTGAAAAGTCTACAGTTATCACTAATTGTATTTTAAGTTGTAACTTTATACACCAAGTGGTGTAGCCAGGATTTTTTACATGGGGTGGCCAAAGGGGGGCCAAGGATATACAGGGGGTGGCCATGCTGTGACTAAATGGGGGGGGGGGGGGGGGGGTGCAGGGGTCCTCCCCTGGGAAATTTTGAATTAGCTAGATTTGATTTCCTGTATTCTGATGTATCTGGTGGCATATCTGGTGCCTAACTCATGAACAAAACCCATGTGAGCCAAGAGGTCAGAAATTAATGTATTAATTTATTTATGTAACATAAAGCATCTGCAAAACAAAGAAACCATCCAACTTGTTTACTCTAGTTAAGCATCAGGATTTTAACGATCACTACTAAAACGCAAAAGTAAAAACTAAAAGATCACCTGTCCCAGGCACCTGGGAAGTAGTAAGCATATTAGTCAGGCTTGAATAAAGAGTGCTTTGCTCAGGAAAAGGAAAATACTTGTATACTTAACTCATACATACAGCATATGTAAACACTTACAACATGTTGTGATATTGTCCATTGTAAGTACTGTACAAACTAAATGTGTTGAGTTACAAAATGTGTTTGTGTGCGCGTGCGTGTGAGTGAGTGAAAGTGTTACACTGATGTAACACATGACATAGATGAGGTGTAGTGCATGAGTGGTGTGTGTGTGAGAGAGAGAGAGAGGGGGAAAGTATGTGCACTGCATGTAGATATAGATGAGCTGTAGTATATGAATAGTGTGTGTGTGTGTGTGTGTGTGTGTGTGTGTGTGTGTGTGAAGATATGTTCCATGTAAATACAAAAATGAAGTGCATAAGTTGTGTGTGTGAGAGAGAGAGTGTATGTTCAGAATGCATGAGTGTTGTGTGTGTTATATGTGAATATAGAAATGTAGTGCATGGATGGTGTGTGGGTGAGTGTGTGTTCAGAGTGCACGAGTGTTGTGTATACCAGTGAGTGTGTTACATGTAAACGTAGTGCATCATGCATGAGTGGTGTGTGTGTGTGTGTGTGTGTGTGTGTAAGAGAGGGTGTGTGTTGAGAGTGCATGAGTTGTATCTTATAGTGAGTGAGAGAAAGACAGTGTGTGTTAAGAGAGCGAAGTATTATGTTCATATATGAGAGCGAGAGAGAGAGTGTTAAGACAGTGCATGAGTGTTACGTACATTTAAATATAAAAATTTAGTGCATGAGTTGTGTCTGTGCTGAGAGTGTATGAATGTTACATGTAAATATAGAAATGTAGTGCACAAATTGTGTGTGTGAGAGTGAGATAGACAGTGTGTTAAGAGAGCGCATAAGTGTTGTATGAGTGAGTGTGTTACATGTAAATATAGAAATGTGGTGCATGAGAGGGGTAGGGGGAGAGAGTGTGTGTTGAGAGAATGCATGAGTGTTGTGTATGTATGAGTGTGACAATTATTAATCAATGTGTACTCCCACCAGTAACACACAACATCTCTATATTTTCATGTAACAGACAAACATTAACTTTAAAAGTTGTATTCTGCGGTTAAAGTGAGCAAAGTGATTCACAGACAGCTAACTTGCCGACGTAATTTTCTCTTTTGAGTCGTACAATCGAAAACCACCGATGTTTTGCTTTCTATCTATCTAGTATCTATCTATGTGTGCACACAGCACAAATCCCACTGTAGCTGGATATCTACAAAGACGCATATTTATCTATACGGTTGCATTTACATGTAAATGAAGGTGTCAGTCACTGAAAACGGATACTTTCGAAAACCCCGGGCAAAGTGGAGATTTCTGGAAACTCGGGAGATTTCTGGAAACTCTGAATTGTCTGAGGACAGAATTGTAACTGTATGTCTACAAAGTGAGAAAACTTGAAGAGAGTAAAAGAGATGAATAACTTACATCCCAAATTTATCGCACGTTCACGTAGTTCGTAGGTTGTTGCGACTAGAGCATGACTATCTGATACTACCTGCTGCTTGAACGCGCGAAATGTTTGTGCTACAGTAATATGCATCACCGCAGAAACCAAGTAGGCGGAACAAAAATCCAGTGGGTGGAACTAACATTTCGTGGGACATATCGGTTTTATAAATTTTATTGTCCGGCCCTGGGGTGGCCAGGGTGGGGCCAAGGTGTGCCCTAGGGTGGCCACGCTCCCCCGGCCACCCCTTAGCTCCGCCCCATATACACCTAAGGATTGGTGCGCTCACAGAATAATCATAACCATAATAAAACATCATGCAAAATATTTGATCACCGTTGTAACTCCATTTTCCGTATACCCAAAACCAATGCGATCGTGTGTTTTGATCTAAACGGAAAGCCTCAGGGTCAAGGTCACTACCTCACCAAAAGTGGTAACTTAAAAATCACTACACCATATAAAAATTTAGTTATAAATCTGCGATTTTGTTTTTTAAAACGAAAGCTGAAAGTTAGGTATAGAATATGTTTCTTACAGAATATGTTACGATGGTAGCTGGTCTTGTATGAATTTCTGAGCTATAAAATGAGTTGTGGTCTATTTTTTACCGTAGCATGTTATTTGTGTGCGGGGAAGGACACACATTAACAATTTGCATGTGTAGAATGGAATTTTCCACTCCAACAGTTAGAAGTTAATCGTGCTTCCATTTGCGGTCTTTCTGTTATGCGGGTGATCTGTTCAGACGTTATCACTGAAAAGGTGAGTTTTGACAGTTTTATTTTGTTTTAGTCTTGCAGTATAAGGCAGTAGAATGTTTCTTTTTCATCTTACTTTCATATTTCATAGTGTTTGCATATTTTTGGCCAATATTTTGCAACCATGGTCAATTTAGATCGAACTTTTGATAGAATCTACGGCCAGTCATTTTGCCCCGCCCCTGCCTCGCGCTCCGTCCGGTGCGGTAGTGATGTCCCAATGCTCGCACGCCACAGCAGAGACCTGTGCGACCTTCAGCCAGTACAGTCGTTGTTCTTTTACCACCGCCGTTATTCTCATCTTTCCGGTGTGTTCTTGATTTTTCCATTGTGTCCTATTGTCCTATTTCGCCATATCAAATACCCAGAATGTATCATATTATTCATATTTAAGTGAATAATCAATTCAGTCATCATAACTTGGCATTTTTAACCCAAGCAACCAAAAAAAAGGAAATTTATTCAATATTTTCACTCATCTGTGAAGGAGGGGCTTTAATTCTTCATGATGTAGTTATTTTATATGTAAATCAATTTTACAAAAGCATTTGAATTGTAATTAAAAAAAAATGTCCCACAGTGGAGGCCAGATAAAGCAAGATAGTATCTTTTATTCTTATTAAACATGACAAAAGAAACATTGAGTGTTAGGTAAATGCAAAAAAAAATAGTAAAATTAGAAAATTTATTTTTTGACCATAATGTCCCAAATGAGAGACCAGTTTCTGAGACGGACCCCTAAACATTTTTTCAAACACTTATTCAATGGAAATTCAAAGGTAGCAGCGAGGCTTTATGGCTTTAATAATGAGTGTATTTAGCAGCTACAAGGACAAATTATATTAAAAAGTTTTCGCTATTACAGTATTGATAATTTAAGAAACATGAATAGACAACACTTATAGTGGTTTTGCCTTTTCTTGTACACTCGTGTATGGTATTAATGCTGCTATAATTTTGAAGTTCTCCCATACATTCAAAGCCTTGAGTCTTTGGAAACTTTTACACTGAATCTCTTTTGCAACCGAGTCGGACTCCAGCCACAATGATTTTTTTCAAACTGTAGTTGTTGACTGGAGCCAGCCAATGACTAGAACCAAAAACATGCCATTAAAAACCTGTGCACATATGTGTACATGATACAAGTGCACAAAACAGGTGCGAGGATGGTTTTCCATTCACAGTTCACTCATGCGTGGGTTTGAAAAGTGGAGACTCGTTTAAATGCCATACAAAAACAACAAATGTCTTGCATGCAACATTTACGTACTGATATTGGGAGACTGTTGCTCACTTTGGTTGATGCTGGACAGGAATTACTGTAAGCTTTTAATCAACCATGGTTTTAATGAGAATTAAAATTTGAAACTGTAATCCTAACCATTGGGAATTTTACTGTGAAACCGGTAACCGTTTCATCCCTAATACTGAAATACTAAGTAAAACTGAGCAAATGGCAAACTACGACTGGACGTTGTTCAGAACTTTAGGATGGCATTAAGATGTCAGTGTACACAGACCCAGAGTACGTATAGTATGTATGTTAATTAAGTTAATGTTTAGACAGAGAATTCAGAGTTGGGTTGCACACATTGCAGAGGGAATTGAGCAATTTTTGGTTTTCCCATTGTAATGAATGACAAAGGGAATTTACAGTACATCTGTGCAATGTCATATTTATACCTCAGGGAAACAGCTGATAAAGGCAAAATAGTTCCTGGACACTGAAATAAAGTGAAAAATAACAATCAAATATACCATGCACTGAGAGGTACCGGTTGAAATTATGGATTCTCTGAGCTGACTGGCATAGGACTACTTTCTGAAGGGCTGCGCTCTCAGAAAGTAGCACTATGCCAGTCACCTCAGAGAATCCATAATTTCCAGTGCCTCTCAGTGCATGGTATATTTGATTTATATCCCTCATAAAAAAAAAAAAAATTCCAAACTAAAACTCACTGGAGGCAGCCATGTTTGTTGTTTATGTCGTAGTGACCTTCGACCTGCGCATATGCAAAGTACCGTGCTATTGCCTGCCTTGCTCGGCATGATCGTGATATGTAGATCTACACACACAGAAATGCTCGCAGAGCCACAGCTGTGACTTGAGTCGGCCATATAGCTTGAAATTGAGACGTCAGTTCGTGGTCTATCCAGAATACACCATGACTGACTCACACCATATACATTTTTTTTTGGTTTAAAAAAAATGGTGGAACTATTTTATGTTATGTGAGCCATCCTTGGCCAATCCCTGCACTGGAATTTTTTTGATCAGGGATATTTATCAGTTATTCCACAAAATCAAGTCGTACATGAGCTGATAGCCGAAGAGGCGTGTAGCGCCAAGCTGGCTATAAGCCATGTACGATGAGATTGAGTGGAATAATAGTTTTATTATATCCATATTCACTGAATTTTGAGAAACACAGCATTTTATTTTTACTTTTTGCAAAAATCAATAAATAAAAACTTTGTACAAAATGTCAGACAAAATAATTTCCGGTGAGAATGTAAACAAACTGGATGGCACGGTGGTGTAGTGGTTATCACTGTCGCCTCACAGCAAGAAGGTTCTGGGTTTGAGCCCAGTGGCTGACGGGGGCCGTTCTGTGTGGAGTTTGCATGTTCTTCCTGTGTCTGTGTGGGTTTCCTCCGGGTGATCCGGTTTCCCCCACTGTCCAAATACATGCAGGTTATGTTAACTGGTGACTCTAAATTGACTGTAGGTGTGAATGTGAGTGTGAATGGTTGTTTGTCTCTATGTGTCAGCCCTGTGATGATTTGGTGATTTTTCCAGGGTGTACCCTCACCTCTCACCCATAGTCAGCTGGGATAGGCTTCAGCTTACCCGTGACCCTGCATGGGACAAGCAGTTACGGATAATGGATGGATGTAAACAAACTGGCAAAATGACAGTAGCAATTTGTGGAAAATGCTCTAATCACCACTCTTGGAAAAAAAATATGTTCTTACCATCAAATACTTTTATTCCATATTTTACTGCTTTTTTGTATTTTTGGGGGTTTTGTGTTCGAGTAGAGTTTTTATTTCGTTATCGGTTGGTTCAGCAACACGGTCCGCCATTTTATTTTTTTCTACTCATGGTATATGAGGTGATAGCCTAGTAGTAGAGTCACCAATCAAAGCGTGTGATTGCTTATATCCAGTGAATGTGGATAGAGTAAATTACAGTATAAGCTTTTCCAGAATGACAATTTGTTTGCATTAATTTAATTATTGAATAAATAAATTACTAAAATATTATTAATAAATAAATTATTAATAAAGGATTATACAAGAATATTTTCATAAAACATATTTTAGAGTGTGAATAATTACAGTGGTGCTTGAAAGTTTGTGAACCCTTTAGAATTTTCTATATTTCTGCATGAATATGACCTAAAACATCATCAGATTTTCACACAAGTCCTAAAAGTAGATAAAGAGAACCCAGTTAAATAAATGAGACAAAAATATTATACTTGGTCATTTATTTATTGAGGAAAATGATCCAATATTACATATCTGTGAGTGGCAAAAGTATGTGAACCTCTAGGATTAGCAGTTAATTTGAAGGTGAACTTAGAGTAAGGCGTTTTCAATCAATGGGATGACAATCAGGTGTGAGTGGGCACCCTGTTTTATTTAAAGAACAGGGATCTACCGAAATCTGATCTTCACAACACGTTTGTGGACGTGTATCATGGCACGAACAAAGGAGATTTCTGAGGACCTCAGAAAAATCGTTGTTGATGCTCATCAGGCTGGAAAAGGTTACAAAACCATCTCTAAAGAGTTTGGACTCCACCAATCCACAGTCAGACAGATTGTGTACAAATGGAGGAAATTCAAGGCCATTGTTACCCTACCCAGGAGTGGTCGACCAACAAAGATCACTCCAAGAGTAAAGTGTGTAATAGTTGGTGAGGTCACAAAGGACCCAAGGGTAACTTCTAAGCAACTGAAGGCCTCTCTCACATTGGCTAATGTTAATGTTCATGTGTCCACCATCAGAAGAACACTGAACAGCAATGGTGTGCATGGCAGGGTTGCAAGGAGAAAGCCACTGCTCTCCAAAAAGAACATTGCTGCTGGTCTGCAGTTTGGTAAAGATCACGTGGACAAGCCAGAAGGCTATTGTAAAAATGTTTTGTGGATGGATGAGACCAAAATAGTGTCAATGAAAAGCATTAAGTTTGGAGAAAGGAAAACACTGCATTTCAGCATAAGAACCTTATTCCATCTGTGAAACATGGTGGTGGTAGTATCATGGTTTGGGCCTGTTTTGCTGAATCTGGGCCAGGACGGCTTGCCATCATTGATGGAACAATGAATTCTGAATTATACCAGTGAATTCTAAAGGAAAATGTCAGGACATCTGTCCATGAACTGAATCTCAGGAGAAGGTGGGTCATGCAGCAAGACAACGATCCTAAGCACACAAGTCATTCTACCAAAGAATGGTTAAAGAAGAATAAAGTTAATGTTTTAGAATGGCCAAGTCAAAGTCCTGACCTTAATCCAATTGAAATGTTGTGGAAGGACCTGAAGTGAGCAGTTCATGTGAGGAAACCCACCAACATACCAAAGTTGAAGCTGTTCTGTATGGATTAATGGGCTAAATTTCCTCCAGGCCAGCATGCAGGACTGATCAACAGTTACCGGAAACGTTTAGTTGCAGTTATTGCTGCACAAGGGGGTCACACCAGAACTGAAAGCAAAGGTTCACATACTTTTGCGACTCACAGATATGTAATATTGGATCATTTTCCTCAATAAATAAATGACCAAGTATAATATTTTCTCTCGTTTAACTGGGTTCTCTTTATCTACTTTCAGGACTTGTGTGAAAATCTGATGATGTTTTAGGTCATATTTATGCAGAAATATAGAAAATTCTAAAGGCTTCACAGACTTTCAAGCACCACTGTATTGAAGGCACTATACATAAAAATAAGAATGTGGTTTAAAAAAATGGCACAGTTACATGTCAGCAGTTGGCATTCATGTAAAGCACTTTATTAACTACACGTCCTCCAATTAGTGAAGTTTATCTTACTGTCTAACACATTACAGTGTCAGCTGCAGCTGTTTGGTAGCTTGTCTCATTGTGTTTTTACAAACCTCATCTTCACTACCAACCTGTGAGAGACTCCTTAATTATATTTTACATACAGTGATATACAGAGATATGTGTCAGTCTCATTATAATGTGAGCCTGTTCATCTTAATTACTGTGGTTTCTGTATTTCTTCCATCACAGAAACTTCTCTAAACTTGTACAAGTTACAACTGAAGTTAACAGAGAGTAATTATCTAATTAGCATGAAGACTTTCAGTAATAAGGATCCCTTTTGTGTATTGGGTTGATGAAGTGTAAGGATTTAAACACAGCATATGATTGTAAAAGACGGAAACTTAATTAATGCACATCACCACCTCTGGCATTTCTAATTACTCAATGAATCTTTGTGTAAATAGTTTCTGGAGCTCTGTGTTAATTTGAGAGAACAAGATTCTATCTACAGACCGATCTCTTTGGATTTTGCTTTCAGGCAGAGCAAGACAACGGACATCCACTCCCAGCCTTCGCCAATCTCCATATCGAGGTACTGGATGAAAATGACCAGGCACCGTATTTCCAGGCAAACACATACCAAGGCTTCATCCTTGAATCCGCTCCAGTTGGCACTACAATCTCCAGCAGTGCCAGTCTCTCCTCCCCACTTACCATCATTGCTCTGGATAATGACACTGATGAGGTGAGGAGAATAACTCCAATGTAAGGCGAGTGATTCCTCCAGAAGACAATAGTTGATTACATAAAATGTGTTTAAAACAATAATTTTATTTCATAAAAAGGCTTGGTGTCATCACCTTGCCAAACTGACATGCCTGAAAGTCTAACACACTCTTCTCACATAATCCTAGACTTTGTAAATAATTGAAAGCCGTCTCAGTTTGTGTCATATTTAATGGCTCCTTCTTGAAGCTCATACCTAGCCAACTGCCTGTAGCTATTAATGTACGTGCTACTAGCGTATGAGTAAAGCTGTCAAGTCCTTAGCTGTCTTCTCTTGATCTCTCTTTTTTGGCTCTGCTCTCCATTTTTCAGGCATTTAATTTGCTTAATGCTCAAAATTATTGCCGCTTTGTGCCTAGTTTTATTGTTTTTAGATTACATTTTTGAGCCTGCCAGCAAAGCCTTTGAAATATCTCACTGAAAATGTGGTGAATCTCGAGGACTGCTTGCAGCTGAAAGGACTAACATCTAATGGGGAACTGTAAACAAAGTGTACTGGCTGAAATGGTGAACAAATAATTTCCTCCCATTGCATTGTAGTTTTTATGTTCTGCCTTCCTTGCCATTTTCTGAGCATAAAGACGTGACGTCTACTTGTGTTTAATTTTTGAGCGAGAGCTCGGATGAACACACTTGATCTGACCATGAGCATATCTTCTGGGGATCTTATCTGTGGAGGGCAGTGTGCGCAAGAAAGCGAATTCATGTAAGGTTAATGACTAGTGATGTGTGAATAAACCACAGCCACCATGGTCATTTTCCCCTCAAGTTTTTATGGCTGTTTGCTGCTAGATCAAATCCATTTACAACTAAGGCCACAGAATCATTATCTCCACTGCTGAGAGAAGCAAAACAGCTCACATAATGGAAGTTGCCATAAACATAAAAACTGCGCAGTGCAGATTTATTTCGCTCAGTCCAAGTTACAATATTGATATAACTATAGAGTTTTATTACACCATTTGTAGACTAAATAGTCAGTCATCTAACGATGCACAAAGTTTTACCATAATCCCCCACCTCTGAAAACATTTAAAGTGTGAATCTTGGAAGTGCTAGAAATAGGTGTCTCAATCATTTTAAAAATACTTCTGTGCTAGTGAAGTCTCTTGATGGCAAGAAGAATAAAGGGTCTTGCATCACCTTAACCCTTGAAGAGAAGTCCAAAAGTTCAGTTCGTACAGTATTTACACAGGGAAAATAACTTGTATTCAGAGACTGCTTATGCTTGAGAGTTGAAAAATAATAAGTGACAGTTTGTTTGCATTTCTTTCAAAATATTTCTTAGATATGATCATTTTTATGGAGGGGTGCCAATAGTTCTGTAGGACACTTTATATCATAAGCATGCAGTAATAAACAGTTGGCAGAACTTCATTAGCAACATCTCCTAATTAGTGAGGTTCATAATGATGTCGAAGACATTTTTACATTCTTGTTCAATTCAGAATTGTGGAGGAAAAATTAATAAATAGACACCTTGAGACGAGAAGAAAGCAGACAGAAATCTGACTTTATTATACTTTCACGAAAGCAGGCTTCTAAGCAGTGAATACCAGCATTTCACCCAGGAAAGAAGCCCTTCCTGTTTACATGCGCACACTTTTAATACAGTCTCGGCATGCCACGTGTTTTCCTTCTTCCCTTCATGGATGGTGGTCAGAGCATTTTGCTCTGCGGTTGTTGTCCTGGAGCTGCTTCTCTGGGTGTGTGCCATTAATAACAACACTATCTCTCCACACACACATACTTATAATGACATTCCTTACCTTATATAGACGGTGTTTTCCTAAAACTCGCTTCTCTAAAAATCAGTACTTTGCAAATTTCCTCTACACATTCCCCCTTTTATCGTCCAGCCATTATCTGTAGCCACTTATCCTGTACAGTACAGGGTTGCAGGCAAGCTGGGGCCTATCCCAGCTGACTATGGGCGAGAGGCGGGGTACACCCTGGACAAGTCGCCAGGTCATCGCAGGGCTGACACGTAGAGACAAACAACCATTCACACTCACACCTACGGTCAGTTTAGAGCCACCAGTTAACCTAACCTGCATGTCTTTGGACTGTGGGGAAAACCGGAGCACCCGGAGGAAACCCATGCAGACATGGAGGGAGAACATGCAAACTCCACACAGAAAGGCCACTGGGCTTGAACCCAGGAGCTTCTTACTGTGAGGCGACAGTGCTAACCACTCCACCACCTTGCCACCCCCTTTTATCAATTGTTTGATAATTATAATACAGCAAAAGTCTTTCCCTAATACATTTTTCTGTCCCTGTCTTTCCTATGCAGGCTTTCAAACAGGCACTTCATTAACAGGGGAAATGGAAATGATTATACTGCTGTTTTTGCGAGACATATACATCTCTACATAAATGGCAGATTAACAGTTAGAAAAATATGCAGATTACATTATACAAATCAAACATGACTGTCATACTATTGTTTAGCCAGCAACAACCATAAGCAAGAATGAACAGTTTCTCATTTTATCTATAGTTCATACTCGTTCACAGTCGAGAAATGGGGATTATAATTCTCGTATGGGCTCTGAGACCAGTTTGAAAATTCGTCTGAGTCCATTCTCACCATCTGGTGTCTTTCCATGACAGTATGCACTATCTTCGTCATCATACCTCTCAAGCATTGTAGGACGCATGGTCCAACCATGGAGCAACACACATATCACCGGTGTGAGTATGGTTATTAACCAGTGTACCCATCCGTTACTCCATTGAAGAAGCCAGGAGAACCACTCGTTGACAGGTGGTGTTCTGAAATTATTCATATCCCATCACTTTTTGGTGCATTACGGCCTGAGTATAACGTATTTTTTTTTAATCGTGAAATGAATAGAGGAATCTGTTCATGCCTTCATTCATTCATTTACTTTTTCATTCATTCTGTTGCAATGGTGTATTCTCTGTAGACCCTCTGTTCATGGAATAGTCTCCAGATTCACTGTGAAAAGGACGAAGTGGTTACTGAAGATGAATGAATGAATGAATGATGTAAACAGGTTTTAATATTTTTTATAAATTCACTGAAAAAAAGAACAGAAATATCACTTTTACACAAATATTAAAACCCAAAACTCTGTTGAAGCACCCTTGGCAGTACTTCCAGCTCTTCTTGAGTATGATACCACCAGCTTGGCACATCTGGATATGGACATGTGGATGTTCTCCAACTCCCTGCTGTTGACCCTCTCTTGCTCTGTGAGTTTGGATGGGAAGCATCACTGCACTGCTATTTAAAGCTCTCCCCAAAGATTCAGTCGGGTTCAGTTGGGCTCCAGCTGCCACCCTCACTTCAAAGCTGCAAAAATGTTTGATACAGTCATGTCTTGGAGCTGTACAGACAATTCTGTTTACCCCTTGGCTTAATTTTTGCTCTTGACTCAGGTTGAAGAAACATCCACTGAAATAGGCATACCTGAACTTTCATTGATTTTTCTTTATGGAGTATTTTTCAGAGAATACTGAAAAAAAAAGTTATTTTTTGGCCTCGACAAAACGAGGGAAAATCAAGAAACCTGACTTTTTTATTTTACATTTTTCCCCCTCAGGCTGCTTTGTTTGTTTTGTGTCATATACAGAATTGGACACTTAAGTCCAAAATGTGTCAGTATGTCAGTTAGGAGGATAGGATAAGTTACTCATATTCAGAGAGAGGTTAAACAGGAGCTTGAGTTTGAACTTGATTGATTTTCTGGTTGTCCCATTTCGATGATGCAAATCACTTGTGTGTAGTTTATGCCTCTGTTGTTGCTATATTTTTTTCTGAAGTTGAGGTCACTGAGACAGTGTTTATTAATAACATTTAGACGACCACATTTAAACACAAGTACTTGGCTTTAAACCTGGAAAAAATGGGGGGATAGAAGATGCTGACTAAAGAAGCAGAGAGTGCTTTTTTGTTTTGCTTCCATTAGGTTTTCTTCACTCGCAAATGCAAAACAAAAGCAAGAGAATTGAAATATGAACAAAGAACTATTGTATGATTTTATGAATGCCAGCTTCTCAATCATTGAAATAAAAATTTAATAGGAGTTTGGCTTCCAACATGCCAACAATATGGCCTACACCCTCATTATATAACAGCTTATAAAATAGCACTTGATCCAGCACATACTATTATTTTAATCAACAGTTATTTATGCCCGCTTTATGAATGCCACAAGACACTAAATCAAAGTCATGAAATTGTAATGTGTGAGTGAATTGTACGCAAGTTGTAGAATGTGTCCATGGTTTGAAGGATAAGCTGACCAAACATTCACCTGCTACACTTGTAGATCACATTTAGTGTTGTTCATAAATCTGTCCATGAAAAGTTTAGTCCTTGAGGAAAGCAACATCTCAGATTAAGATGTTTCAGCCTCCGAAGCCCTGTGTGTAAGAAAGAAAAACATGTTATTTTAATGTTTGTAAAGGGATGATCTGATTAATTAGTGTTATAGTTACACATTTATTTAATATCGGACTTGAATGAAATGTAATAGTTTTCAGGTGTATTTACAGCCAAAATGTACATTTCACATGGCGGTTACGTGAAACTGTCAGACAGTGGCATTGTGTTCCACTCAAGTTTATATTACACAATAAAAAAGTGGCTTAAGTGCATGGTCAGTATTGGGCAAGTCCATAGTTCTGAACACGAATGTGCATAATTTTGATGTGCGCTTAACTCAACTATGAATACCGCCCTTTAAGTTTTAATATCGTTTGTTCTGGTCTGTTTTATTTGTTCTTCAGTGGTTGTTTCTTGCTGTCCCATAAATTTTATTCTATATCCCACAGTGAATGAAGCCTCTATTCTCTGCCTTTGCTGTGTTTTTTCTCTTTTTGCTTTTTCCTCTCTCTCATTCTGAACTGTGACAGCGCTGGCATTGACTTTGATTGATGTTTCATACAGACCAAAGATCCCATGGTGCGAATCTCCCTGGACAACTACGAAAGCATCTTTGCGGTGTCACCCAGTGGGATTGCACGTTACCTGACACTCCTAAAGCCTGTGGACCGTGAAGAGCAGAAGAGTTACAGCTTCACAGTAAGAACTGTTACCTCCATCCTTTCTTTTCTAGACAAGAGTCCATTAGACATGATAGATATCAACAACTGAGCTCAGTTTGATAAAAAAAAAGAGATACAAACTACATGGAATCATTATTGTACTACATATTGATTTTCTCACTATCCTGTATTACAATGACAGAATGCAGTGCTACATTTTATGACCAGTGTTTTGTCCAAGAATAATTGACCAAGAGTCTATTGTGACTCATACAAAGGATGAACAATTTCCTGTCCCATCATTTATTCTTTGGCAAACGACACACATTTGCAATCAGAATGCTCTTTGCCAAGTTTCTTTGATTTTTATGTCTGTAAAGCCATACGTAAGTTAAAAAGAAGGAAGGAACTAGAGTTTGGGGATCGATTCTAGGCAACAGAGAAAGCAATCAGTGTAAGAGCTTTCGTTGAAAAATTAAATTGTGGAAAGAGATAAATAGTGCATCTGTAATGTAATGCAATACAGTTGCCACCCTTATTAAATGTTTCGGCAAGTCTGCCATTCAAGTGCCTTTCTACAAGAAGATTTAATGATGAAAAAAGTACAGTACTGTACAAAAGTCTTAGGCACATGTAAAGCAATGCTATAGACCAAAAACAGCTTAAAAATAATGAAATGAACTGTTTCTACATTAAAAAAATACTATAAACAGTAAGCAGTAAGGCATGATAAATGAAATAAAGTCAGTATTTGGTGTGAGACGATCCTTTATTTAAAAAATAAATAAATAAATAAATAAATAGTAGTCTCAGGCACAGTGAGTGCAGTTTTATGCGGAAATGAGCTGTACTGTACGTTTTACTGAGCATCTTGCAGAACCAGCCACAGTTCTTCTGGACACTTTGACTGTCACACTCGCTTCTTCATTTTGCACCAAAACCCAGTAGCCTTCATTATGTTTTCTTTTTTAATCTGAAAAGTGCTCTCTTATGCAACTTGCTGCTCAAATACAAACTTATTTTATTTTTCGGTAACATTCAATTTTGTGCTGGAAAACGAACGTTGGAACTCTAAAATGTTTTATGCACTGACTTGATGTAGAAGTCATAAAATAGAAATCTATAACAAAGTTTGCATGAAAAAAACAAAACAGGGTGCCAAAGACTTTTGCACAGTACTGTAGCTTCTGAGTTCGATGTTCTTGTCTTCTCATGCCACTGGCCACATGGATGGAATCCCGGCATAACCTATGGTTACTGTACGTTAATAACACAGACGACACTGAATGAAGGCATGTGTACTGCTTTTTTTTTTTTACTTTATTTTTTTTTATTGGATAGACATACAAGAGAGGCTCTTGTTCCAGCTGCACCTTGGGGCGATGATGGCTTTGTGCTTATGGTAGCAGACAGAGATTGTGTGTTAACCATACTAAAACTTTTGTGCTTTGGATTGGCAACACTGTGCTTCTGTCCTTAGAAGATGATGTTATGACTTGAGGATTGATTGCCCCTTGCTGTGGAGTACTACAGCTTCAGCTCTCCCAGCAGTTCTCCACTTCGAACTTGATTTATGTGCGGTGTGTGTTTTACAGGGCATATGGCTGCTAGCTTGATTTGAAATCTTCAACGTTTTTCACTGGCCAAAATCAAAAGGCAGCTCTACACCTGCCAATGCTACTGTCAATATCTATTCTGTAGCCTGACCTCAGTGATTAATATAATTGACTTCCTAAGCTAACAGCACATTGATTCAATTTTACACTGTTATGTCTGATATGTGAGAGCTTATAAGTGCGCTCATAAATCGAACTAGCTCTCGTGACAAATGACGTGAACACTGTATATAGTTGTTGTGCGTCAGAGAGATCACTGCTCGCACCTAATCAGGCTGAAGTGTGGCAGGATCTCATTTCACAGCAAAGCTGTTAACTGGCACATGGCATCATTTGAGACCTTGCTGCTTGGCAGCCATCAAATTGACAAGTTTGTTTACGTATTGCAAACAGGCTAGCTGGAATTTCTCCAGGATCATCATTTCTTTACTCCAAGTGCACTCCAAACCTCAGAAACTCCTGGATGTGAGTGCTGGAACCAAATAAAATCAATGTGACTGTCTTGCTTTCCTGCAAAGCCTAATTACACCAGCTTATTACCTTGAATGTCTGGCTAGAGATGTGTCATTTACAATGCAACCTTCTGCTATACAAGATGTTATGTTTCTTTTTGCTGATAATTACTAAATAGCCATTCCTTTAATCCTGTGGATAAGCCTAATAACAGCAAAGAGTGAAGAGGAAGAAAGTGCAGATCCAAAGGAGCGAGTAGGAATGATAACGCGGAGGATCAGTATTAGCATTCACAGCACTCCTGCTGATTCACGCTGCATGCCTAAGGCGCTTTAGGAACTTTAGGTCCACCTTTGTTACTGTGCCATGAGACCAGAAATGTACACACAAATGGCTGTTGTATGGTAGTGCAATGAGGCTAAGATACTTTGTTTAACGAGGCTAGCATTATGGGATATGCTAATGCTGTTTTCATTAGGAGCTCACACTGTAGTAATTCAGATTTAGAACAGAATCTGCTATTGATACTGTTTAGCAACGGATATCCCACCATTTATTTAGGTTTATTTGTTCAAAAAAGTCATAATTATTAGAATTTTATACAATGTGAAGTAAATAATGTATTCACAATAAATGATTCATGTGACTGGAGCAGGAGTGTGGTCAGAAATGTAGAGACTGTTACACTGACTATAATTACAATTCATTGGTTTTATGTTGGGACGGCATAGTAGTGCGATGGTTTTTACTGTCGCCTCACAGCAAGAAGGTTCTGGGTCCGAACCTTGTGGTCAGCTTTGGCCTTTCTGTGTAGAGTTTGCATGTTCTCCTTGTGCTTGTGAGGGTTTCCTCCGGGTACTCTGGTTTCCTCCCACGGTCCAAAGACATGTGGATTTGGTCAACTGGCTCCTCCCATTGGTGCGAGTGTACATGGTTGTTCATGTCTGTGTTCGCCCTGAGATAGATTGGCAACTTGTCCAGGATGTACCCCGCGTCTCGTCCAAAATCAGTTGGGACTGGCTTCAGCTTCCCTGTGAACTGAATAAATAAGTGGTATACATGATGGATGGATGGATGCATGTTTTAATGTTACCCTTTTACACTTGACCTGTGGAATCAAAATATATATTTTTAAACAAAATTTTCTTTGAGAAATTAAAGTACTTAAAGTGTTTTTTTTTCTTTACTTTTATAAAAAGGTCATTTTGACCCAAACAGAACCTAAGGCAACTAGGAAAGTGCATCAATACAATGGCATGGCTTTGTTTATTTATGAGAGATAAAATCCCAAAGAGGTGTGCTGTCGGGGTGCGAATAAAGAACATCCATGGGGTATCTAATTTACACTTCGCCAGCTGCCACTGTGCTGACCTGTGGGATTTTGTCTGGTTTTGTCCATGGCATCATTCCATGTTCACAGATATGGCTTTGAATCAAAAGCGTCTTTTATGTTCTGCCTGCTGTTGGCCTCTTGTGGCATGTGAAAGTTGACAAAAAGATGAAAAATTGTCCCAACTCAGTTCTTGTTCTCCTTCTCTGATCACCTTACTAATGACACTCACCTGCCTCACTAGTCATTTTAAAATACCTTGACTCTTGTGGACAGGGCTGTCACTTGTAGTTTGTCTCCCGTGGGTATGTCATGGCCACTGCTCTTGTAGTTTGTGTGTCTGGGTTGCTTGATTTACTTGCGATTTAAAGGTTAGGCTTTGCACCGGCTTTATTTGCAGATTAGCAAAACAAGCAAAATCTACTAGCCACATACACTCATCAGATCTACCAACAACCTCTTCTACTTCATTCCCAGCTTTATTTTTCATGACATTTTCATAGTGTCTCTAAAAAAGTTTAATGAGGAGTTGCACATAACAGGACAAGATGAAACAATAGTTCTAAGTTTTTCTGTTATGTGCAACTCCTCAAACTTTTTTCTGGCAAATGAGAACTTGTATTAGTAGCAGGGAGGAACTAAAGATGTGAGTGGGGAACTGAAGAAACATCAGACCACATACATGTTAAAGGGGCTGGCTGACCCTTCCCAATATCCTCTGCACTATGTAGCAATTCTGCACTTTTTATGCAAACAACTTCTTCTTTTAGCTGCTCCCGATTAGGGGTCGCCACAGCAGATCTTTCGTCTCCATTGCTCCCTGTCTTCCGCATCCTTCTCTACCACACCTGCCACTTTCATGTCCTCTCTCACCACATCCATGTATCTCCTCTTTGGCCTTCCTCATTTTCATTTGCCTGGCAGCTCCATCCTCAACATTCTCCTTCCCACATGCTCTGCATCTCTTCTTAGGATGTGCCCATACCATCTCAGACTCATCTCTCTTAGCTTAATTCCCAAGCTCTCCATATGTGCTGTCCCTCTGATGTGCTCGTTCCTTATCCTGTCCAACCTCGTCACTCCCATTGCAAACCTTAACATCCTCAACTCCGCCACCTCCAACTCCGCCTCCTGTCTCTTCGTTAAGGGTACCGTCTCCAATCCATACATCACAGCTGGTCTCACTACTGTCTTATACATCTTACCTTTCACTTTTGCTGGGACTTTCCTATCACAAATGACTCCCGAAATCCTTCTCTAACTGCTCCACCCTGCCTGCACTCGCTTTCTGACCTCACTATCGCAGCCCCCATTTTCCTGCACAGTTGACCGCAGTTACTTGAATTCACCAACTTTCTTTACATCTACTCCTTGCATCTTCACTACACTCTCATCCCCATTCTCATTGATGCACATGTATTCTGTTTTGCTACTGCTCACCTTCATTCCTCTTCATTCCAATGCATACCTCCATCTCTCCAAACCCAACTCAACCTCCTTTCTACTTTCACCACATATCACAATATCCGCAAACATCATGTTCCATGGTGACTCTTGCCTCACTTCATCCGTCAAGCTATCCATCACTATGGCAAACAAAAAAGGACTCAAAGCAGATCCTTGATGGAGCCCCACCTTCACCTTGAACCATTCAGTTGTTCCAACTGCATACCTCACTGCTGTTTCACTGTTCTCGTACATGTCTTGCACCACTCTAATATACTTCTCATTCACTCTACTCTTTCTCATACTGCACTTTCTATGCAAACGATTTTCCAAAAACAATCTGCAACAATTCGAGGACATCCTAGCCCATAAATCTCAAATTGTAACATGAAATTGAAGATCACAGTATCTTTTTATAGGGTCTATATTTTATTCCGTTGTAATGGACCCGATCAGACCTTGGCCGTCTCATGTGTGGGTGCAAAGGGGGGAAAAAGGAATATTTTGTTCAAAGCTTCCACATTCTGTTCCATCTTCCACACGAAGATGAAGGAAAAGTTTGAGATGGTTCATGAAGGTATCATGAACAGTGAATTTGCAGAGATTTTAATTGCACAGAAAGCTAGCAGGTAGCCGTGTCAGATCATGGAATCCAGGGACACATGTCTGCCCGGGGGCATTTTGAGTTATTGACAGATTCAGAAAGTACAGTTTCTAAGCTTTCCAATGATGCCTTCCATGTGGAGATCTGACAATATTTGAAGAATGTGTGGCCTTTTGAAAGTGTATACCTCTTAAAACAGGAAAGGGAGAAAATCGCCCTCAAAGTTTTCCTTCTCAGTTACTCTGGGTGCAGGGAGGGCACATAATAGTGCTCATTTGCATGACATTAAGGAAAGCCCTACCCCCTACTAGCTAGCACGATGCTACTTTCATGTAAACAAAGATCACCACGTCAATTTTCCTTCCATGCAAAGTATGCCCAAAACAATTATGAAGTACAAAAATAAGTCCTAAAGTATACTTTAACGTTTTGTGGTTGAAAAATTACTCACACCGTAAGAAAGAAAGATAGCACGATGATAACACAACTAACACAACGCTAGTTTCATGTAACCAAACCACAACACTCTCCGTTACATGCAAAAATAACCACACAACCTTAGATTAATAAAGTTACCCCATCAGAAAGAGAAACGTTGCCTTGCACACATCAATGCCTCCGATGGAATGTAGTCCTAGAACACTTCCTTTTGGTTGCGTTTTTTTTGCTAGAAATGGTTATCTCCGATGTAAATACTGTGCGTCTGTTTGCTTCGCGGTGTTTCAGCTCCCCTGCGCTCTGTTTAGCTTGCTCATTCCATAGTGAAATTACATGCCTGTATGCAGCTTAAGTAGCCACAAGCTCAGCTCGTATCATACAGCTGATTGGCGAAAAAAAAAAGACTTAAATCATCACGTGAATGGCCCATATGGTAATTTACCCACACCCCCAGCAGGCTACAGTCCTGACAAAAACGAGACAATTTGCAACAAAAAATGTATGTTTTTCCAACAAAACAATCTATTATCTGAAATACTGATTGCATTCTTCAAGATCTCAACTTGCACATGATGGAAAAAAACGAAAATCACAAATTTAGAAAAAAAAATACTTCTTTTGCGATTTTCTCGGATTCGTTTCGGTCGACATGTGTTCCTGGATTCCGTGACGTGCCACTGCTTTTAAAACAAAACAGCTCACTGGATTCTGGGATAAGATTGACAGGAAGGAATTTGCAACAATCATTCCCTTACAGAAAAAAAAACATGAATTTCCCATGTATTTCACATGTGATCACATGTTATCACATGTGGTAACATGTGGAATACATGGTATCAGATTTTGTAACATGTGTTACCATGTAGAGCACATGTGTAAAACATGTTACCACATGTGTAAAACATTCCCACACGTGATTCACATAAAATTGGGCCAAAACCACGTTTCCCATGTGCAAATAACATGTTTCCCATGTGCAAAACACATTTTCCACATATTTCACATGCGAAAAATCACATGTGAAGTTCATGTGGTTTTTCTGTAAGGGTTTGGATTTGTTGTTTCATATGGTAGCATTTTACTTAATTTGTATAAATTTGAGAAAATCTCAATTCAAGCGTCCTTGTCATGCTGACGATTTGTCTCTTGCCTCTGTTGTTGAAATTGTTGCCCCTTGATGCAAACATGCATAGAAAATTAATGGTCATTTTCTTGATTTCTTGCTGGCTAGTGTGAACACTGGGTTACATTGTGTCTGTGATGATTCCAAGATTTTGTTATCTGCCTGTCTTGATTAGTGTTTGATCTTAACCCACTTTTGTTTTTGTTTGTTTTTGCCTGGAGACTGATCACTTGACCTTTAGCCTTATCTCATGTTTCTGATCTTTATATTTAAAGGAAACATCCTTAATAATTTATCGGTTATCAAACCACTTTAATGGCGTGAAGTTCATAAGGATTCTCATTTTAGCTCATACCAGGAATAATAGATGAAGATGATGTGGGTCATTTCAAGGTGAACAAAAGACAGCCAGACACGAATATATATTGTTTATATCTTCATCAAATCCCAGTGTCAGGGCCATGGAGTATATCATTTTTACTCGTTATAGCAATATTGGCTTTGGCAGAATGATATTGCAAAGGGCTGCAATATCCAAGTAAGCACTCAGTCATTTTTCACCATGTGCTGTGCGAGCTCAGTTGTTCCCTTTGAAAGGTTTATGAGTAATCTAACAAAATACTGTAACATGCATTTAATTTAGTGAATGCTAATTTCAAAATACAGGGAAAAAAAGCCATCTCTAAAATCTTTAAAACATACCATATAGGCACATCAAGAGCTTTCATGCCACACAGCAACTTCAATTACAGTTGTGGTCAGAAGTTTACATACAGTGACATGAATGACATCTTGGATATGAATGTCATGGCAATATTTGGGCCTTCAGTAATTTTTTGAACTGTTCTTTTTCTGTGGCAGAATGATTGTACAGCATACATCTTTAATTTAAAAAAAAGACTAGAATTTATTGCACAAGTTTTAATTTTCTTTGGGTTTTCTGAAATCAACACAGGGTCAAAATCATAGATACAGGGTCAAAAAATATACATACAGCACACCTAATATTTGGGTAATGTGTCTCTTCGCAAGAGAAGAGCGATTCTTCAAAAAATTACATACGCTCACTTAAATTATTAATTCAGAGGTGCTGAAACTTCCAAAATGTCTCTTATCTTGCCAAGGCCGAGGTCTCTTAACTTCCTGTTGGCGATCATGATTGACTACAGCTGGTAGCTTCTCTGTGCCTTCATAAAAAGGGTTTATTTACAGCACTCATTGGATTGACCAACACACAGTAAAATGGGAAAGCTCAAGGAGCTCAATGCAGATCTGAGAAAGAGGCTCGCAGATATACATATCTTTTTTTTCGTTTCCGTTTCCGGTTGAGAGTACGTCGTGCGCATTCTGGCTGCCGCTTCTCACCGGAGCTCTTATTTTATTTCTTTTTCTATTTTTTTTCTTTCCTGTGTGTTTGTGTAGTTTGGTGTTTGTTTGAGTGTTTTGTCCGCCGGTTGTGGTGTAGCTCTGGACCCAGTTTGGGGCGTCGGTTCCCTCCAGGCCTTGGTTCGCTGTGGGTGATGCCTGCACTCCCAGCTGTGGACTGCAGTGAGCCTGTTGCTCAATTTACATCGTGGTTGTCCAGCGCTCTGTGCTTTAACGCTTGGCGTGATGTTCCGAGCGATGTTGCTTGGTGGCGTCACGGCAGCTGTGCAGGCGGTTTGGGACACACCAGCGCTCTGTGTGGCGGAGCTTCTCTGCTCGCTGTGTGGATCCATGGCGTGGTGTTCGAGCGATGTTGCTGACGGCATCACGCCGGTGGTGCTGGAGATGTGGGACTTGTTTTCGTGCGCCTTTTGGTGGGACTGTGGCTGCTACACCATGGGAATTACATCCTGACCCCTACTTGGTGGACTTTTTACTTTTTATTATATTTTTATTTATTTTTTCTTTCCTTGTCTATAATTGTAAAGCGTCCTTGGTTTTTTTGAAAGGCGCTATATAAATTTAACTTTATTATTATTATTATTATTATTATTATTATAACTCCAGAACTTCTCTTGGAGTCATTTCTAAAAAACTGCAGATTCCAAGATCAGTTCAAACAATTGTATCCAAGTTATTGTAAGGTGTAATCATTTTGCCAAGCCACTTTGCTTCAAGAAAACCCAAACTGTCGCCCTCAGCTGAAAGGAAATTGGTTTGGATGGTCAGGAACAACCTGGGAACCACCATGACACAGCCCTGCCATGAACTGGAAGCTGATGGATCACTATCTACAGTTCAGTGAGTTTTATATCACCATGGACTAAGAGGCTGCTATCCAAGAAATAACCCCCTGCTCCAAAGTTGACACCTTCAAGCTTAACTAAACTTTGAAGCTGACCACACAGACAAAGAAAAAGCCTTTGGATAGCTGTATGGTCAGATGAGACGAAGATTGAGTTGTTTAGCCATGTACAGAGGGACACTGTACCAGCTGGTGGTGGTGATAGGATCATCATGATCTGGGGCTATTTTGCTGCCAGTGGAACTGGTTCATTGTACAAAGTGGATGGAATAATGAAGGAGAAGGACTACCTCAGAATTCTTCAGCATAAACCACCAGAAACTTGAACACGACTTGGGACTTGGGAGTCACAACAGGACAATGAACCCAAACACACGTCAGAGCTGGTTGTGGAGGATAAAGCAGGCTAACATTAAGCTTAAAACAAGTCCTGACTTCAACCCTATTGAAAATATATGGACCGTGCTTATAAGTCGAGTCCATGCCAAGAAAAAAAAAAAAAATTATTGAACTCTGCCAATTCTACCATGAAGAGTCATGAAATATCCAACCAGAATTCTTCCAGTAGCTTGTTCATGGTAAACAAAAATGTTTGGTCAAGGTGAATCTTGCGAAGAGACATTTTACTCAAATATTAAGTGTGCTGTATGTATATTTTTGACCCTGTATCTATGATTTTGACCCTGTGTTGATTTCAGAAAACCCAAAGAAAATTAAAACTTGTGCACCAAATTCTAGGTTTTTTTTAATTAAAGATGTATGCTGTACATTCTGCCACAGAAAAAGAACAGTTTAAATAAATTACTGAAAGGCCAAATATTGCCATGACATTCATATCCAAGATGACATTCTTGTCACAGCATGTAAACTTCTGACCACAACTGTAACTGTGTTTAAAACTATTATGTCTTTTATTTTGCTTGTATTTTGTCTGTGTGGTCTGCTTTTCTTTTGTCTGTTTTAAGATCCACAAATATTACATGTGTTTATTTTGGGTAAAACACACCACACATTAGAAAATTGTTCTCCGCTTCACAGCTTTATTCCCATCTTCATGACTGTGCTTTCACAGATGATGGCCTCAGATGGGGTTCACCAGAGCTCACCAGTTGCAGTTAATATCACGGTGATCGATGCCAATGACAACACTCCAACCTTCTCCAACGTCTCCTACAGTGTCAGTGTTTACACAGACATGCAGGCCGGGGAAGTGGTATTATGGGTAATCGATAACTCACTCACCATTTTAACAAACAGTCGACTTGCTCAGAGTAATAGGATTAGTGGCCTTGTTTATGACGGGCCTATAGCAGAAATAATTGTGTGAGCTCTGCATTGAAGCTCAGCCTCAGTTGTGTTTTCACTTCAGTGTGTGAAGCATGTAAGTTGTTGTACTAATAGGCTGTTTAGTAGTCAGAGCAGGAGCAAAGCAACTTGCCCAGTCATACTCAAGGGAAAGAGTGATACAGAGGGATTAATTTGTGCTACAATTAACACATCATGGGCTCCGGTTAAAGAAAAAGTTTGTTGAAATGTTGGAATGTGTTTTCTTGCAGTCAGAGACAGGGAAGGAGTAGAGATAATCTTAGGCTACATCCACACGACAACGGCAACGAGATTTTATTAAAAAAAATATCGCGTCCACATGGGCAACGGATCAGTAAAATATCAGGTACATATGGCAACGCAACGCTTGCTGAAAACGATGCAATACACATGCCACACCTCTACGTGCGCTGTAAGACGGTCCCATCGGAGACACCAGAACAATAGAAGAAGTAGGACGCATGCGCATAAACCCCTTCTTCTACCCGGCGTGAAGTACTCACAGGAACAAACACACAACAACAAGAAGAAGATGGCTGCGACTACGCGAGGAAATCGTGCCTTCTGTGTGTACAAATTAGTTTTATTAGTGTGCATAGTTTTATATAACTTAATTTTCTTATTGTGTGTGAACATTTTGAAAAGCATTTTTATATAATTTATATAACTTTTTATATTGTGTGTGAACATTTTGAAAAGCAGTCCTTTCCAATAAAAAAAAAGAAATTCAAGAAATAGTTCAGTTACTTGTTTATTTAAAAGAAAAGCTGCATACAAAAGTGAATGCAATGCAGTGGTTCATACAAAACAGCGAGAGTGCTGCTTGTTCTAGTCATGTGGTTGTGACGTCATCGTAAACAAATCCGTTCTACTCATCCAGACGACTTCGCAACGGCGCCGTTGCCAGATTTTTCCACTCTGGAACCCGTTCTCAAAAAATATCGTCTTGGGACACCCAAAACGCCGGTGCCGTGTGGACGCCATGCTGAAACGATAAACAATTTTATCAGATTCACCTGAATCCGTTGCCGTGTGGACAGGGCCTTAGTGTATTATACTGAAATATAGCTTACGTTCTAGCACAGTTTACATGCAAATGGACCAGTAGTGCATAAAATGACAGGAGTTTTGCACCACTATTCAGCTACCTAACCAAATGTATTTGATATTTAATCCCATTACAAGACATTACACAGGAATTGTATTTTCCTCCTTCTTAAAGGTTAATATTCTCCTAAATTAATTACCTCTTGTCTCTGTAAAAAGTCATGTGGCATATGGCAGCATTGTGAAATGTCATTTGAATTGTTGTCATGCTGATGACTTTCTTTCAGCTCACAGCTTCCGATTCTGATGAGGGTCCCAACGGCCTGATAAGCTACAGCATAGTGGCAGGATCTCAGGGCCACTTCAGCATCAATAACCAAACAGGACTGATCAGCATGGCACCTGGAGTCAACCTAACAGTGGGCAGCTCTTATGCTCTCACTGTCAAGGCAACAGATAATGCAGCTACTGACCAGCGACGGTAAATAAGGCCAAGGGCGCAACAGAAAAGAGAGAATAGAGGAGGTATCGTGTGGGAGGTTTTATGCTGATAGAGTACAGTGGTGTGACAGACCTCAGGGTGCCACATGTCCTTAGGACTAGCATGCTCCCTGTATTTGTCCATCTGGCTCTCAGAAGGTCCTCCATTTAAATATAATTATGGGTGCTTAGTTTGTAAAAATCTATCTATCTATCTATCTATCTATCTATCTATCTATCTATCTATCTATCTATCTATCTATCTATCTATCATAAAAATGAGGCCACCATTGCTTCAGAAATTGATTATTACTTAATTATTTTTGCGAATGACTATTGTCCATACGTACAGTCGTGTGAAAAAATAAGTACATCCCCTGGAAATTGTAGACTTTTCTCAACATATTTAAACAAGCAAACATTTCATTCTTTTGGTACAGTGCCGACAGATAAAGGTGATATACATGAATAAAACAACAAGGAATATTTGTTCTTTCAATGATTTACTCCAGGGTGGCATGGTGGTGTAGTGGTTAGCACTGTCGTCTCACAGCAAGAAGGTTTTGGGTTCAAGCCCAGTGGCCAATGGGGGCCTTTCTGTGTGGAGTTTGCATGTTCTCCCCATGTCTGTGTGGGTTTCCTCGGAGTCCTCCTGTTTCCCTCACAGTCCAAAGACATGCAGGTTAGGTTAATCAGTAGCTCTAAATTGACTGTAGGTGTGAATGGTTGTTTGTCTATATGTGTCAGCCCTGCGATGATCTGGTGGCTTGTCCAGGGTGTACCCTGCTTCTCACCCATAGTCAGCTGGGATAGGCTCCAGCTTGCCCGCGACCCTGCACAGGATAAGTGATGATGGATGGATGATTTATTCCACAAAATTATCAATAGATGTAATATTGTTCTGTGGAGAAAGTAAGTACATCCTTGGCTTCAGAAGCTAGTATTGCTTCCTTTAACAGAAATAACTTCTTGTAGGCGTTTTGCCTGGCTATTCCAAATTGTCCATTGATCAAGCTTGGAGAGGGATGGGTTCTGCCAAGTTTATATGCCTGAGACACACCAATGATGGACTGTTAAAATGTCATCAGTGGTGCCCTTACAGCCCTTGCTGGCTATGGGAAGAAGGCAACTTTTTGCATAATTGTCCACCAGTCTCTCACATTGGCTTGATGAAATGTTTGACCACTCTTCCATGCAAAATTCCTTCAGTTGCAAAATATTTGAGGGTTTTCTTGCATGTACTGCCCTTTTCAAATCTCCCCACAACATTTCAATGGGGTTCAAATCTGGGCTTTGACTCAGCCATTCCATAACTCTCAATTTCTTCTTTTTGAGCCAGTCCTTGGTGGATTTGCTCATGTGCTTAAGATGATTATCTTGTTGAAAGGTCCACCTCTGATTCAACTTCAGCTTTTGATCAGATGGCCTCACATTATCTTCAAGCACTCTTTGATATGATTCAGAGTTCATAGTCGAATCAATAAATGCAAGCTTCCCAGCCCCTGAGGCAGTGAAGCAACCCCAAACCATAACATTTCCACTACCATGCTTCACATTTGGTATGAGGTTCTTCTCCTGAAAAGCCATCTTTGGTCTGTGTCACATGTGTACTCTTACTGTGGCCAAACAACTCTACCTTTGATTCATCTGTCCAGAGCATGTTATTCTAAAAGACCTGGATGTTGCCTACATGTTCATTGGCAAACTGTAGTTTTGCTTTAACATTCTTTTTGGATAGTGAAGGTTTTTTCCTGGCACACCTCCCACACAGGTCAAATATGTCCAATCTCTTTCTGATTGTAGATGTATGCACTTTCACACCAACAGGTGCAAGATTTACCTGCAGATTCAGTGATGAAATCTTGGGGTTCTTGGAGACTTCTTTTAGCACAGACGGTCTGCTCTGGGGCTGACTTTGCTGGGGCGGCCAGTCCTGGACAAATTGGCAGTTGCTTGAAATCTCTGCCACTTGTAGATGATTTTCTTTCCAGTGGGATGATTTATTTCTCATAATTTAGAAATCTTTTTAAATCCCTTGCCAGATTCATAGGCATCCACAACCTTTTATCTAAGGTCCTTAGAGAGCTCTTTAGATTTTCGCTTGATGACAGCACACATGTAAATGGGAAAGAAAACACCAGACCCTAGATGTCAGGTTTAAATAAGGTGGATTCCACCTGCACCTATACCTACAGGATGTTCTAATCAATAGCTCCTAATCTGGAACACTGGATTCTAATTTTATGTACTTGAAAGTGTGATAAATGCAAAAGTGTACTTACTTTTTTCCAGAGTGTCCTTACTTTTTTTGACTATTTTTTTTTGTTTAAATTATGAATGACTACAAAATGCCAATTTTATGTGTCATTTGTTGGATAGGCTCCAGCTTGCCTGCGACCCTGTAGAAGGATAAAGCGGCTAGTGATAATGAGATGAGATGAGATTTGTTGGAGTATATTACCTTGATCTGTAAGCACTGTATCCAAGAAAGTGAAATGTTTGCTTGTTTAAATATGCTAAGAAAAGTCGACAGTTTCCATGGGATGTACTTACTTTTTCACATAACTGGACATCAAAGCCAGAGGCAGCAGTATGTAATGGTTAAGGCCGCTCTAAAAATCATAGTCATAAAGCATAACAGGCAGATCTGGTGAGTTAGTGAAGCCTTGGAGATTAATTAATATTGATATATGACTTTGAAAAGACATGACAATCAGTGGAGTATAGATTTTCAGATTAATGAGACAAGACGAATTGAACTGATCTGCGGTGGGTTTCCGAAAAGCATCGTAGCACAAAGATCATTGTTAAATGGTAGAGCGAGCATCACAGTGAACACTCTCCTAGTTAAAATGCTCTTAGCATTAAGAGGCTTTTGGAAAACCCACCCCTGAACAGTAATCACGATAATCGGGGCAGGGCAGTGATGTGGAGTTGGTGTAGGAGAAAACAAATAAGAAGGTTCTCTGATTTGCAAAATTCCTTTAAGGGTCTTTTGTGTCATAAAAAAAAAGTCTCTTTACTTTAGGCAGTTTCTCATCAGGATACGTGACATCTGAATAAGCTAATTGTGAAACTTGAATAGGCCTATATAAATATTTATAAAGAACTATGACAGTCAGTGTCAGCTGTCCTAAAAGGTGTTTTTGTCACATTTGAGGTCATAATGCTGAAGTCAAGTGGCTAACATTTGTAAATTATGACTGCAGAGGCTCCAACTCTCCTGCCGTGGGCGGGAGATCTCCCGCTGTAGGGAACATTTAGAAAATCCTCCCAACCTCCCGCTGACAACATAGACATCTCCTGCCTGCCCTTACTACACATGATTAGTTAAAAAAATATATAACTTGACACGCTTATGTTGACGAAAATTAATAGTTGACTTTCTGCTTTTCGTGTGTCTGGCATTGTATTGACTCAAGTGTGTACCCCGCGGTATATGCCGATTCTCCGGTCGGTACACCGATCGGTGTAACAGGGGGATTGGAGTGAATGCCGGAGGCATGCGCGCGCAGATCAAGCATGCATATGAATCGAGTGGAATTTGGTATGCTGCGAGGTGCACACTTGAGCCCACCCAATGTCTTAGCAGTTACCAATAAAGCATACAGATGGCACTATTAATGATATGCGCGAGAGAACGAGAAAACCCGCGATACTCAACCATTTTGTTTGTTTTTTTGTGTCTGCGTTTATCGCCTGCTCGTCTTTAACTTTATGTTCTCTTGAATGAGATAATGAAATGAAGTTCTGTTGGTGGAAATGGCAAAAGCCAAACTACAAAGAAAAAATATCAGAAAATCACCAAGAAAAATTTCGGATCACCCGTCGCGATGGCCACCAGGGACGAATGGCGGACTATTTTGGACGGCAGCAAGATGACCCTACCGGTATATCTGACAAGGTTAGATCACCAGACTAGATGTTAGATTCTAACAAACTTGTCTGACTTTTAACAACTTAGAAATAGAATATTATTAGAAGAACATTATCATCAGAGGGTCTACCATTGGCAATTTATAATGGTCATTATTGACATTAACATTGACTTTAGGCATATTAAAGTTTGGTCTATAGTCACTGGATTTATCTAGATCGGTTACTATTAATAAGATTTAATTGACACGAAATGTGGTGAATCATTTATATACACACACACACACACCATTTTATATATATATATATATATATATATATATATATATATATATATATATATATATAAAACTCGCCTTCGCTCCTACGACGCTCAAACTTGTCTCCCTCCGAGCTACTCGCAAAGAGGGAGAAACTCCCTCTTTGCAATTTCCCAAGTTGGAGCCTCTGTGACTGCTCAGAGTACTTCTATATATTCTTCTATATATTTTGAGTCTCGGAATATATATTTAACAGTTATTCCATGAAATCGAGTCGTACATGAGCTGATAGCAGAAGAGGTGTGTAGCGCCAAGTTAGCTACAAGCCAGGTACGATGAGATTGAGTGGAATAACTGTTTTATTCTATCTACATTCACTGGATTTTGAGAAACAGAGCATTTTTATTTTTATATTTTGCAAATTTGATAAATAAAAACTTTATACAAAATGTCTGACAAAATCATTTCCGCTTAGAATATAAACAAACTGGCGAAATGACAGTGACAATTTGTGAAAAATGCGATAATAATAATTCTTGAAAAATAAAAAAATATATATGTTCTAACAATCAAATACTTTTATTCCATATATATATATATATATATATATATATATATATATATATATATTTATTCTATTTTATTTTTTTTTTTTGGGGGGGGGGTCTTCTTAATTCAGGTTTTTTGGCAGTTGGCAAACCAACATAAAGGTGCATTACTGCCATCAACTGGACTGGAGTGTGGAGCAGGAGATTTGGGCGGAAGGGGGAGGCTATATTCTTTTAGCTATTTTTGTTTCTTTTAAATACTTGATAATTTTTGTGGTTTTATTTTCAACGAGGGGCGGCACGGTGGTGTAGTGGTTAGCGCTGTCGCCTCACAGCAAGAAGGTCCTGGGTTCGAGCCCCGGGGCCGGCAAGGGCCTTTCTGTGTGGAGTTTGCATGTTCTCCCCGTGTCCGCGTGGGTTTCCTCCGGGTGCTCCGGTTTCCCCCACAGTCCAAAGACATGCAGGTTAGGTTAACTGGTGACTCTAAATTGACCGTAGGTGTGAATGTGAGTGTGAATGGTTGTCTGTGTCTATGTGTCAGCCCTGTGATGAGCTGGCGACTTGTCCAGGGTGTACCCCGCCTTTCGCCCGTGGTCAGCTGGGATAGGCTCCAGCTTGCCTGCGACCCTGTAGAAGGATAAAGCGGCTAGAGATAATGAGATGAGATGAGATTTTCAACGAGAGTTTTTATTTCATCCTTGGTTGGTTCAGCAACACGCTCCATCATTTTGTTTTTCTCTGCTCACGGTATATGAGCTAATAGCCTAGTCATAGAGTAGCCAATCAGAGCACGTGATTGCTCATATCCAGTGACTGCGGATAGAATACTTCCATATATTTTGAGATTTTTTTTACAATTATTTTTCTTTGCACTGTATGCCATAATTATCAAAATTAAAATAGAAAAATGCTTGAAACATTTTAGTTTATGTGTAAGGAGTCTAGAATGTATTACATTTTCACTTTCTTAAATAACTGATGGGAAATATTGAACTTTTTGATGATATTCTAATTGTTTGAGATGCACTACTATATCAGTTGTGTCCTCATTAAGACAATGTCTTTCATCTGGAGGTTCTGAAACCTTGGGGGGGTTTGAATACTTATGCAAGCAACTTTTTTTTCATTTTTGATTTTCTTTGAAAAGCTTGCTGAGCAATAAATTATTAATTCAGCATAAGAGAATATGAGTTTGCAATATATATATGTATATAAAGCCGTTTTAGATGGCAGCATGTGTGGTGTAATTATTTGTCTTGAACAGAAGTCGATAAATTAGATGGACCATGATGTAATGGTGTGTGCCACTACTTTAATAGATTTGTCTCAGCTCTGTCTGTATAGCACTGTACCATAGCATTGAACAAAGTTACACTCACTGTGCATGATATGCACTGATGCATGTTGGCTCAGCTGAACTTTACTTTGATTACAACCTCTGCTGACTTCAAGTTTACCAAGTTGCTCTGATACACTTTTGCAAGTTTTCATTTTAATTACCTAGATTAAGTTCTGAAGATCTTTTGGATCAGATGCTAATATAATTATAAACCTTCAGTTGTGAACATCATTAATATATGTCATATCTGATTATTTTAGCAGATGATAGTGCATAAATAGTCTCCAGCATGAATATTTTAATGTATCGTGCCATGAAAAAAGTGACATCCTGAGCTGAGTATATAAAGCTGTCCTGTTTCATGTGTTCATGATGTTCAGGAGCTCAATCACTACCGTGTACATTGAGGTGTTGCCCCCGAACAACCAGAGCCCCCCACGCTTCCCCCAGCTCCTCTACAGCCTGGAGATCAGCGAGGCAATGAGGAGCGGAGCCACACTCCTCAACCTACAGGTCAGATACTGAATAATACTTATTCTGGATGTCCTCTTAACTCGTACATTTTGGTACTGTATTTAGCACTATTTGATCAAGGTTTTAGATTGTAAATAATTTAAAACCTTTTTTTTTTTTATTTCCTCATCCAAATGTACCATCATACTGTTAACCCAAGCACCAGCTATTAATTGTCAGGAAAAGTAGATATTTTGCCCAAGCAAACTGGTTCAGTCAAATCTACAGGTCTATTTCTTGCTACACAGTGTGCTGTTTTAGGAAAATAATCAGTGATAGGGTAGGGTAATATTAAGTTGATTATTTCAAACATTATTTTCTACCACTACATGCTTGAATGTCCCAATCTGATTGGTCAGAAGGTGTGCATTACTTTTGTATGACAAAGCAGGTACAGTGGTGCTTGAAAGTTTGTGAACCCTTTAGAATTTTCTCTATTTCTGCATAAATGTGACCTAAAACATGATCAGATTTTCACATAAGTCCTAAAAGTAGATAAAGAGAACCCAGTTAAACAAATGAGACAAAAATATTATACTTGGTCATTTATTTATTGAGGAAAATGATTCAATATTACAGTTCTGCACACCGGCTTGGAGGAATTTTAGCCCAGTCCTCCGTACAGGACAGTTTCAACTCTGGGATGTTGGTGGGTTTCCTCACATGAACTGCTCGCTTCAGATCCTTCCACTACATTTCGATTGGATTAAGGTCAGGACTTTGACTTGGCCATTCCAAAACATTAATTTTATTCTTCTTTAAGCATTCTTTCATGGACAGATGTCCTGACATTTTCCTTTAGAATTCGCTGGTATAATTCAGAATTCATTGTTCCATCAATGATGGCAAGCCGTCCTGGCCCAGATTCAGCAAAACAGGCCCAAACCATGATACTACCACCACCACCACCATGTTTCACAGATGGGATAAGGTTTTTATGATGGAATGCAGTGTTTTCCTTTCTCCAAACATAACTCTTCTCATTGAAACCAAAAAGTTCTATTTTGGTCTCATCCATCCACAAAACATTTTTCCAATAGCCTTCTGGCTTGTCGATGTGATCTTTAGCAAACTGCAGACGAGCAGCAATGTTCTTTTTGGAGAGCAGTGGCTTTCTCCTTGCAACCCTGCCATGCACACCATTGTTGTTCAGTGTTCTCTTGATGGTGGACTCATGAACATTCACATTAGCCAATGTGAGAGAGGCCTTCAGTTGCTTAGAAGTTACCCTGGGGTCCTTTGTGAGCTTGCCAACTATTACACGCCTTGCTCTTGGAGTGATCTTTGTTGGTGAACCACTCCTGAGAAAGGTAACAATGGTCTTGAATTTCTTCCATTTGTACACAATCTGTCTGACTGTGCATTGGTGGAGTCCAAACTTTTTAGAGATGGTTTTGTAACCTTTTCCAGCCTGATGAGCATCAACAACACTTTTTCTGAGGTCCTCAGAAATCTCCTTTGTTCGTGCCATGATATACTTCCACAAAGATGTGTTGTGAAGATCAGACTTTGATAGATCCCTGTTCTTTAAATAAAACAGGGTGCCCACTCACACCTGATTGTCATCCCATTGATTGAAAACACCTGACTCTAATTTCACCTTCAAATTAACTGCTAATCCTAGAGGTTCACATACTTTTGCCACTCACAGATATGTAATATTGGATGATTTTCCTCAATAAATAAATGACCAAATATAATATTTTTGTCTCATTTGTTTAACTGGGTTCTCTTTATCTACTTTTAGGACTTGTGTGAAAATCTGATGATGTTTTAGGTCATATTTATGCAGAAATATAGAAAATTCTAAAGGGTTCACAAACTTTCAAGCACCACTGTAGTTCTGGCTGTAACATGAACAATAGGTTAATAATAATAAAGAAACATGTCCAGTGGATGCTCCAAATAATCAAAATCTCATAATAAATGGCTTTTAAAAAAGCATGCTGTTTAATTATGCAGTTCTTATAAGCACTGTCAGTTTTGGTTACCCTTTCTGTTTTCTTTGTAAAATGACAGGTCACATGTGTGTGTATGTTAGAGAAACAGAGGTTGATGAATGAGTGTTTATCGCAGCTATAACACAGGTGAGAACAGGAGTTAACTTGTCTCTCAGATGTTCCATCCATCCATCCATCCATCCATCCATTAACCGTAACCGCTTATCCTGTACAGGGTCGTGGGCAAGCTGGAGCCTATCCCAGCTGACTATGGGCGAGAGGCAGGGTACACCCTGGACAAGTCACCAAATCATTGCAGGGCTGACACATAGAGACAAACAACCATTCACACTCACATTCACACCTACAGTCAATTCAGAGCCACCAATTATCCTAACCTGCATGTCTTTGGACTGTGGGAGAAACCGGAGCACCCGGAGGAAACCCACACAGACACGGGGAGAACATGCAAACTCCACACAGAAAAGGTCCCCATTGGCCTCAAACCCAGAACCTTCTTGCTGTGAGGCAACAGTGCTAACCACTACACCACTGTGCTGCCTCGCAGATGTTTCACAGCATTAAATCTAACTATATGCCTTTAAAATGCTTGATAGGTTATTGATTAATATTGGCAAGTCGCTTTGGTATAAGCAGAGTAGCACAATCAGATTGTGCAAATATACAAATATAATGCACTTAGGAGTAGGTTGATGTCCTCGATAAAGAAACTGTAGCAGTATTCGCATCATATCACACCTCCCCCACATTATTTATTTTATTTTCGTAATTTTCGCATAACAGCCCCATAGTCTGTGATGTGTTGTTCCTTCATAACAGTACATCCCAATGTGTTTTATTCCTCTTATATCACAGCAATTTGCCAACAGTTTTTAAAAAATGAAGCATCTTATTTTTTGATCCATTTATAGTTACATTTAATGTTGTGGAACATCCATAAAATAAGTTAGTTTTTGTTAATGGTTGGGGTGGCACGGTGGTGTAGTGGTTAGCACTGTTGCCTCACAGCAAGAAGGTCCTGGGTTCGAGCCCAGCGGCCAGCGAGGGCCTTTCTGTGTGGAGTTGGCATGCTCTCCCTGTATCTGTGTGGGTTTCCTCCGGGTGCTCTGGTTTCCCCCACAGTCCAAAGGCATGCAGGTTAGGCTAATTGGTGACTCTAAATTGATGGTAGGTGTGAGTGTGAATGGTTGTGTGTCTCTATGTGCCAGCCCTGTGATGACCTGGCGACTTGTCCAGGGTGTACCCCGCCTCTCGCCCATAGTCAGCTGGGATAGGCTCCAGCTTGCCTGCGACCTTGTAGAACAGGATAAGCAGCTACAGATAATGGATAGATTGTTAATTGTTACATTGTAGCAGTGATAAACAGTTATTCCCTCACCAGCTCTTTTTATCTTCTTTCTCTTTCGAAGTAAACAAGAAAAAAAAATGCAGCTTGTTAGATTACCAAGAAACCACAACCCCCTGTCCTGAAGATGTTTCTGTGTCAGCTTTATTTCTGACTGTTACAGAGCACTGACACTGGAGACTCCTTCCCAAAATGTTAAAGGTGCTGACTGCAAAGCCATCTGAAATTTTCTTTTCTTTTTTCTTTTGTACATGGCATTTTCCTATGTCCTGCAAGAACAATATCATGCAGACAAGATGTGATTATTTTGACGTGCTGAGGGTTGCTTTTCTCCAATTTGGGACCATTTTCCTACCTCTTGAAGTAAAAGGTATGACCCTACAGAAACAGGTGGATATGAGGAGTTTTAACTAATTAGCATAACTATCGAACTGTGTCACACCAAGATGGCAACTTGTGGAAAACATTGTGACTCTGCATCAACCTTGGAGAGTTTTGAATCACAGGTATGTAATTTGTGGTTGACATTCGTGAATAGATCCGTGAAACAAAGGACGAATATATCTTTTCTCTGTACCTGCTTTTGTGTTCTTGTTTCTTTCTCTGTAAGATCAAAACATTAGGTGTACAACTCTATACTTGCTACCGTGGAGTTAAGCCCATGCATTCTAAGACTAAGATATGAGGGTACTTCAAAAATTTCTGTACCTCACACGCAAACAAGGGGTGTAACTCCCATTTTGGGCCACAACTGTATACTATTAAGCCTTATACCACTGTCCACAAAAACTCAAATGAAAGAAGCAATCACAGAAAAAAGGAGAGGAAAGCTTCAAGCTGGCGTGATGTTCCTTCAGGACAATGTGCCCGTCCACACAACATAGGTGACAGTGACAGAAGCAGCCAAATGTGGCTTTGAACTGTTGCCCCATGCACCTTACTCACCCAACCTGGCACCATCTGACTTCTATCTGTTTCCCAAACTGAAACCCCACTTGCATGGTCGCCATTTTCAGAGTGATGAAGTCATCCATGCTGTTGAGGAGGATATGGAGGTTCAAGATGTGACCTCCTTCTGTGAAGGGATAGTGAAGTTTGAATATTGGTGGACCAAGTGCACTGAGGTTAAAGGAGGCTCATCTCATCTCATTATCTCTAGCCGCTTTATCCTTCTACAGGGTCGCAGGCAAGCTAGAGCCTATCCCAGCTGACTACGGGCGAAAGGCGGGGTACACCCTGGACAAGTCGCCAGGTCATCACAGGGCTGACACATAGACACAGACAACCATTCACACTCACATTCACACCTACGGTCAATTTAGAGTCACCAGTTAACCTAACCTGCATGTCTTTGGACTGTGGGGGAAACCGGAGCACCCGGAGGAAACCCACGCCGACACGGGGAGAACATGCAAACTCCACACAGAAAGGCCCTCGCCGGCCACGGGGCTCGAACCCGGACCTTCTTGCTGTGAGGCGACAGCGCTAACCACTACACCACCGTGGTTAAAGGAGGCTATTTTGAAAAATAATGCAAGAACAGTCTTTCTCCTGTTACGTTTTCTGGGTGAGTCCGAGAACTTTTTGGAGTACCCTCGTAGCTAAGCACTAGCTAGAATGATTTAGTTATCTGTCCAGAAAAATGACATGACAGCTAACCTTGCTCTCTCTTGCAGTTACACTCACTAGGCAGACTTTCTTTTTCTTTTCCATTGGCTTTTAGCTGGTGGGAGAGCGGAGTTCACCATGTTTGCCCATGCTGACTTGTTTTGGTTTAAAGTTGGTCAAACACGCCCCACGGTGGTCAGGTAATATTGTTGCTCACTTGTTTTGGCAATCTCCGGAATCATAAAACTGCAGGACGCATTTTATCTCGACTAAACATTTACACATAGGATACACGGTGTATACAGCATCACAGCATCTCGAAATGCCAACATTTTGCCCAGAATTCAACTTTGCAGTCAGAACCTTTAAATGTCTCCTCAGAGAATGTGTCACCATATCAATAATTACGTACATTTTTTTTTTGTTTATGTGGCGCGGCCACCATACAAGTCCTTGGGTAAGTACTACAGAATTGATAATGTATTAGAACCATTGACTGTTGAAAACCTGAATGGCGTGGCCCTGTTCACTCCCGTTCTATAGAAATAAGGCAAAATACCTCTGCCATGCTGCCAAATTTGCATCCAGCCTCTGCACAGTAGATACTTTCTCCTCCTTGAGTTTGTGTAGTAGAAACAAGAGGTTCAACCAAAATTCCTTTGGTAGACCCGCCCCCTTCCAGCACACTGCAGAATGTGTTCATGGTGGAAATCAATCTTACATTTATCCAGATAGCTTAAATAGCTTCAGCTGGAGATATTTCAGTAATACGTTTGCATCTAATATGGACATTTATCACTTGGGCATAAACTGGACATTTGCCAATAGATTAACTGTGGTTTCCAGAAGAGCAGGTGGTTTAGACCACAGTCGGCAGTGCACAGTGTCGGTTAAAAACTCATTATTTTCGACACCTACTTATAAAATCCATCTTAAGTGTCATTGGTAGTGGATGTGTTCACTGCAGAACAAATGGCTTTTGTGCAAATTTTGATAGCTGGCTGGCTGGTGGCTATATGCGCTAGTGTGTTTAAGCTAGCACAATTAAACTAGCCTTTTTTCCTGTTAAACATTTCAATGTTTCAAAGGTTTTTAATATACTTTGTTAACAGTATGGAATAGGGCATGTGTCCAGAAAAGTTCAAATAAGTATGTATATGATGGTAAATTCTGTGGTGAAGTTAGCTGGCTGGCTGTAGTGGGTCTTCTCAGAGAAAGCTGTCAATCACTTCATTCCCAAGTGTATCCACACCTTCTTACTTTATAGAAGAATAATGTTTTTAAAACTAATTTTTTGGGGGAAATAAATGGGTAGGGCTAAAAGTTGCGCCCAGCCAGCAGGGGTGCAACACCTGTGATGGCTTCACTTTCTGTTGTAGAAAATTTAATTAATTAACACCTGACCAATCAGATTGAACAGCACTGTGGTATACATTTTTTTTTTAATTTAAAACATAAAATACATGTAGGTTCTTCTTAGAGGTCCACACATGTCTTGGGAATACCCGATTGTAAGCACCCTTTGGTCAGATGCCGCGACTGTGTTGTGGAACACAAAAAGCATCCGTCTTACAGAAAGCCTCCCACAGTTGCTTTTGAAAGATGACTCTCATCCGTAGCTCTGCCTCAAACACCACAAATCCTTCTGCAGTTCTAATAACAAGGGAATCCATGATGCATTTGGAGATTTGTTTTGATCCGCTGGCACTTGACTTGTGAACCTAAAGATTTTGCTTTTACATCAGACCTCAGGGAGCAAATAAGAAAATCATCAGAGCATAGGCAAAAGTAAGATTAAGATATAAAAATAAAATATGCATGACATATATCCAGTGTGACCAGCATGGCTGAAAATTAGTGATGAATTGAAAAAGAATTAGATCGTTCTCACTTATGACTGAATGATCCTAAAATAATAAGATGTGATGTGAAGGAAAAGTTTGTTTGTTTGTTTGTTTGTTTGTTTTCAAAGGACGAGAAGAACTGGACTGAAGACAGCCTACTTTTTGCTCAAGTCTTGATGGTTAATACTATTGTATTAAGTTTGAGCTACATTTGGGAGCCAATTATGGTGTTTTCTTAAATGATGTGGTCGAGTTTTTTCAGGCTGTCCACGCTTGCCTACAGGCACACAGTCATGTTGAATCTTGCCTGGCAAAGTAATTGATTTATTGTTACATGAAAGTGCTGTGTGTTTTTTGCAGGCAGCAGACCGAGAAAAGGATCCCATTATGTACAGCATCCTCAGTGGAGATCCTGATAACATCTTTGAACTTAATCAAACGTAAGCTCTCATTCAAGGGTTTCACAAAAGTTGTGCTCTGACAGTTGAGTTTATTTTCCTCGCCAGGAAATGCTGATGTTCTAATTTTACACTGAGACCTTGTGGAAATAGCTGAGGGACTCATGGCCTCTGCATTTTATTATATTGGCTTGCCACTTACCATTTGTCTTTGTCATGAATCAAATACAGAACAAGATTGTGAATCTAGATTTGGTGGGGAAGGATGACATTAATAACACGATGCAGCCTCAAAGAAAATTGGCAGAAAAGATGGCAACAGCATCACAGTACTCTATACTATACTGTTCTGTACAGTCACTGAGATGAGCTGTTCCATGAAATACCAGCCCATGCCAAATTCACATACTTTTTCCTTTGATACTTTATGATTGCACAATTATACTCATTCAATCAAGATTATTTAGTCTTATCTCCAAGCTGTGACCCAGTAATCAACTTCACCGTTCTCAAAAACATATGATTCACCTGACATAAGAACCACAAAGCATAGACTTTCATCAAGTCTCAATGAAGAGCTCATACTTTGTGAAGAGGTCTCATCTCATCTCCGGGCTTTACATCATGCTTATGACAGACAATCAAAGGCAGGAAATTGCAAAAAAATTAATAAACCTGGCTGTTAGAGTTCTTGATAAGCAACAAATAAGCAATATTAAGATCACTAACTGTTGTTCACCACCATCTTCCAAGTCACTACATCAAATCCATATAAACCTAAAAAGGTGCCTGAAGACAGCTAGCATTGAATTGATGAATAGTAATGCTTGTAGACCTGAACATATAAACCAGACTTTGAAATTTAAGTCTGTAGAGTTTACAAAGCCCACATTATGCTGAGCTGTGTGTTGACCAGAGTGGGCATTGGGTGGTTTAGAGACACTCCAGGCTGTCCACCCACGCACATACTTGCACAGACTCAAGCTCTGAAATCAAATTAGTTGAACCTCAAATAACCTCGACCTCATGTCATCACTGGAGCGATCTTAAGTGGAGATAAAGGACATAACTGTTCATTTCAGCCCAGTAATACAACATACAGTACATGTCTGACAGAACTTCAGAAACATGTACACAGCTTAAAATAAGCCCTTTAATTTTTCTCTTTGGGGGAAATATCCTTTATAGAACCCTATAACGGAGGGTTTTCATTTCAGAAAAGGCACCAAGTAGAAGCATTTTAGAAACATAGAACCATCTAAAGAAGCCTTCAGGAACCTTTTTGAGGATATCTCAAAGTATGACTAGATACTACACATCCAGTACATGAAAGTTTTCGAAGATTGTGTCATGTTGCCTATTTTCCTTTTCATATTTTCTGTAATTACTCAGAAAAAAACTTGAAAATGTACTCACAGGATCAAAAATATATAATTGATCATTAGGTCAATGGTTCTTATTATTTCAGTTTCTCAGGAGGAATCCAGGGCTGTATTTCGATTTAGCTAACATATAGGGCTGGTTAACAGTGTTACAAATGGCTGCCGCATTTCCATGGTGTTTTATTTAGGAACAAATGAGCCTGTTAGTGCGACTTTCAACAAAGTAATGACTCACTATGTCTCTATTCGGGCTGTGCATTCTTTCTACATTTTTAACCTCACACCCCATTCCTTCACACATGGGACAAACAAGCAAGAGGCTTATAGTTCATCATGAAAGGACTCTATTAAACTTTTGTAAAATCCATTTGTCTGCTACTGTGGTTTTCATGCTGGCGTATTGATGCCTTGCAGGTCGGGTCTCTTGCTGCTGGGAAAGATGCTGGACAGAGAGCGCACGGATCGCTACACACTGATCGTTTCTGCTTCTGATGGCAGGCCGGACGGGGTAAGAACATGGCTAGATGTTAAATCAAACAACACTGCAGATGAGATTCACACCTCCTCGAATACAATTCTCTTTCAACCAAGAAGTCACTTACCCAAATCTGTGTGCAGCCTGAACAGAATGAACCTTAGCGCTGCTTCCCAAGAAGCTCTGAACCTCTAGAGTCATGTTAGGTGTTAGACATGGATATGGCAGCTAGCAATATTTGTTGGTCATTGAAGATCTGACCTGGGACAAGAATTTGAGATTATTGTTCTCAAATGGCCTTTTCAGAGGCTATGCACTTCACTCCTCTTTCTCAGTTTATGGTCCCTGCTGTGCTTTTTTTAAGTGCATCTCACTGCAGAGTCGCTGTGATTGATCTGGATAGAGTATCTCACTATGGAGTGATCATGCTGTGATGATGGTGGTAAAGAGCAAAGAGGCTTTTTTGTGTTTTAATCACGGAGCTCACTCTCTTCATTTCAAATCTACTGTGAGCTGGCATCATTTGCAAGCTATTCTCTGATGAGCAGATTAGTTGAAGCCTGCCATGCCTGGCAGTGTAGAATCAAGTCATTGTACAGCTGGGTTTCAAGTTAGCCTATCTCAAACTAGATGTCTGGAACAATTTGTTGACAAATATATCCAAGAACTGCCTACTTTCTCAGAAAGAGGTTAGTTTATTCAACCTAAAAGCTTTTAATGGCATGATGGTGAGAAGTTATTTGAATCCAGTTCCTAAATCTTGCTCTGAAAAGCTTACTTAAGCTTGTTGTGGCATGCAAAAGGCAAATAGATTGCAACCTTCAAGATCTTGGAGTTTGTTGCAAGAAAAGTGGCCAGAAGATACTGATCCAAGTCTAATTTTGAGACAGAGTTAGCTATGTTTTCTAATAGCATTCTACTTCCTGTACTACCCCAATGATACTTTTGCTGAGGCTTTGGTGGTTTATTGGTCAGAAGACCTCATTCAAATCCTGGCATGGCCAAGCTGCCACTGTTGGGCCCTTGACCATTATCTGCTCAGCTCAACCATAAGTCACTTTGTATAAAAGCATCTGGCAAATGTGTAAATGCAAATGGAAGCCTTGATAAGCAGTTTCCAAATACAGGTAATTCCCTTCTAACATCCAGCTTGTTGAGCAGATTCCTGACAGCACATTTATCACAACAGAAGCTTGGAAGGCATGTATGTCCCTTTTAGTGTTGCTTTAGCATTGCAACACTGCAACCTTTACAGAAAATGAATACAAATGCCTCTCTTGTGGCCAATGTGCAACCAGTATGATTTAATCAGAACCCCCTTTAATTGGCAGAAGCCAATTTTCCCTTCGTTCTTTGGGAGAAACTGATACGTTTCTGTCTCTTGAATGGCAAAATATAGTCTTTCACTTGTGCATACTCTCACCTTTTTCTCCTTGGAACTTCCCTCCGTTCCCTGTTCTTGTTGCCTCCAATTACAGTTGAGGAAAGTTTCGACAGGCAGGAAGAGTAATCCAGAAATCCAGCGCAATCTTTGATATGCAGTGACCTTCCTTCAAGTACTTGGTCATTAGCCAATTTTTTAAACATCAAGTGCTCTGTAGGGCAAAAGTGTCTCATGAACAGATCCCTGAGTGAAGCTGACCTACTTGACCTTCACTCTAGAAGAGTTGTTTCTGCTTGCTCTGCACAGTTGGGGGGGAATTATAACAGCAGTGCTCCAAGCCAGACATGCCTTGATCAAGCTGCTTTCTTTTATGTTGGATGTGTATGTACCACAGCGCTGTTAAAGTCATTTGTTCCCCTGATTTGTTCTATGTTTGTATCAGCAAATTTCCAGATTGGTTAGCTTGATCCGTATCTGTATATTGTTAGATGATCTGGTGACAAGAGACGGCAAATGAGTCAATCCTAAGCCTTCTGATTGTTCCTGCTGAAAGCATTCAGGTAGTGTCGTGTGAGGTTGTCAGTGATGGACTCGAACTGATGCAGGCAAGAGTCATTGACAAAGTTAGCAGAAAATGAGACAATATTGACAACATGTATAAGCACATGAATGGAGGACAAGCATGTGGGACTCAGTAAAAATACCTTCTTCCAGACTTCACCCTTCTTGACAAAGAGGATTAAGATTCTTATAAAGTCACAAATGAGTCCAGTGAGATGCAGTGTTCAGTATGACAAGAAACAAGAAATTCTGTCACAAAACCACCATTTAGAATGAGATGCTCTTTGTTTTTGCAGTCGGTTAACATGTTGTGTAGTGTCTGCTCAGCTTAATGTCATTTTATGGAAATGTATGAAAATTTCCCCCATTATGAAAGTCATTGAGTAATTCCATGCTGCTGTACAAACATCAACGACAAACTGAAAAGCAAGTGCGTTTATCTTTTAGCTTAAAGCACCGTCACGCCTGGCACAAACTAAGCTTTACACTGACTTAATTCAACCTCAGGAGGCTTTATAACCACCACATGAAATATTTACAACCACAATCTGTCAAACACAGCACCATTTAAAACCTTTAACCAAGAACTCCAAGGAGCAATGAAAGCGCTTTATCTAATTTACTGTATTTTCCGTCACCCCCTGGCACTTAACCCGGGTAGATATTGGAGACCTGTGTATCTTTGTGGATGTGATAGAGGTCTATAATCAATTGACTGTGGAATGATGTGAATAGACTGAGCTGATGGAAGAGAAGTGAGTGAAGCTTGTATCTCCCAGAATTAACTGCAATTTCTCAAAGACTCATTTGAGTCATTAAAATATAAGTTCTATAGCTGAAGCTCAAGGTTATATCAAATTCCTGGACATCTGAGGGTAAATATTAAACTCTGAAAATACTAAGTCCATATTTACTCGAGTACAACTAGCAGAATATTTTATGAGCAACATGGGGGACTTTATGCAGTTTCTACAGAATACGCAATAGAGGATGATTGATATTAATTAATGCAATGAAGCGTTTCACTATCACAGCCAGCTTGGTAATACAGCCTCATTGGTCTGGAAGAGAAACCAGGTACAATGATGACAGTAATCTGAATAGAGTATGGCATTATCATAGCAAATACTCTCCCCCCGCAAACTAGAAGTGACCAAGATCCTAGAACTAGGGTCCAAAAGTCTGAGAGTGCAAGTGAAAATACTTCTATTATGCATTCTTTTCTAATTTAAGACAAAAATTGTCATGTAACTGACAAGAATTTATGCGAAAAGTGGAATCTTTGAAATATTTACATGAATTTCAGAGTTTTCACATTTGGTACGTCTCTTTTTTTCCTTTAATGACAGTATGCACTTGAGCTGACATAGACTCCACAAGTTTGCACAAAATCTAAAAAAAAAAAAAAAAGAGCCATTTCAGATCAAATCCTTCAGCATGTCATCTGAACACAAGATTAGGAGAGATTAGGCTTCAGGAAAACCTGATCTTTTGGACATGGTCAGTATCATAAATTTGCTTAGTACAGAGTCTTGAATATTTAATATTCAAGATATTGAAATTTTAATTTCTTTGTCCCACATGTTTAAAAATTCCCAAACCTTCTGTTTGGGCACAGGTGGTTTTCAATTCAAAGGTTTTTCTTTGTTTATTAATTAAAAGACGCATCATGTAAAGTAATGATGGATGTCGTTTCTCTTGACTTAGTTGAGCGGTTCTTCATAATATGGATTACAACAGTTGTGGAATAGGGCTATTTACTGTATGTTTATTATTTACTGTTTGATCTCAAATGCATTAAGAAGGCAAGAAACTCATCCACTAATGAACTTTTGACAAGGCAAACCTGTTAATTGAAAAGCATTCCAGGTGACTACCTCATGAAGCTGGTTAAGATAATGCCAATAATGTGTAAAGCATCATCAAGGTAAATGGTGGCTACTTTGAAGAATTTGAAATATGAAATATGTTGGGTGTTTTTAGCACTTATTTTGTTTGCCACATAATTCTATATACAGTTGAGGTCAGAAGTTTACATACAGTTACATGAATGTCATCTTTGATATGAATGTCATGGCAATATTTAGGCTTTCAGTAATTTCTTTGAACTGTTCTTTTTCTGTGGCAGGATGTACAGCAGGCATCTTTAATTAAAAAAAACATTAGAATTTGGTGCACAGGTTTTAATTTTCTTTGAGTTTTCTGAAATTAGCACAGGGTCAAAATTATACATACAGGGTCAACAATTTACATACACTCACGAAGATTATTAATTCAGAGGTACTGAAACTTCCAAAATGTCTCTTGCCAAGGCCGAGGTCTCTTAACTTCCTGTTAGCGATCATGATTGACTACAGCTGGTAGCTTCTGTGTGCCTTCATAAAGAGGGTTTGTTTACAGCACTCATTGGATTGACCAACACACAGTAAAATGGGAAAGACCAAGGAGCTCAGTGCAAATCTGAGAAAGAGGATCACAGCTATAACTCCGGAATGTCTCTTGGAGCCATTTCAAAACAACTTCAAATTCCAAGATCAGTTCAAACAATTGTATCCAAGTTATTGTGAGGTGTAGTCACTTGGCCAAGCCACTTTGCTTCAAGAAAACCCAAACTGTCACCCTCAGCTGAAAGGAAGTTGGTTTGGATGGTCAGGAACAACCCGGGAACCACCATGGCACAGCCCTGCCATGAACTGGAAGCTGATGGATCACTGTCTACAGTTCAGATCAACATGGACTAAGAGGCTCCTATCCAAGAAATAACCCCCTGCTCCAAAGTTGACACCTTCAAGCTTAACTAAACTTTGAAGCTGACCACACAGACAAAGAAAAAGCCCTTGGATAGCTGTATGGTCAGATGAGACAAAGATTGAGTTGTTTGGCCACAGTGACCATCATGTACAGAGGAACACTGTACCAGCTGGTGGTGGTGGTGGTAGGATTATCATGCTCTGGGGCTGTTTTACTGCCAGTGGAACTGGTTCATGGCACAAAGTGGATGGAATAATGAAGAAGGAGGACTACCTCAGAATTCTTCAGCATAAACCATCAGAAACTTGAACATGACTTGGAAGTTACAACAGGACAGTGAACCCAAACACGCATCAGAGCTGGTTGTGGAGGATAAAGCAGGCTAACATTAAGCTTAAAACAAGTCCCGACATCAACCGTATTGAAAATATATGGACCGTGCTTATAATTCAAGGCCATGCCAAGAAAAAAAAGTAACTGAACTCTATCAATTCTACCATGAAGAGTCATGAAATATCCAACCAGAATTCTGCTAGAAGCTTGTTCATGGTAAACAAAAAATGTTTGGTCAAGGTGAATCTTGCGAAGAGACATTTTACCCAAATATTAGGTGTGCTGTATGTATATTTTTGACCTGTATGTATAATTTTGACCCTGTGTTGATTTCAGAAAACCCAAAGAAAATGATAACTTGTGCACCAAATTCCAGTGGTTTTTTTTTTTTTTATTAAAGATGTATGCTGTACATTCTGCCACAGAAAAAGAACAGTTAAGAGAAATTACTGAAAGCCCAAATATTGCCATGACATTCATATCCAAGATGACATTCACATCACTGGATGTAAACTTCTGACCACAATTGTATGTTCCATGTTTTATTTCATAGTTTTGGTGTCTTCAGTATTATTCTACCATGTAGAAAAGAGTCACAATACAGAAAAAATACAACCCCGATTCCAAAAAAGTTGGGACAAAGTACAAATTGTAAATAAAAATGGAATGCAATAATTTACAAATCTCAAAAACTGATATTGTATTCACAGTAGAACATAGACAACATATCAAATGTCGAAAGTAAGACATTTTGAAATTTCATGCCAAATATTGGCTCATTTGAAATTTCATGACAGCAACACATCTCAAAAAAGTTGGGACAGGGGCAATAAGAGGCTGGAAAAGTTAAAGGTACAAAAAAGAAACAGCTGGAGGACCAAATTGCAACTCATTAGGTCAATTGGCAATAGGTCATTAACATGACTGGGTATAAAAAGAGCATCTTGGAGTGGCAGTGGCTCTCAGAAGTAAAGATGGGAAGAGGATCACCAATCCCCCTAATTCTGCACTGACAAATAGTGGAGCAATATCAGAAAGGAATTCAACAGTGTAAAATTGCAAAGAGTTTGAACATATCATCATCTACAGTGCATCATATCATCAAAAGATTCAGAGAATCTGGAAGAATCTCTGTGCATAAGGGTCAAGGCCGGAAAACCATACTGGGTGCCCGTGATCTTCGGGTCCTTAGACGGCACTGCATCACATACAGGCATGCTTCTGTATTGGAAATCACAAAATGGGCTCAGGAATTTTTCCAGAGAACATTATCTGTGAACACAATTCACCGTGCCATCCACCGTTGCCAGCTAAAACTCTATAGTTCAAAGAAGAAGCCATATCTAAACATGATCCAGAAGCGCAGACGTCTTCCCTGGGCCAAGGCTCATTTAAAATGGACTGTGGCAAAGTGGAAAACTGTTCTGTTGTCAGACGAATCAAAATTTGAAGTTCTTTATGTAAATCAGGGACGCCGTGTCATTCGGACTAAAGAGGAGAAGGATGACCCAAGTTGTTATCAGCGCTCAGTTCAGAAGCTTGCATCTCTGATGGTATGGGGTTGCATTAGTGCATGTGGCATGGGCAGCTTACACATCTGGAAAGACACCATCAATGCTGAAAGGTATATCCAGGTTCTAGAGCAACATATGCTCCCATCCAGACGACATCTCTTTCAGGGAAGACCTTGCATTTTCCAACATGACAATGCTAAACCACATACTGCATCAATTACAGCATCACGGCTGCGTAGAAGAAGGGTCCGGGTACTGACCTGGCCAGCCTGCAGTCCCGATCTTTCACCCAGAGAAAACATTTGGCACATCATAAAACGGAAGATACGATAAAAAAGACCTAAGACAGTTGAGCAACTAGAATCCTACATTAGACAAGAATGGGTTAACATTCCTATCCCTAAACTTGAGCAACTTGTCTCGTCAGTCCCCAGACGTTTACAGACTGTTGTAAAGAGAAAAGGGGATGTCTCACAGTGGTAAACATGACCTTGTCCCAACTTTTTTGAGATGTGTTGTTGTCATGAAATTTAAAAATCACCTAATTTTTCTCTTTAAATGATACATTTTCTCAGTTTAAACATTTGATATGTCATCTATGTTCTATTCTGAATAAAATATGGAATTTTGAAACTTCCACATCATTGCATTCCATTTTTATTTACAATTTGTACTTTGTCTCAACTTTTTTGGAATCGGGGTTGTATATTCACTTACATTTGCCATCATTTACCGCATCATAGGCAATAGATAGGCCGTCATTTTCCGCTCTGCTTTAACATATGGATGGTAGTGGGCTCTTCCAGGATGACTCCACCCCTGCCCACAAGGCCACCGGGCTTACTGAATGGTTTGATGATTATAAAAAAATAATGTAAAATCATATGGCTTCCACAGTCACTCGATTTCAACCCAATTGGACTCCTGTGAGAGATTTTAGTCTGAAATCTCCCCATCAAAACACTGAGGCAATATCAGGAAACATCTTCAGGAAGAATGACACTCATCGTTCCACTACAGTCCAATACAGCACCTTAGCAGCACACTATGTTGATTGTTTTTGTTTTCTTTTTTACCATATATTTGTGAGCGAGACAAAAACTGATTTTTCTTCAAAATGTCTTTCTTCTTTGAAAAATATTCAGCATTGCCTTCCCACAGCAGTAGCTGATTTGGTTCCTGCCATTTCCACCCTTTGAAAATGCTAATTTGCCCAACAGCTGTGGAAATTTTTCATTAGGCTCCATTCACAGCTTGATGATGATTGCAAATATGTTATCAATTTTGTTGGATCTGTGTAAATTAATCAGTGGAAGGGGATATTTGTTTATGAAAACAAACAGTGGCCCCCCGCCAAGCATAGGCTAAATTAATCACATTCAGCTGTTTAAGGACTTGATTTATTCACACCCTATCTCCTCAGTGTAGGACTATACAGTGCCAGAATTATTCAGGAAAATGAGCAAAAATAAGTATATATAAGTGTTGCCAAGCAAAACAAACCTTGCCCGGTAGCACTTATGATGAATATGAAGGAAGATATCGTGAAAAAAATAGGTACCCTATGGGTACATGTGGTTACTGCTTATAAATAAAATTGTTTTCTGATCCCATGTCCATACAGTAAGTATAGCATATATTTACTCTGTGAGGCAGTAGCCACAAAAATGAACCATAATCCAAAAATGAACAATTTAAAAATCACAGAAGTAAAATATACCAAGTGTCTGAACTTTATATTATTCTACTCTTACCTCTTACAGTTTTCGAAACTGAAACCTCCGAACTGAGGCTGACACACACACACGCTGTTGCCATGACCAAAACGCTTATTTCCCGGAAATAGCCAGGCGCTAAAGCTCAGTGGAACGCACTTTCCTTCTGTAATAAGCATAAACATGTCTGAAAGCGATTTCTTTCATCTAGTCCATTTATTTCAAATGGTAAAACCGACTTGTATATACACTCACCAGTCATTTTAATCAGAACATGTGTATGTGCATGCATAGTGTGCAACTGTTACACTCTTACATTCTTACAGCATGATGACATAGTAGCTAGTGCCTCTATATGAGGCAATAGCCACAACAAAAATGATTTTGACCTTTTTGGTGACCTTGACCGGATGACTCTCAAAATGTTGGTGGTTTTATTTGAGACCAATGCCCATCTATCCTGAAAGTTTCATGAAGATTGGTCCAGTTGTTTTCCTGTAATATCATTAACAAAAACACAAAGAAACAAAGAAAGAAACCCCACTGAAAACAATACCTTGCCCCCTGGTGGACTCTGTCCTGGGCGAGGTAAAAATAAACGATTAAACACAACAAATTCTACACTTCCAACCAAACAATAGGATGTGGAAAATGGTTGATACCACTAAGGTGAATGCAAACATTTCATCATTCTAAAGAAAATATTATACAAAAGGAAGCCCATACACACACACTGCAAAAAAAAAAATTGAAAACTGAATTTGAGGAGAAAATTACTTAATACTAGTGAAATTATCTTGCTGCATGGACAGATATTTATACTTGATAAGACATCTTAGAATAAGTTGGTTGCAATCTAGAACTAGGCTTAATAATCTCAGAATTGGTGACTTGTATTCTTCTAATAGGAAATGCTAGATCGTGTCAACTATTTTCAAGATATTTTCACTTGCTAAGATATCATTTTTTGCAGTGCAAACCTAAGAATTTAAAGGAGCTTAAAATATTTTGCATGGAGGAGTCGATTAAAATCCTTCATTTCTCCAACCTTGTTAGATGTTCAAAAAGGCCACCCTACTGCTGCAATTTTGGTCAAGTCATGGTTCGCCTCAAGCCTAGATCAGGTTTGGCAGTGATAACACTGCATGGATTTGCCCATTCATGTTTACCTGAATTCCACCACTGTGACATCCAGCATGCTTTCCCAGACCACCTCACCATTATTGCTAGCCCTATAATGATTATTTAGTGAAAGCTCCCTTGGAGAGAAGAATAGCGTGGTGCAGCGGTTAACACTGTTGCATTACAGCAAGAAGGTTCCGGGCTCAAACCTCACAGTTGACAGGGGCCTTTCTGTGTAGAGTTTGCATGTTCTCCATGTGTCTGTGCAGGTTTTGTCAGGGTGCTCCGGTTTTACCAACAGTCCAAAGACATGCAGATTAGGTAAAATACCCAGCCACTGGAGTTGCACAAACCAGTGCATACTTAGTACTGGTCCCAAGCCTGGATAGATTGGTGAGGGTTGCATCAAGAAGGGCATCTGGTATAAAACCTATATGTCAAATCAAATATGCAGAACAGATCCACTGTGGTGACCCCTCATGGGAGCAGCTGAAAGAAGTTAGATATTCAAGAGAGAGGCTCTGTGCTATTCTTCTCTCCAAGGGAGCTTTCACTAAATAATCATTATAGGGCTAGCAATAATGATGAGGTGGTCTGGGAAAGTATGCTGGATGTCACAGCGGTGGAATTCAGGTAAACATGAATAGGCAAATCCATGCAGCGTTGTTGTCATCACTGCCAAACCCAATCCGGGCTTGAGGCGAACCATGACTTGGCCAAAATTGCAGCAGCAGGGTGGCCAGTTCCTTTCTGTGCACACACACACACACACACACACACACACACACACACACACACCTATGGGCAATTTAGAGTAGCCAGTTAACCTACAGTAATTGCATGTCTTTGAATTGTGGGAGAATCTCATGCAGACACAGGGAGAACATGCAAACTCCACACAGAAAGGCCCCCGTCAGCTACTGGGCTTGAGCCCATAACCTTCTTGCTGTGAGGCGACAGGGCTAACCACTACACCATCGTGCCGTCCAATCCATATAGCAACATTCCAAAATCACGGGAAGGCTTTCCCAGAAGAGAGGAGAGCCAAAGAAGGACAAAAGCTGGAATAGGTTGTATAACAAGTCCATATGGGAGTGATTGGTCAGGAGTCCACAAACTTTTGGCCATATAGTGTATCACTGAATTGCATTTAATTTCATTAAAGCTGGTTCTAATTCTGGAATTGAATATACAGTATTGGCTTTGTCAAGCAGATAGTTAAAGTTCTCACCTCATGCTTTCTTTTTCCAGACCTCAACTGCCAAGGTGAACATACTGGTGACTGATGTGAATGATAATGACCCCGTGTTTGATCCTTTGCTGCCTCAAAATCTCACCGTCCTGGAAGAGCAGGCAAACGCTTTTGTCGGTCAAGTGAGGGTAAGTGCATGTCCACATGCTGCAAATTAATTTTCCCCAAGTTTCTGAATCTGTTTGCATCTCCAGTTCCCATGTCCCCTTTTTCACAGCAGAATTTACTGTACCTGTGCAGTGATTTATTGAAAGGGCTCCACAGCTCAAATGTAAAGGCACATGAAGGCATGTTCATTTAAGCTTCCAATTTGGTGACTCTTCACCCCATTATATTGTTCCTCACCATATCATTCCTGTTAGTGCTCGTATTATTGAGCAAAGCTCCTCCTCTGCAGGTGGCTTTGATAAGTCTAACCCTAATCAGTGCTCGCTGGGCAGATGGGCAGAGTGCCAGCGGCTTCACCTCATCATTCTGTCACAGAAGGCTGCCTCGTTCAAGCCTCTGCACTCTTTATAATTTCCCAATTAAATAAATGTAATTTAAATAATGTGTCACCTTCGGGGACATGCCGCAATGAGCGGATTTGTTAAGCTACAAGATGTAATTAGTGGTCGAGATGAATAGGTCTGCTCTGTCAGTGGAATAAGCAGAAGATAACACGTAACGTAGACGTCTGTTTATTGACTAAGCTCCTTTTGGTACACATCTGACCCCTGGGGAAATTACACTGGACTCAAATAGTAACCTTGTAAGACACTGTTTTTGCTCTTGTTGTTGTTTAGCCTTCTGTTTAATTCATTGCCTGTTTCTGTGTATGTGCACTAGGGGTGGTAAGGTGTGATGACCATATAACCCACTATGACAGTTATTTCTTAGATCCCTCTTATCTTTCTATATAGACACCAATCACTGCTGCACCTAGAAGTATGATTATTACCATAATATTTTGTGGGACCTGAACTAGATTTGACAAATCAGATTTGCTGTTTCACATTTGTATGAAGTACAACGCTGACTATGCGAAACAGATATTGAAATAAAATTCTGCAATAAAAATCAGCAATAAAAATGCAAAAGAGCAATTGAAAACTCTAATGATTTTTTTTTAAAAGTTGTTTTTCGTCATTGTAGATCAAGCACTCAGAGTGTTTTTTGTCAGATGACAACAAGGAGTGTGCTGTTGATTCAGCCACAGAGATGCAATGACAAGTAGGAATGAAAGCGTGTATATCTTACATGGAGAGAAAACATTTTTGGCAGGTCATGCAGTGTATTTTTTTTTTTTTTTTAGATTGATTCACAAAGCAGCTTTACAGGAATCCAGATATCGATGCAATTCCAAAAGATATAGTGGCTTTGTGGTAGCTGTTGCCTGATAGACCAGAACAAAGTTAGTGGGTTGGAATTGGGAAATGCCCAAATAGGGAGAAAATGGGGTGAAAATCCAAATAGAAAGAAAACACATTCTTTCAGCTCAAGCAATGCAAGAAAACTTGAGGTGGCCCTGCTGAGATTAGTCATGATTTGTCCAAGAGCAGAACCTCAAGACCTATTCCAGCTAATATGCAGAATCATTAGCATGTTTTGCTTGATTCACTTTGTTAATTTGGCCACAACCTCATTATTATTATCTCATCATTATCAGGACATTTGATTACTTTTTGTCTGTGTCTTCTGGATATCCATTATACACTATATGACCAAAAGTTTGCGGACACCTGACCATAATGTCCATATGTACCCGCTGAAGATCCTGTTCCAGATGTAGTCTCCCCTTTGCTGTTCGAAGAATTTCCACTCTTCTGGGAAGGCTTTCAACTAGATTTTGGAACATGGCTGTGGGGATTTGTGTTCATTCAGCCAGAAGAGTTTATAAGGTCAGCCTCTGATGTCAGGGGAGGAGGCCTAGCATGTATTCAAGGTTTCAGTTCAGCCCAAAGATGTTCAGTGGGGTTGAGGTCAGGGCTTTGTGCAGGACACTTGAGCTCTTCCACTCCAAACTTGGTACATCATGTCTTCATGGAGCTTGCTTTGTGCACAGGGGCATTGTCATACTGGAACAGGTTTGGGCCTATTAGTTCCAGTGAAGGGAAAATGAAATGCTACAGCATACACAGACATTATCTACAATTGTGTGCTTCCAACTTTGTGGCAACAGTTTCAAGAAGGCCCACATATGTGTCATGGTCAGGTGCCCACAAACTGCCAGCCATATAGTGTACGTACAGTTGTGGTCAGAAGTTTACATACTGTGACATGAATGTCACCTTGGATATGAATGTCATTGAAATATTTGGGCTTTCGGTAATGTCTTTGATCTGTTCATTTTCTGTGCCAGAATGACTGTACAGCATACATCTCTAATTAAAAAAAAAAGACTAGAATTTGGTGCACAAGTTATAATTTTCTTTGGGTTTTCTGAAATCAACACAGGGTCAAAATTATACATACATTGTCAAATTTACATACGCTCACTTAGATTATTAATTCAGAGGTGCTGAGACTTCCAAAATGTCTTATCTTGCCAAGGCCGAGGTCTCTTCACTTCCTGTTAGTGATCATGATTGACTACAGCTGGTACGTAGCTTTTCTGTGCCTTCATAAAAAGGGTTTGTTTTCAGCACTCATTGGATTGACCAACACACAATACAATGAGAAAGTCCAAGGAGCTCAGTGCAGATCTGAGAAAGAGGATCGTAAATGTACACAACTCCAGAATGTCTCTTGGAGCATTTCTAAACAACTGCAAATTCCAAGCTCAGTTCAAACAATTGTATCCAAGTTATTGTGAGGTGTAGTCACTTGGCCAAGCCACTTTGTTTCAAGAAAACCCAAACTGTCACCCTCAGCTGAAAGGAAATTGGTTTGGATGGTCAGGAACAACCTGGGAACTACCATGGCACAACCCTGCCATGAACTGGAAGCTGATGGATCACTATCTACAGTTCAGTGAGTTTTATATCACCATGGACTAAGAGGCTGCTATCCAAGAAATAACCCCCTGCTCCAAAATTGACACCTTCAAGTTTAACTAAAGTTTGAAGCTGATGACATGGACAAAGAAAAAAGCCTTCTGGAGTAAAGCTGTATGGTCAGATGAGACAAAGACTGAGTTGTTTGGCCACAATGACCACCATGTGCAAAGGGTCACTGTACCAGCTGGTGGTGGTGGTAGGATTATCATGCTCTGGGGCTGTTTTGTTGCCAGTGGAACTGGTTCATTGCACAAAGTGAGTGGGATAATGAAGAAGGAGGACTACCTCAGAATTCTTCAGCATAAACCATCAGAAACTTGAATACAACTTGGGAGTTACAACAGGACAGTGAACCCAAACACACATCTGAGCTGGTTGTGGATGATAAAGCAGGCTAACATTAAGCTTAAAACAAGTCCTGACTTCAACCCAATTGAAAATATATGGACGGTGCTTATAAGTCGAGTCCATGCCAAGAAAAAAAAATGTAATTGAACTCTACCAATTCTACCATGAAGAGTCGTGAAATATCCAACCAGAATTCTGCCAGAAGCTTGTTCATGGTAAACAAAAATGTTTGGTCAAGGTGAATCTTGCAAAGAGACATTTTACCCAAATATTATTATATTTATTATATTATATGCTGTATGTATATTTTTGACTACCTGTGTATAATTTTGACCCTGTGTTGATTTCAGAAAACCCAAAGAAAATTAAAACTTGTTCACCAAATTGCAGTGTTTTTTCTATTAAAGGCATATGATGTACATTCTGCCACAGAAAAAGAACAGTTCAGAGAAATTACTGAAAGCCCAAATATTGCCATGACATTCATATCCAAGATGACATTCATGTCACTGTATGTAAACTTCTGACCACAACTGTACATATAGCATGTCAGATGTATCAAAACTACCATGAGATTAAGATTGGGCATGAGACAATTGTAAGACTAATACATTACTCCCTGCATCAAGATGATGAAAGAAATCTATGTAGACTGTAGTCTCTTGAAAACATCTACTGGCAATATCTTGTCCCTTTTATTATATCCTTGATGGGCGGCATGATCGCACAGTGGACACCACCTCATAGCTCCTGAGCTTGGCTTACTGTCTCTGCAGAGTTCTCCCCGTGCTCGTGTAGACTTCTTCTAATTTTTCCAGTTTCTTCCCAGCCTCTTAGAACACACCAATAGGTGGACTGGATGCATGAATATATGTTACCAGGAGTATTCACCATGACCCTGACCAGGATAAGGTTTACTAAAGATGAATGAATGCATATCTCTTGACTATCTACTGATATAAGCCTGATTTTACTCATAATTGTCCAATGCAACATGGGCATTGATGGCTCAATAGTTCAGTTTATCCATGTTCTTTTACACACTGCTCAACGCTGCATGACTTCCACTTTCCAGGAATTTCAAAGGACTTATTTGTAGCCACTTGCTGCTACTGTTGGGATACATGGCAAGGACAAATCTATAGCAGCCGGTACTTATGTTCAGGTTTAATTAACTTTTAATTGGTTACTGTGAAGATGTATGCTTTCATTACTGGTTTCTGCTTGGCTTTTGAGAATAACAATGGACTTTCACCTGAATGACCTCCTAGAAATATATTAACATGAAAAAAGTCAAAGTGATGTGAAAAAGAAAGGAAAAAACGTATTGGCCACGAAAAGTGGTGAACAGTGTGCGTCAAGACCAGGATCTTACAAGACCCAATAAAGAAAATCCTGAGAGTAAGCAGCTTTTACTTTTATGCAGTCAGGAACAGATGGTAAAAGGTTGTGAGACAAAAAAGACTATGTGATTGAGGTGCATTGTGAGACACACTTTATAAGTTTTTAAATTATTACCATTCATTCATATCTTCAACTATCATCCATCCCAGATAATGCATTACATCCCCTTATTGGTCAAACAGCGGACCACCTTCCTAGTAAAGAACAGTACAGGTAGGCATATCAGGCGAAAATTCAAATTCAATCCAAATTGCTTGAAACTGGTCTCACTGAACTCGGAACTGAATGCAGGACAACATACTTTTTGCAGAATTAAAATATGTTTATCCGTTCTTGAGATATTACAAATCAAAGATTGAAAAAAGTGACTTAATTTTTAGAAAACTGCTGTAATGTATTCGAATAACATAGTCCAAAATGAGACTCATTAATGAATAACATCAAATGTTTTTTTCTTAATAACGTTTCTATTTTTCAAAATATTTACATGGAAATTGGCAGGAACATAGACAGTTGTATACTGAATACAAAGTTTGAACAATAAGTAAAAATAAATTATGCAAATTAATATTTAATTAGTATTCATTTTGCTAATTAGGTAAAAACATTAAATTGGTACACTCAATAAAAAAAAGTAAGAAAAGATTTGTGCTGTGTAGGCCTTTGTATTTCTCAAAAGTAGGGCCTACTAGTGTTTATATTAAAGAATATAAATGATAATATTCACAGCTTTCCACATCCAATAAACACTTCCAATTAATTGAATTGAAATTGACACTTGCGTCTCTGACTTTCGTTTTTTTAAATATCATTCTGACCACTAAGATCTCAATATTTTTCATCAAAACAGCTACAGTTATATCCTAAAATAGTTATTTATTTACATGAATCAGTTTGATTTGAAAAAAAAAAATAAGTTGGTAAAGCTATGAAAACTCACTTCAAAATCTCCTGTAAAGCATTACATCAAAACTAGCTGATGGACAATACTGGACAATGTGTAATATAATGTGCAATATAAAGTGCAATATCTCTCCTGCTGCCCCCCTTCCTCTCTTCCCCATATCTTATTCTTTTTATACAACCCCGATTCCAAAAAAGTTGGGACAAAGTACAAATTGTAAATAAAAATGGAATGCAATAATTTACAAATCTCAAAAACTGATATTGTATTCACAATAGAACATAGACAACATATCAAATGTCGAAAGTGAGACATTTTGAAATTTCATGCCAAATATTGGCTCATTTGAAATGTCATGACAGCAACACATCTCAAAAAAGTTGGGACAGGGGCAATAAGAGGCTGGAAAAGTTAAAGGTACAAAAAAGGAACAGCTGGAGGACCAAATTGCAACTCATTAGGTCAATTGGCAATAGGTCATTAACATGACTGGGTATAAAAAGAGCATCTTGGAGTGGCAGCAGCTCTCAGAAGTAAAGATGGGAAGAGGATCACCAATCCCCCCAATTCTGCGCCGACAAATAGTGGAGCAATATCAGAAAGGAGTTTGACAGTGTAAAATTGCAAAGAGTTTGAACATATCATCTACAGTGCATAATATCATCAAAAGATTCAGAGAATCTGGAAGAATCTCTGTGCGTAAGGGTCAAGGCCGGAAAACCATACTGGGTGCCCGTGATCTTCGGGCCCTTAGACGGCACTGCATCACATACAGGCATGCTTCTGTATTGGAAATCACAAAATGGGCTCAGGAATATTTCCAGAGAACATTATCTGTGAACACAATTCACCGTGCCATCCGCCATTGCCAGTTAAAACTCTATAGTTCAAAGAAGAAGCTGTATCTAAACATGATCCAGAAGCGCAGACGTCTTCTCTGGGCCAAGGCTCATTTAAAATGGACTGTGGCAAAGTGGAAAACTGTTCTGTGGTCAGACGAATCAAAATTTGAAGTTCTTTATGTAAATCAGGGACGCCGTGTCATTCGGACTAAAGAGGAGAAGGACGACCCAAGTTGTTATCAGTGCTCAGTTCAGAAGCCTGCATCTCTGATGGTATGGGGTTGCATTAGGATTTGCAATGGGATTTTTATTTACAATATGAAAATCATGGGATTTTTATTTACAATTTGTACTTTGTCCCAACTTTTTTGGAATCGGGGTTGTATTTGTATATGTAAATACTTAATTTAATTTAATTTATCTCGAAGTTTTTTCTTTATTTTCTATTCTCTGTTTATCCTGTAATGATGCTGGTGGAATCTTAATTTCCCTGAGGGAACCTTCCCAAAGGGATCAATAAAGTTCTATCTAATCTAATCTAATCTAATCTAATCTGATGGAAAATTTCCTGAATACTTCATCAGAAACAGTTAGAGCGAGAGAAAATCCCTATAAAAGTTATCTGATTGATATTCACAAGTAACCCAATCAGAAACTGATCAGAAGCGAGAGAGCCTGACCACTTTCCTGTGACTCAAAAAGCATCAGCAGTTTCCTGACGTCACGCGAGCAGAAAGTGTACTCTGTTGTACCAACTTCAACCTGCTGTTACACCCAAAGTACAGAACAGATCTTAATAAGATACACTTCTTTGAAAATCAGAAATTATAAGCTTTTTAATAATAGTATTCACAATAGAAAATATTCAAGAGTTAAGCAATGACAGATTTGGAAACTTAGATGAGTGTCTGCTTGCACAATTTTCACACCACGACCAGCGAGCCTCTGATATACCTAATACAGGAGGTCATTCTTACCAACAGCGGTCACCCTGTACAACAATTCTCCACTGTCCCAAGATAATATTATTTATTTTTTTCGCGGTCCGGTTTCCATCAAATCCTGCGCTCTGATTGACTGGTAAGCGGGCCCGTGTCCTACGATACGGACCCCAGTTACGGACCCCGGTTATGGACCTCTGGCGACTTGCTCGTTCACAACAACAAACATAGTAATAAGCATTTTTTGGCAACATTTATCTTTTTTTATAAGATTTATTTATAAGATTATCAAAAATCTTATAATTTTTTGCCAGCATTTTTCAGGAGAATAGCATTAATTTTACAGCATGGATAGTGATAACGACAGTGTTCACAGCAAAAGCGAGTTTTACTACCCTGAGGAAGAAGAAATAAAAGAAAACATTGCAGGAGAAAGCTAAAAACCTGTAACTGTTGCTAACGCTGAGCAAAAACATGGCTGAATCCTGAATGACTCAATTTTGTATAAATAGGGGACTACATAGGTGACAAAATGTAGTTTTTTTCCTGCCATGGAAGTGCACTTGTATACTGAGGAGGAAGCCATTTGCATTACAGCCGTGAATGAGGATTCAAAATGGCTGCTCGTCTCGGGTTTCCCTTTCGGGCGCTCTCGTTTTCTGTTAGAATTTGGTAAAGAAAAAAATAAACATATTATTTACTAGCTTAAGGTCGGTCCATATGGTGAAATACTGTGACCTCGGCCTTGAATACTGACCTCGGCCCAGAGGGTCTTGGTCAGTACTTTCAAGACTTCGGTCACGGTATTTCACGATACAGACCTCATCTCATCTCATTATCTCTAGCTGCTTTATCCTGTTCTACAGGGTCGCAGGCAAGCTGGAGCCTATCCCAGCTGACTATGGGCGAAAGGCGGGGTACACCCTGGACAAGTCGCCAGGTCATCACAGGGCTGACACATAGACGCAGACAACCATTCACACTCACATCTACGGTCAATTTAGAGTCACCAGTTAACCTAACCTGCATGTCTTTGGACTGTGGGGGAAACTGGAGCACCCAGAGGAAACCCACGCGAACACAGGGAGAACATGCAAACTCCGCACAGAAAGGCCCTCGCCAGCCACGGGGCTCGAACCCGGACTTTCTTGCTGTGAGGCGACAGCGCTAACCACTACACCACCGTGCCACCACGATATGGACCTCCCAGCTGGTAAATAACATACATGTATTAGAGCCTATTCATAGTATAAACTCATTGGAAGTATGTTTAATATGCCAATACTGTACAGACACTTTCACATTCACTCAGATGATTAGTGTATATAAGGTTACAGTGTATTCACTTTATATTCGACACTATATTTTATAATTTCTTACCAAATATATTTGTTTATTTTTTATTATTCTGAATTCTTGCTTGCACACTGCACTGTTTGGATTGCTCCTGTAATCTGTCTTTAGTAAATGCTTTATCCTGGTCATGGTGGTTTGAATTATTAATTTGTTCATTTTCTGGGAAAAGAAACCGTCAGGATAGGGTGCTGGAGGTGGTGGATGCAAGCACAGAATTTATTAAAGTGAGTATCTGAAAATCAAACCATTAGAAACATGAATCAATGATCATGGGCTCATACCATGGGATAATAACAAAAACAAGACAGAAACACAGAACTGAGGTTTAAATAAACAGACTAATCATAGCATTATTGAAAGCAGGTGTGCATGGTTTGTGACTTGGTGCGTGCAATGGCTGATGGGTGCTGTAGTCCCACGTAGCCGTGTTTGTAGGCTGTGGTGCATGGTGGGAATTGCTTTTCAGTGCTGACATGACAGAAACAACCAAGTTAATTAGAAAATAAGGCACTGCTCAAGTTAACTCAAAAGACGTGTTAGATGTAAAGCAACTCATGACCCTGGCTTATAAATCATGAATTCACTCAGGTTTATAAGTCTAAGGTTAAGATACTCCTTAAAGATACTCCGATTTGGATTGGACTAGTTGTACATGGGGAGGTTGGGTAATGTAATTATTGCCATCAAGTCAGTAATTATTTACAGCCTGAATGTGCATACATGCATACATTTCCAGACACATGTGTCTGGAAATGTTATGATGTATTTTACCTTTTATAAGATGACACCTGGGCGGCACGGTGGTGTAGTGGTTAGCGCTGTCGCCTCACAGCAAGAAGGTCCGGGTTCAAGCCCCGTGGCCGGTGAGGGCCTTTCTGTACGGAGTTTGCATGTTCTCCCCGTGTCTGCGTGGGTTTCCTCCGGGTGCTCCGGTTTCCCCCACAGTCCAAAGACATGTAGGTTAGGTTAACTGGTGACTCTAAATTGACCGTAGGAGTGAGTGTGAATGGTTGTCTGTGTCTATGTGTCAGCCCTGTGATGACCTGGCGACTTGTCCAGGGTGTACCCCGCCTTTTGCCCGTAGTCAGCTGGGATAGGCTCCAGCTTGCCTGCGACCCTGTAGAAGGATAAAGCGGCTAGAGATAATGAGATGAGATGAAGATGACACCTGGAAATAACCCAATCCAAACTGACATGTTGGTAAATATGTTATATGACATGTTGGAAAAGAGGATTTGTGCATTTTTATTGGTGTAAAGACACTCCAGGAAGCTCGCTTTTCTATCATCTTGCACCAAACACAAAACAAAACCAAGTATTGGCTGAGTTTAATACAGAGAACAATAAAATATAGGTGACATTTCAAAGAACCTGTCAGAGAAGTGATGCTTAAGGGGGTTTAGGCAAGCTATTATATTCAGTTAGCCGAAAGACATGTTATGGTCATGTGAACTACTGACTTGTGCTGCCATGTTCACAACAACAAGCAGCTATTGTCAGGGATTGGTAGGATACAGATATATGTGCAGAAAAATACTTTATTTGTAATAGTGAAAACACACAGGCAGACAGTCCAAATCGACAGGCAATATCAAAACCGTAAAATGAGCAGAGGGTCGGGCGAGGCACAAACAGAATATCACAGGCAGAGAGAAAAACGGAAACAAGGAACACGAATCAGAATTCAGGAAACCAGGAAATCAACCATGGAAACAAAAAAGTCAAAGTCCTTCCCATACCATTCATGGCGCGTTTGGCAGCACCAATCTCCATTTCGTAGCCCTCGGCCTCTCGCCTATGTTACATAGCTAGGGTTACAGTGGGGGGCTAGTCCTCTGGTAACCACAAGAGTTTGACTCCCCACTCGCATCTGTATTGCAGCATGCCTTGCCAGATGGAAGTAGGCACCATTTTTATGATGGTCTTTGGTATGACCCGACCGTGAGTAGAACTCATGATCTCCCAGTTGAGAGGCCACTCGCTGGTACCATGGAAATAAGGCTCGGTAAAGTGTCGCAATGAACTCAATACTTATCACTGAGTGTGCATTTAAACAGTCTTTATATAGGTGCACAGATTGAGCCTTAATCATGAGCAAGTGTGCATCGTTAACAGCCCATGTGCAAGAGTCCGCTTGGCGCATGTGCAGTCCAGAACACGCCTGAGAGTCCAACTGGTACATGTGCCAAAGCATGCAGGTCTGACAGTAACCCCCCCCCCCCCCCACGAGCTCCCTCTTGGAGTGACAATCCATCCTTCCTGGCCCCAGGGATGAGGACCTGACGCTAGATGCCGTGCCATCGGCGCATAGCTCTGAGCCGACATGGCACGAGATACTTGGCTCAGGAGGGGGCTTGGGCTCAGGCTCAGGATAGGACTTGGACTCTGGGTTTGAAGTGGGCTTGAGATCTGGAGATGACTCAGACTCTGGACTGGAAGTGGGCTCGAGCTCTGGAGATGACTCGGACTCTGGACTGGAAGTGGGCTTGAACTCTGGACTTGACTTGGGCTTCAGACTGGACACAGGCATGGGTTCGAGCTCTGGACAGGACTTGGGCTTCAGATTGGACCCAGGCATGGGTTCAAGCTCTGGACTGGACCTGGACCTTGGACTGGATGCAGGCTTGAGCTCTAGACATGACTTGGATACTGGACTGGACTCAGGCATGGATTTGAGCTCTGTCTGCGCATTGTTCTGGTCCTGGTCAGGCCCCAGTGGTAAGACAACAATGTTTTCGTGGTCGGGTGGTGGCAGGACGACAACATCTTCATAACCAGGCAGCGGCAGAGCAGCAATGGCATCTTCATAGCCGGGAGACGGCGGGATTATGGCGACGTCTTCATAGCCAGGCGGCGGTGGGATGACAACAATGATATCTTCATAGCCGGGCAGCGGCAGGACGATGACGTCTTCATAGCCGGGTGGCGGCAGGACGATGACGACATCTTCATAGCCGGGTGGTGGCAGGATGATGACGATGCTGAGGCAGAGGCCGCCCTGTCATCCTCTGGCACCAGTTCTGGAACTGGTTCTGGCACTGGCTTTTGTGCTGGAGCTGGCACTGGCTCCAACTCTGGCACTGGTTCTTGCTCTGACTCTGGTGCTGGTACTGGCTCTGGAGCTGGCACTGGCTCTGACTCTGGAACTGGCTATGGCTTCGGCTCTGGCACTGGCTCTGGAGCTGACACTGGCACTGGCACTGGCTCTGACTCTGGCTCTGGTGCTGGCTCTGGCAGTGGCTCTGGCTTGTACTCTGGTTTAGGAGCTGGCTCTGGCTCTGACACAGGCTCTGGCTCTTGCTCTGGTTCTAGCTCTGGTTCAGGCACTGGCTCTGACGCAGGCTTCAGCTCTTGCACTGGTTCTGGTCCTTGCACTATCTCTGGTTCTGGTTCAGATGCTGGCTCTGGGATTGACTGTGGATCGGGCTGTGGGACTGGCTCTGGAGCGATGGCCTCTAGAAGGAGCTCAGGAGCAGCTGTCTCCTCTGCTGTCACTGCGTCAGCCACTGGAGGGAGCTCTGTGGCAACGGCCTCCTCTGCTGCCTCTGCATTGGCCTCAGATGTGATAGCCCCTTCCCAAAAAATTTCATGGGGGTCCATCTTCTCTAAAGATTCATAAATGTACCAGAGCATGACCTGGAACTCATGTGAGCTCTGAAGGTATGGGTGCTCTACTCTTATGAGGGATTCAGCCCATCGGCTTGCTCGTCCAGTCAGCCAGGAAATCATGCAGCTTACCCCGACAGGTTCTGGAGGCTTGGGTTCTTCAAGGTCCGCAAAAAAGAGGCCCCACTGCATGCTGAATCCACAAGGGTGATACTCTCCATCATAGGGTGTTGGTGTGTGTACTCCAGTACACTACCGGAAAAACGATGCGAGAGGTTGAGGTACGGAGACCCAAAAGTTGCCTGGAATAGCGTACTGGAACCCTTCTGCTACATCCATTGTTTAGGCGAAGTATTCTATCAGGGATTGGTAGGATACGGATGTATGTGCAGAAATACGTTTTATTTATAATAGTGAAAACACACAGGCAGACAGTCCAAATCAAAACTGTAAAACGAGCAAAGGGTCGGGCGAGACAAACAGAATATCACAGGCAGAGAAAAAAACGGAAACAAAGAACAGTAATCAGAATTCAGGAAAGCAGGAAATCAACCACGGAAACAAGGTTTGCTAAAGTGTCGCAACGAACTCAATACTTCGCACTGAACATACATTTAAACAATCTTTATGTAGGTGTACAGATTGCGCCTTAATCATGAGGTGTGCGTTGTTAACAGCATATGTGCGAGAGTCCGCACGCAGTCTGGAGCGCGTCTGAGAGTCCTGGTATGCATGCCAAAGTGTGCAGGTCTGACAGCTGTAAATCAATACAATGTAGTTTGCATGGAATATTCAGATGTCATCCATATTTACATTATGTGTGACACTGATTTCTACAGAGATTGCTGATCTCATGCAAATTGTGAAATTATAATGACAACAGGCATCCTCTACATTGTCTGGAAATCTTATCCTAACAGGAAGTTTGTGTGCATTTTTGTTGAAAGTAGTGACGTCATGACAAAAGGATTTGAAGAATGTGCACTTTTGCACTTACTAATTGTTTGCATTTGACATAAAATGGCTGAAATATTTCCCGTACAATCGCAGGTCATCAGAGGTTTTTTTTTTCTTTTTTTTTTCTTTTTTTTTTGTAGCCTAATTGCCTTGCTATGTCATCTGAGTGACATGAATGATTTACTGCACTCATTAACAAAATGCCTACAGCCAGGACATTTTCTTACATTATGCATGCAGAGCTGTCAATCATCTATATACAGAAAATACTTAAAGGGAACATGACACACACTTTTCAATTATTTTATATGATTTGTAAAGTTTGAGGGTTTTTTATGTATTTTTTTTTATTTAAAACAAACAGCAAAAAAAAAAAAACATGGTCTTTATTTGCCATGCTGCTTTAGCATGGTATGAAAATCCTATTGATTAGACAGGCTGATTTTGGAGCTGTAATTTTAAATATATAATATGTAAATAGGTTCACTCTGATTAGCTAACATTTTTAAATGAGAACTCTTCTATGGTCTTCACATTGTGCTTTTATGATAACATCCAGATGTTTGTGTACATGTTGATCCCTGAAACTATATACATACTAGAAAAGCACTCGGAGAGCGCAGACCTCCACCAAGAATCCTTTAAAAAAATCCGGGATCCAGAAGGTGATCCGGATCACCGCCAACATTTAATGGATTGTTACTTGTGCCCAGTCACACCTCTGGAAAAAATTTCAGAGCAATCCGTTCATAACTTTTTCCGTAATGTTGCGAACAGACAAACCAACAAACAAACAAACAAACAAACAAACCATTGCTACCGAAAACATAACCTTCTTGGCGGAGGTAATAATAATATTTACAAATCTTATGTGCCCTATCACATCCCTAACATTGGGTAAGCTACCTTACCAAACTAACCTGAAGTAGCAACAGCTAACTGCCTGGAGTTGTGTAAAAGAACCCTTGGTAATGTTAGTGCTTATGGGGGCTTACCTCAGTGCTTGGTGGCTGACAAATTTATCAAAATCACACAACAGCTAGGGAGTTGCATACTGTATTACTCCAGTACAAGTGTGAATTCTGATAATGTAGCCGAGCAAACTACTTTGCTAAACTTTACCATGCAGAAGCCTAATATTAAAAAGAAGCCTAATATTAACTGTGTCCAGAAGCTCTGTTGGCTTCTCTGAGCTTAGAGGCATCTGGAATGGACCATCACACAGTAGAAACATGTATTGTGGTCAGACAAATCAGTATTTCAGGTCTTTTTTTTTTTAAGAAATGGATACCATGTGCTCCAGCCCAAAGATGAAAAAGACCATCCAGATTGTTACTAGCAACAAGTCCAAAAGCCAGGGTCTGTCATGGTATAGGGTTGTGTCAATGCCCTTGGCAAAGGTAACTTACACTTCTGTGATGGCAGCATTAATGCAGACAAGTACTTTGAGATTTTGGAGCAACTTATTCTGATTTTAAGATGACATCTTTTCCAGGATTATTTCAACAAGACAACGCAAAACCATGTTCTGCACACATTACAAAGAAGAGGGTGCCTGTCCCCTCTGTTCCCAGTAGAGAATGTGTGGAGAACTTTGAAATGAAAAATATGACAACGATGACCCTGTACTTTCACACCTTAAGACCTGTTTGCAGGAAGAATGGGACAAAATAACATCTGAAGCACTTCATCACTTGGTGTCTTCAGTCCCTAAACATCTTTTAAGTGTTGTGAGAAGGAATGGTAACATTATAAAGTGGTAACTTTTTTTGAAATGTGTTGCAAGAATCTCATCTCATCTCATTATCTCTTGCCGCTTTATCCTGTTCTACAGGGTCGCAGGCAAGCTGGAGCCTATCCCAGTTGACTATGGGCGAAAGGCGGGATACACCCTGGACCTGGACACGCCAGGTCATCACAGGGCTGACACATAGACACAGACAACCATTCACACTCACATTCACTCCTATGGTCAATTTAGAGTCACCAGTTAACCTAACCTGCATGTCTTTGGACTGTGGGGGAAACCGGAGCACCCGGAGGAAACCCACACGGACACGGGGAGAACATGCAAACTCCACACAGAAAGGCCCTCACCGGCCATGGCACTTGAACCCGGACCTTCTTACTGTGAGGCAACAGCGCTAACCACTACACCACCGTGCCGCCCCTGAAACAAATAATGTGCTGTTGAATTGTTTTGAGTGCAATACAGGTCAAATCTCATCTCATCTCATTATCTCTAGCTGCTTTATCCTGTTCTACAGGGTCACAGGCAAGCTGGAGCCTATCCCAGCTGACTATGGGCGAAAGGCGGGGTACACCCTGGACAAGTCGCCAGGTCATCACAGGGCTACAAATCAATTTATTTATCAAATTAATTTCAACATACTGTCCCAACTTTTTTTTTGATATGGGGTTGTAGATTTTATCAAATTTATTGTCATGGAAAGAATGTTAATGTTAGCTGACTGCCTAATGTTGCTTGAGGGCTTTGACTGGTCATGCAATTGAACTAAGGTTCAGTCCAAAAGGAGAATTTTTTTACAATATCCAATACAGCATTTAACATGTGATTTGTTTTAATTTATTTATTTATTTTAATTTTGAACTTCTTACTCATGGTTATGGACTGGCAGTTGACTCCAGCAGAGTTGACATGGTTCCATCTTCTTGATTCAGATTGATATGGGTGGAGATTCTACAATGTATTTTAGAAGCATGTACTTTTGTAACTGGCCTGTTCTCTCTGCTTATTTCCTTTGTATGGACATTACAAACTGAGAAGGTACTTTGAATGGCCCAGTACATCCCCAAAAGCAAGAAGAAAAATAAACAGTTTTCCATAGCATTTCTCCTTTAACAGTTTTCTTTATTCTGATTTCATTTTCGTTATAATAGGCTTGTAATCCCAACAATCCACATTTCACTTCAGAATCAGAATCAAGTTTCTCACATACAAAGAATTTGCTTTGGTGATTGGTGCTTGAACAGTTAAGATAGAATTTAGCAAAGACCAAAAGTAGCTATATACATAGAATAAGAAATAGAAGAATCTGAAATATACAAATTTGAAAAGTGGACATATTTAAGGGGTATGTGCATGAGTTGTTGGAGTACAAGCTGTACAGTATGTCCGGAATGTGCAAAAATAGGTCACATGATGATGAAGATGGAGGAGAGACATAAGTGTGTGAAAGGAAGATAATATGTGTAGTGGGCTAAGTCAATAGCCAAGCTGTACAGTGTGAGCTGGACTTTTGAACAAGGACGTGCTTCAGTTTTCTTGTCTCAAAATATTTAGCCCAGACTGGAGATGAGCACAGGGAAATCTAGGCTTTGAACTGGGCTTTCATAGCAAATTGTAAAAGGGACAATGTCATCAATAGTTATTCTCCAGCTACAGATCTTTCATTGTTCCCTTTGACAAACATCTTAAAGAGATCCTTAATTACAGAGTAATCCCAATGGTTTGGAGGTTTATAGCAGATTTTATTGATCAGTGCATCTTATTTTCTAATTCCATAAAAGGCAATTCAACATTTTATCATTTTATAGTGATTATTAGGGCCTTGTATATAGGAGTCTCCTTTTACAAATGCCATGCCATGGACCCAATGCTTACCCTTAAATTTGGAGAAAGTGTGTGTGTGTGTGTGTGTGTGTGTGTGTGTGTGTGTGTGCGTGCGTGCATGGGGGGGTGTTTTTATGTATTGGTGGGGACCAAATGTCCCCACAAAGAAAGGAATTTTTTTACAGTTTTTACCTGTGTCAGGACATATTTGGCTGGCCCTCATGAGGAAAATTACTTCTTTACAGAAACTGCAGCTTTTATTGAAAAACCTAAACGAGTCAAAAGGTTTCATTTTTGTTTCTGAAATCAAAGTTGGGGCTAGATTTAGCTCTAGACATATATTGGATATGGGAAAAAAAGTCTGCAAACCCCTGTTAGAATTGCAGATGGTTTATGTAAAAATGAAACCAAGATAAATCATGTCAGATATTTTTTTCACCTTTAACACAAATAGAAACCTTTTAGGAAAAAAGAAATACATTTTTCATGAAAAGTAAAAGATAAAACTTACAGTCACCTATCTAACCTGTGGAAAGTGTGTACACCCTTTTATAACAGGGCATGTGACAAAATTAACTCCATCCATCCATAACCGCTTATCCTGTGCAGGGTTGCAGGCAAGCTGGAGCCTATCCCAGCTGACTATGGGCAAGAGGCAGGATACACCCTGGACAAGTCACCAGATCATTGCAGGGCTGACACATAGAGACAAACAACTATTCACACTCACGGTCAATTTAGAGCCACCAATTAATCTAACCTGCATGTCTTTGGATTGTGGGGGAAACGGGAGCACCCAGAGGAAACCCACGCAGACACAGGGAGAACATGCAAACTCTACACAAAAAGGCCCTCGTCAGCCACTGGGCTCAAACCCAGAACCTTCTTGCTGTGAGGCAACAGTGCTGACCAGTACACCACTGTGCCGGCCTCAAAATTAACTCATCACATTCAAAATCATGTTCGAATCTACTGAAATTGACTGTTTCAGTAGGATTTTCTTGATATCTTCTTGGTTTCATCTAACTGATGTTAGCCATGGTCCACGCAGAGCTTACAAAGCATCTACGGGATCTCACTGGTATAACTTATCAATCAGAAGGGTAAAAAAATAAATTCGAAAACATTAAATGTACCATGCAACACAGTGAAGGACATCAACAAGTGGAGAAAATGGGGCATGACAGCAACATTTCCAAGAACAGGATGTTCCTCCTAATTTGATTGGGGGTTGAAAGAAGAAATCTGATCAGGGAGGCTACCAAGAAACCTCCAGGAAAATGAAAGAAGCTGTAGGAATATCTGTCAAGTACTGGTTACTTCCTACAACAATCTCTCCTATGTATTCTTCACATCTCTGCACTATGGGGTAGGGTGGCTAGACCTTTTCTCATGAACGTTCAATCCTGCCTAAATTTTGCCAAACCAAGACCAAGGTAGGCCTTTTTTTGGCCTAATATCTAAAAGATATGATTCACAGATGTAAGTTACCCATGCCATGGGCTCTAACACCCCCCCGTACCATTACCAACGCTTTATTCTGGTAACAATCTGGATGGTCCTTCTGCTCTTTAGCTTGGAGGACACAATGTCCATGATTTCCAAAAAATATTTTGAAACATGGACATATCAGACCACAGCACACTTTTCCACTTTGCATCAGTCCATCTCAGATGATCTCGGGGCCAAAGAATTCAGCAGCGTTTCTGGGTGGTGTTGATGTATGGCTTTAGCTTTACATGGTAAAGCGCCGAATTGTGTTTACCGGCAAGTGTTCTTGAACCCATGTAGTAATGTCCTTTTACAGTCATTTCAGGTTTTATTGCAGTGCCACCTGAGGGATCAAAGGTCACAAGCATACAATGTTGGTTTTCAGCCTTGCCATTTAAATGCAGAGATTTCTCTGGATTCTCTGAGTGTTTTGATGATATTATGGATTGTCAATGGTGAAATCCCCAAATTCCTTGCAATTATATATTGACAAATATTGTTCTTAAACTGTTGGATGTTTTGCCCAGGCAGTTTTTCACAAAATGCTGAATCTCGCCCCATCCTTGCTTGTGAACCACTGCGCCTTTTCAAATACCAATTAACCTGTTTACCTGTAGAATGTTCCAAACAGGTGTTTTTTTTTTTTTGGCATTCCACAACATTCCCAGTCTTTTCTTGCCCCTGTCCCATCTTTTTGGAATGTTTTACAGGCATTAATTTTAGAATAAGTGTATGTTTACAAAAAAAAAGATCAATTTGAACATTAATCTTGTCTCTGTATTGTATTCAAGTGAAAATAGGTTGATAAGGATCTGCAAATCATTGCATTCTGTTTTTATTTACATTTTACCTAGCGTTCCAACTTTTTTGGAATCGGGGTTAGAAGACAGACACGTGTTTTATAGGATCATGTTGGATGTCGTCACATGGTAAATAATTTCCGTTTGGTTACTGAGGTTAAGGTCAGGGTTATGTTTAGGTGTAGACGCAGCATGAATTAGTATCCATGTCAACAGAAGCTGAGTGTGTGTGTGTGTGTGTGTGTGCGCACGTGCTCTCTACCTTGCTGTATAATTCATGGCAGTAGACAGTCTTACGGTCCAGTGCAAAGCTTATCAGGGAAAAACACTGGCTCTTCTCCCTGCCAACAAGCTGCTTTCAAGTACATGCACTAAAAACAATACCAAATGAATAGTGTTGCCACTCTATTGTCTTCAAATTCGAGAAGAACGATGCCATTAAATCCGAGCCGTGCTGCAGAGGAACATGTCCTGTATTTGTATGTGGGAAAGAAGAGGCTTTATGTAAAGTATACTGTATATGCATAGATTTAAAGTTAACACTGCTCTCATAAACCTTTGCCTGGTTGAGAGAGAGAAAGAGAACAGGTCCTATACACATGTAAGTGTTTAAACCAATGTACCCATGTGGTTCACTGCAGACAGTCAGAGATGCTGCTCCTGGTGCTGCTGCTGTTATTGATCATTTCACTGAGGAAGCTATGTGAACCATTCGTTACTTCTCTGGACCAAACAGATGCACTGGGTGGCTGATTCAGCACTTGTTCTTGGGATATTCCTTGCATATCTAGAAGTATGAATTTAATGAATGGACTTATTCAAGGAGTTTCATCAGTTCTGCATGAGTTCATCCCCATCATCTCTTATCTGAGTGGCGAAACATGTTCAAGATTCTACTACAAGTCTAGTTGCCTTAATTTATTGCCACTACATGTTTCAAAGTAAAGCTAGATAACCTTTATTTGTCTTAATTAAAAAATAAACACGTCACTATGTGCCGTTATAGAAAAATCAATCACAGGGTGGTGTTGTGTTCCCACCACAAAACTGATTATTGACCTCTACCAGCATGTCCCAAAGTGTTTTACATAATTCTCTTACACATCACAGCAATTTATATATATATATATATATATATATATATATATATATATATATATATATATATATATATATATATATATATATATATTAGTGCTGTCAAAAATGTCGCGTTATTAACGCGTTAACTTGACTCAATTTTAACGGCGATAATTTTTTTATCGCGAGATTAACGCTCTGTGACATGATGTAGGTTTTTCATAAGCTTTTGAAACTGCCAGGAACTTGGAACAGAGACTTTGCTTAGAAAAACGATAGCAGCTAGCCACGCCCCGCACAGCCAGAGTCCTCTGCCCTCCTCCCTCAAAGAACCAGCGCGGGCAGGGCGCGCTAGTAGAGATGGGATTTATGGCTCTTTGATGGGATCCACATCTTTGTGATCCGTTCTTTGAAAAGAGCCGTTCAAAAGACTGGCTCATTTGGCTCTTTTTAAATATTTATTCAGTTTTAAGAAGACAGCGTCTAAAGAAGCCAGATCCCTCTGAACTGTAAACTCAATGCTATCCCAGAAATCCTTCCTGTAATATGCAAATTTGGCCGCCTCTGATTGGACAGCGCGACACATCAACAGGCAGAAAGTGTAAAAGTACAAAATGTGTTAAGTGAGCTGAAACAGTAAAAATCAGATTCAATGCAATATTTATCAACGAACAACTTAAAGTTAATATAATAGTGTACTTTATATTATAATCAAGCATGTCAAGCCTATCGTCACTGTGTAACCTGTCTCTCTGATAGACTAACTCAAGCAGTAGATTACTTCACTCATGGTTCTCTTGTTAGTCTCGGGACGAAGAGCCACGGTGTTCAGCTTAGGTTTCAGTTTGCAGTGGCTGTGTCAAGACGTGTTATGCTTTGCAATAAGAAAAACATTGGTACAAAACAAGCCCATTCACTTTTTTATGCTGGTAAGAGAATTACAATGGTTTTTCGTGTGACAAAAATGTGTGATTAAATTGCGATTAATCGCGAGTTAACTATGACAGTCGCGACATTAATCGCGATTAAATATTTTAATCGCTTGACAGCACTAATATATATATATATATATATACACACACACACACGTATAGTTATCTTTATTTATATATTGTGGAACACGGTGGTGTGGCATGGCACAACATGGTAGTGTACCTGTAGTGGTTAGCACTGTCACCTCACAGCAGAAAGTTCTGGGTTCGAGCCCAGCAGCTGACAGGGGCCTTTCTGTGTGGAATTTGCATGTTCTCCCCATGTCTGCATGGGTTTCTTCTGGGTGCTCCGGTTTCCCCCACAGTCCAAAGACATGTGGTTAGGTGGGCATGGGGTGGCCTTGGGCTGAAGTACCCTTGAGTAAGGCACCTAAGCCCCAACTTCTCACCAGGTGCTATAGCATAGCTGCCCACTGCTCTGAGTATGTGTGTGTGCTCATTGCTCATTTGCATGTGTGCATGCATGTGTTCACTGCTTCAGATGGGCTAAATGCAGAGGACTAATTTCCCTGTGCTTGAGTGTGCATGTGATAAATACTGTAAAGGCTTCTTCTTCTAACATCCAAGAAACAAATTAGTTCCTTTTATCACTCATAACTACAAAAAATGCAGCTTGTTACCAAGAAAGTACAAAACCTAAAGACATTCCCAAGTTGCAAAGCACAAAGGACCAGCTTTCCTGTTGACTGTAAGAATATACTGACACTCGAGACTTCCAAAAATGTTAGACATCTCCTTACAGAAACCTTCACCATAGCAACAATTATAGATTTGTTCTTTCTTCATTAACAAAATATTTTAATGTGTTTCTTATTAGAATTACAAACCCCATTTCCAGAAAAGTTGGGATTTTTTTTTCCAAAATGCAATAAAAAACAAAAATCTGTGATTTGTTAATTCATGTGAACCTTTATTTAACTGACAAAAGTACAAAGAAAAGATTTTCAATATGTCAGTAACAGTGCTGAAAACCTGAGTTTGGAGCAGCCTCCAAATATGGCTGCTCTGGACGACACTTCCCAAGCGCCACAGCGCCCCTTGTCACCAGAATTCTAACCTTAACACCTGTCTCTAATTTACTGGCAATCACCTTCCCTATATAAGCTCAGCTGCCACACTCTGACTTTGTGAAGTATCATTCTGTGTCCCTGTGTCTGACTTTACAGAGCCATTTGACTATCTGCAGTGACTTCCTGTTATTGAACTCTGTTTATGTTTATTTCTGACTTCTGATATTCTGTTCACTGATCAACTGACCTTTGCCCGTCCCTGACTACGTCTCCAGTTTCCCGATTTGGCTTTGTTTACAGTTTGCAATGCACCCACTCTCCCCTGTGTTTGCATCCATAAGTGCCTGCACCCTGACAGAAGACTTCGCCATCAATGGATGCAGCAGAGGAAGCCAAGCAAACTGTGATTAATGCTCAGGGGCATCTGTTAGGAGAACACCAGCATATGATCAGTGATCTCAACACCAGGATGTTGTAACTCACTGCTGTCATGTCGCAGGTCATCCTCACACCTCATCTTCTGCTGGTGCTTCTCAGATGATTCCACGACCTGAAAAGTATTCGGGTGAAGTGTTTAACTGCAAGGGATTCCTGCTCCAATGCTCCCTGTATTTCTCTGCTCTCACAGGAGCTACTGAAGAACAGAAGATTGCTCAATTCATCAGTCTCCTTTCAGGCAAGGCTTTACAGTAGGCTAGTGCTGTGTGGAAGCTTGGGGGTGAACATACCACCTCCTATGACTGGTTCATAGAGATTTTTAAGCGAGTGTTTAATCATCAGCCTGAAGGAGTTGAAGTCGGCAAGAGCTTGTTGATCATCAGACAGGGAGATATGAGAGTCACTGAATATGCACTGGACTTTCGCACGCTGGCCACTGGTAGTAGTTGGAACGAGCCAGCACTAAAAGCCACGTTTCATCAAGGTCTACTCCCTGAAGTGTTCAGTGAAATGGCCTGCCATGATGAACATCTCTCTCTTGACTCCCTGATCGATCTGGCTATTCATCTGGATCACTTCATCAAGAACAGACCTTCATTACAGCCACCTCCAGCACCCTCTCCTATTTTGGCCTCCCCAACTCCCATGGAAGTCTCTCACACTCACTTGCAATGGTCTGAGAGAGACAGGAGATGCTGTGAGGGCCTCTGTTTCTACTGTGGCGAGTCCGGTCATCAGATTGCTAAGTGCCTGGTTCGTCCACCGCAGGAGAATCAGACCCACCAAATAACCAGTCTTCCTAGCCCCATGAGTTCTGAATCTATTCACAAGTCTCACTCATTTAAGGTACCTGTTGTGTTAAAACTGCCAGACTCAACCCGTATTCTCTCTGTGTTCATAGACTCAGGGGCAGAAGGAAATTTCATCAGCAGCTCAAACATCCAGAAATTCTACTTGTCCAATGATGAACTCCAAAGACCGCTCAAATTAAAAGCCATCGATGGGGGTCCTATTGGTGATGGTCTTGTTACTTTGTGCACATCACCCCTTGAAATTCAGGTGGGGGCAATCCACTCTGAGCTCATTTCCCTGTTTGTCACCCAGACTGCCCATCATAACCTTATTTTGGGATTCCCGTGGCTTCAGCTTCACAATCCTTTCATATCTTGGCAACAAAAAGAAATTTTCCAATGGTCCCCGTCTTGTTTCCAGAACTGCCTGAAACTTCCCTAGCTTGTGCTCTCTTCCACCTCTGTGGAGAGCCCTCTGGTTAATTCACTAGATAATGTTCCTTCATGCTACCTAGATCTCAAAGAAGTGTTCAGCAAGGGTAAAGCCAGTGGCCTGCCTCCTCCTCATCCCTACAATTGTGCCATAGACTTCCTCCCAGGTACAATCCTCCTCACAACTGTGTCTACCCCCTGTCCATAACTGAATAAGCAGCTATGGAGAAGTATGTTCAAGAGCCATTGAAACAAGGGTATATTAGACTGTCAACATCTCCAGCTTCAGACGGCTTTTTCTTTGTTGAAAAGAAAGGGGGAGGTTTCCGCTCATGTATCGATTATCAAGGCCTCAATCAGATCAATGTCAAATACCCCTATCCAATTCCATTGGTGCCTTCAGCTCTGGAACAGTTAAGAACAGCCAAGATGTTCCCCAAACTAGACCTCCATAGCGCATATAACCTGGTCAGGATTCAAGACGGCGACAAATGGAAGACAGTGTTTAGCACCACAGCTGGTCACTATGAATATTTGGTCATACCTTATGGCCTTTCTTGTGCACCAAGTGTCTTCAAGTGCCTCATTAATGATGTGCTCAGGGACATGCTGGGGATGTTCGTAATCGCTTACATCAATGACATCTTGATCTACTCCCCAGATGAGGATGCCCATCATGAACATGTCAGGTCAGTGCTCTCCCATTTGCTCAAGAATCATTTGTATGTCAAAGCCGAAAAATGTGAGTTCCACATCAACCAGATCTCATTTCTTGGATATATCATCAGCTCAGAGGGTGTGAGCATGGATCAGGGCAAAGTCTTGGTGGTCACATCATGGTCCATTCCCACATCAGTGAAGGACCTACAATGTTTCTTAGGGTTTGCAAACTTTTATTGATGTTTCATTCATGGTGATCATGATCATCATGCAGGAGTGATGATCATGATCATCATGATCACCACTCCTCTCACAACCCTGCTGAAAAATAGACCACGCGGCTTCCAGTGGAACCCAGCAGCCAAATATGCATTCAACTGGCTCAAGTCCTCCTTCACTACGGCCCCTATCTTGCAACATCCAGACCTTATGAAGCTGTTCGTTGTGGAGGTAGACACCTCAGAGACTGGAGTAGGAGGGGTTCTCTCTAAGCATCTTGGGGAAAAGCTGAAGCTATATCCCATTGCCTTCTACTCCAAGAAGCTCACCTCAACCAAATGAAATTATGACAATGGAAACCGAGAGCTCCTGGCCATTAAACTGGCGCTAGAGGAATGGAGGCACTCATTGGAATGTGCTGCACACCCATTCACCATCCTCACTGACCACAAGAACTTGGAGTACCTAAAGACAGCTAAATGTCTGAATCCCTGCCAAGGCAGATGGGCCCTATTCTTCACCCGATTCCAGTTCATGATATCCTACTGCCCTGGCTCCAGAAATACTAAGGCTGACGCACTCTCCAGAATCCATAGCACGCCGACTCACACATCCAAACCCACTCCCATCCTTCCAACAGCCTGTTTTGTACAAGCTATCACTTGGGATATAGACAAAGAAATCAGGCAATCTCCACTGGCTAACCCACCTGGGAACTGTCCTCCTGGACTCATGCATGTGCCACCAAGACTCAGAGGCAAACTCATCACATGAGCTCACTCCTCTCCAGCCACAGGGCATCCCAGCAGCCATCGCACTTGCCAGCTTCTGAGGAGCAAGTATTGGTGGACGAACATGGTCTCCAATATCAACCACTTTATCTCCTCATGCTCCGCCTGTGCCCAAGCCAAGGTACCTCAAGCTCCTCCTGCCAGCAAACTCTGTCCTCTCCCAGTACCCCAATGATCCTGGTCACACATTGCTATTGACTTTCTTACTGACCTACCTCAATCCCAAGGTAATACAGTCATCCAGGTGATCATAGACTGGTTCTCCAAGGCACTCAAGCTCATCCTGTTACCCACTACCACTACCACCACCCACAGCATTTGAAACCACAAAACTGTTGTTCAATCACATTTTCTGCTATTATGGTACTCCTGAAGACATTGTTAGTGACCATGGTCCCCATTTCATCTCCAGACTGTGGTCTAAATTCATGGACAAGCTAGGAGTATCAGTAAGTCTCACTTCAGGATATCACCCTCAATCCAACAGCCAGGTGGAGTGTGTGAACCAAGAGGTGGGTTGCTTCCTCTTGGTTCACACAGGAGGTCCAACAGAGACTGGAGCACATCAATTCAAAGTACAAGCAATATGCCGACAAGCACAGAGGGGAGACCCCAGAGTATGCCCCAGGGGACCAAGTGTGGGTATCCACTAAAGACTTGAGGGAACCCAAGACTTGCAAGAAGCTTCAAGCCTGATACATCAGCCCATACAAGGTAGTGTGCAAGGTCAACGAGGTCTCCTACAAGCTTGAGCTCCCACCTCACTGTAAGATGACTCCCACTTTCCATGTATCATGCTTAAAACCTTCCATCCAAGGTCCCCTAGCCACACACCCACCCAAGAACCTCCCTAGATCTAGAAGGCAGCCCCGTTTACCAAGTAGATCCTCAACTCCCGTCACAGACAAGGACAACCCGAATACCTGGTCAACTGGGAGGGGTATGGCCCAGAAGAGCACAGCTGGGTTAGCTCCAAGGACATCTTAGGCCCCCTCCTCACTTATGAGTTCCACAGCGAGCATGCAGACAAACCAGCACCAAGGAAGAGAGGTCATTCAAGAAAAGAAGTTGCTCCCAGAGGGAGCTCCTTGGGGGGTGGGGGGTGGGTCTGAAAATAATCTGAAATGTGGGCTCATCTGAACACAGCACACATTTGCTTTTGGTCCATCTGAGATGAATTCAGGCCCAGAAAAATCAGCAGCATTTCTGCATAGAATTGATGAATGGTGTCCTTGCATGATACAGTTTCAGGTTGCATTTCTGAATGTAGTGGCAGACTGTGTTAAGTGATAAGTTTTCCAAAGTACTCCCAAGCCCATGTGACTATATTTGTCACATTAGCATGAGTTTCTCAGGCAGTACTGCCTGAGGGCTTGAAGGTCACGTACATTCAACAGTGGTTTCTGACCTGCCCTTTACACACTGAGATGTCTCTGAATTCCCTGAATCTTTTCACAATATTGTATACTGTGCATTTTTAAAGACCTATAATCTTGTGTTGAAAAATGTTCTTTTTGAATTAACTTACAATTCTCTCATGAATTTTGGCATAAAGGAGTGAGCCATGACCCATCCTTGCTTTCAAAGACTGAGCCTTTGGTGCATGCTCCTTTTTTACCCAATCATGTTACCAGTTATGCTGCTTATTGGGGAATCTTCCAAAATCGTGTTACTTCAATATCTTATAAACTGTTCAGTCTTATTTTGCCTCTGTCCCAACTTTTATTTGAGTGTGTTGCAGGCATCAAATTCTAACTTCATTTATATTTACAAAATACAATTAAGTTGGTCAGTAAAAGTATTGAAAATCTTTTCTTTGTAGTTTTGCCAGTTAAATAAAGGTTCACATGAATTAACAAAGCAGATTTTTTTTGTTTTTATTGCATTTTGGAAAATGCAATAAAACATTTTTGGAAGTGGGGTTTATACATTTATAGCATAACTTTTCCGGAAGTGCATTACATTATGTATACATTATGAATACATTATGTATCATTTTCACCACACAAGTCCCTGTGAAACAATACTTAATTAGAATAAGCACATTAATATGAATCTGTGGTTTGCCTTGACACTGGCATGATTGTCAAAGCTACTGTTTGAGAAAATTAATCAACAACCTCGGGGAATTAAATACAGTAGTTGTAGTTCTGTGAAATAAAGAGAATTATGAATTGTGATCATACATCAATGATTGTTCATGTAAACATGTGGATGGGTGATCCTTTGCATTTGTGTGTGTGTGTGTGTGTGTGTGTGTGTGTGTGTGTGTGTGTGTGTGTGCGCGCACAGGCCATGGATTCTGACCTGGGAGTGAACGGGCAGGTGCATTACAGGCTGCTGAGTCATGCTGACCTCTTCCGGATCGGCTCCGATGGATGCATCTGGACAGCAGTGGCTCTAGACAGAGAGCAGAGAGAGCATTATGAGCTAGTAGTGGAGGCGTGGGATGCGGCGGTGGACCCCCGCAGAGCCTCCATCACACTCTCCATCACAGTGCTGGACATAAATGATAACAGCCCAGTGTTCTCCCAGCCATCCTACAGTGTCTTTCTGCCTGAGAACAGCCCACCAGACATGGTCATCCTAAACCTTACTGTGAGCTTCTAACACACACAAACACACACATGCACACAAATTCCAATGTTCCCTATTAGAGTGATACATACAATACCAATCAAAAGTTTGTATATCCCTACTCATTCATAAGTTTTTCTGTATTTTCTACATTGTAGAACAATACAGAAGATATCAAAACTATGAAATAACACATGGAACATATTATTTTAGATTCTTCAAAGTAGCCAGCGTTTACCTTAATGACGCTTTGCACACTATTGGCATTATCTTAACCAGCTTCATGAGGTAGTCACCTGGAATGCTTTTCAGTTAACAGCTCAAAAGTCTAGTGGCATTTCTCGCTTTCTTAATGTTTGAGATCAGACAGTAAATAGTAAATAATAAAAATACAGTAAATATCCCAATTCAGCAACTGTAGTAATCCATATTATGTCAAGAACCGCTCAACTAAGTAAAGAGAAACGACGTCCACCATTACTTTAAGACATGAAGTGACTTTTAATTAATAACAATAAAAAAAAAAACATTGAATTCGAAGATGTATCCAAACTTTTGACTGGCACTCTCCAGTAATACTGTCCAATTTGGATGAGCCTGTGCTTAGATTCCTTTTCTTAGCTAACAGACATAGACGCCGATGTGGTCTTTTACTGTTGTAGCCCATCCGCTTCAGAGTTGTGCATACTGATAAACTTTTCTGATCACCTCAGTTGTAAAGCATGATGATCAGCAGTTATTGAGATCCTCAAACCAGCCCACATGCCCCAACAAACCATCAACCATACCACTGTTAAAGTCACTAAGATTACATTTTCCCCTCATGCGAATATTTGATATGAATATTAACTGAAGTTCTTGACTTATATCTGTATGACTTTATGCATTGCTCTGCTGCCACATGATTGGCTGGTTGAATAATTGCATAAATGAGCAGAAATGTTCTTAATAAAGTGGTCACAGGGTGGATATTGACCAGAGCTAGATCATATATGTGCACAGAGCTAGATCATTTAACTGCTGCTAACGATCACCCACAGAAGGAAAGTCAGATCTGTGAATGTTGTAAAGCTTCAAGATCAAAGCCCTCCTTGGGCAGACAAATTTGTGCTACCTGAGGGCTCAAGATAAGGTAATAAAATAAAAAAAGAAAAAAGGGAAGAAAAAAAAGAAAAAAACGTATTCCAGGATCAAATGTCAACAAGTCGATATCTGAGAGAAGCAGTGCAGGCAGCTGTCGATTTTACTTTAAACCCTCAAATCAATTGTATTGTTCTTCTGTCTATTAAAGCTTTTTTGCTTTTTTCTGTGCTCCAGTTAGTGACTTTGGACTGTTACTTTCTTACCTTTAAAATGGATTATTTGGAGTTTATTTTATTTCCTGCATTTATTACATCTTTTGCATTCATCATATTCATGAACACTAAAATTTCTCAAACTAGTTCCGATCCCACTTTTTCATACCAATATTCGGCTGATACCCGATACTGAGCCAATACTGTCAGATAATCAAACACGGTTCAAGATTCTGTTGCCACATTAGGAGAAATGTCATAGCTATGATAGCAGTGTGGTTCAAATCTACCTAGCTATGTGCTTGGTTGCAAAACAAGGTGGAAAATATTTCAAACCCCGTCTGACACTGATCCAGCGTTTCAGATTAGTATCAAATCAAGAAATGTCCTGAGAAATGAGAATCCAAAATGACTTTGTAACCAGAGATTCTCTACTTCATGTAAGACTGGCAGTATTTCAGCTCTTTTCGTCAACACTGTGTGCAATATCTCTCCTCTTTATCTCATTACCTCATCATCACAAACCCGTTGTTCTCTAATGTTTTCTCATCTGAGAGCATGAATCTGGTCTTATCAGCTGAAGCTTATCACAGGTGTGTAATTGCTAGAATGCTAGAATCCCCAGGTGCATGTGGACCTTGTGTGCGCGCACGCGTGCGTGTGTGTGTGTGGGCTGCTTCTTACACTGCAGGGACAAAATTATCATTCCATCAGTGACAGACCTCCAATGACATGAGCTGGGAGGCCTTGCTGACAGCCTTATCTCTCTCAGAGATTCGTGGCCAATCTGTCTGTGTCGTTCTCTCTCTCGCTCTCTCTCTCTCTCTCTCGCTCACACACACACACACACACACACACACACACACACACACACACACACAGAAAGAGAGAGCTGAAAGGTTTCTGACTTTGAGTTCTTCTCTGAGCTGCAGAAGGACTTTACCCCATTGTCAAAGCTGCACTTTCTCTCTGAATCTGTGAGCTCTCTGGAAATCACAAGGGGATTTTTTTTCTCCTATTATTTCAAAGTCAGGGTCACTTTTTGTGATTTATTCCAGATAGTTTTAGGGACATGCACAATTTTTGTGCAACTCACAATGCTATTTTTTTCTCCTTTTACTGTGTGTACTATTTGTAGTACCTAATACCAGGATGTCTCATATAAAAAAGTAAATGCTATAATAAGAGAGAAAACATTCAAAACAAATATTGGTGATTTGTTGTGATCGGAATGCCTCAGATGGGCTATCATACTGTAAATACGAAGTGCACTATGCTATTTAGGACCAAATGTACAACAATAAAAGTACTGAAAAATGAATAGCATATTTCAGTTATTCCATGAAATTGAGTCGGATATGCGCTGATAGCCAACGAGGTGCGTAGCACTGAGTTGGCTATAAGCCATGTACGACAAGATTGTGTGGAATAACCAATTTATTCTATCTACATTCACTGTATTTTGAGAAAAAGAGCATTTTATTTTTATTTTTTGCAAATTCGATAAATACAAACTTTGAAACAAAATGTCCAACTTTGACATTGGACATGCGCACCATTTTTGCTTCAAATATAAACAAACCGGTGAAATGACAGTAGCAATTTGTGAAAAATGCTATAATAATAATTCTTGAAAAATAAAAAAAGATACATTCTTCTCATCAAATACTTTTATTCCATATTTTGTTGCTTTTTTTGTGTGTATTTTGGAGTTTTGTTTCTGAATGGAGTTTTTATTTTGTCCTCGGTTGGTTCAGTAACATGCGCCACCATTTTCTTTTCTTCTTTTTTTGGTGGTTGGCAAACCAACTTAAAGGTGCATTACCACCACCAATTGGGCTGGAGTGTAGAACAGGAGATACTGGGGAGGAAAAAACAAAAAAAAAAAACTATATTCCTTTATTTAGCTATTTCTGTTTCTTTTAAATACTTGATAACAAAGTGATATATCTGACTTGATGCTCTCTGCCATTTTGTTTTCCTCCACTCATGGTATATGAGCTGATAGCCTAATAGTAGAGTAGCCAATTAGAGCACACAATTGCTCATATCCAGTGAATGTGGATAGAAGAAAATGCAAATATACAGAGACCTGTTGGTGAATTTTTTTTTTTAATGTATTAACATGTGCAAATAGGATCTTAATGAGTGGCCAGAACTTAGTAATGTATGAGAATGAGATCATTAAAGGCAAACAAAACCCAAAAAATAAACTCCTTTATACTGACAGATAATATCCACACAAGACATGTTCAAGTGTTCACTTGTTCATATTTCTACCTGTATACTTTGTATAGATGTTATTTCTTTTAAAACAAAATGTCCCTGAGCACTGACATCTTACTCTTTCCCAGGTTCATATAACACGTGTACATTTGAGTACAAATTACGTGAGAGAATCCGACATTGTGACGTCACTTACATGCCACCTGACTTACCAAGGCTGAGATCTACTGGACACATCCATCTATCAGTTATCCATAACTGCTTATCCTGTGCAGGGTTGTGGGCAAGCTGGAGCCTATTCCAGCTGACTATGGGCAAGAGGCGGGGTACACCCTGGACAAGTAGCCAGGTCATTGCAGGGCTGACACATACCGTAGAGACAAACAACCATTCACACTCACATTCACACCCACGGTCAATTTAGAGCAACCAATTAGCCTAACCTGCATGTCTTTGGGGGAAACCGGATCACCTGGAAGAAACCCACGCAGACATGGGGAGAACATGCAAACCCCACACAGAAAGGCCCCCGTCAGCCACTGGGCTTGAACCCAGAACCTTCTTGCTGTGAGGCGACAGTGCTAACCACTAAACCACCATGCCGCCTCTAGTGGCTACATTGCTTCTAAATTGTAAACAACCCTAAAGATTGTCAAGTGTTTGGCTGTAAAAATAAGCCCGATCATTGAAGCAGTGAACACATACGCACACAAGTAAACAGTGAGCACACACAGACCCAGCCTTTGGGAGCCTAAAGTAAACACAAAAGCACATGATTCCAAGCCATTTGATAGTCATGTGATTCGTGAGGCCTCTGGGAAACAGAGTCCTTGTCAGCCATTTTGCGGCCAAAACCAGCACTGATGTAACACTTGTCTGTTTAAGATGTAGACATTGTAAATGTACCTGCACAGTATGTATAGAGGATGTTACATGGTTGCGTGCAGATATGAAATTTATCTTCGTGTGGTGAACATATTCATGAGTGAGTAAAGCAAACGAGTGAAAATATTTTCAACATGAGAAGATAAACTTCATATCTTCGCACAACCATGTAATGTTCTTTATATTATATGGGCACATTTACACACACACAAAAAAAAAACCCGCAAGTTAATCAAAAGAATTTTTAAAGTTGAACCGGTTCGTCATTTTGACAACGTGCATCAAATCAGTGGGAAAACACTGGAAGTGATGTCATCGGAGTGAAATATCAGGAAATATTCTATCCACATTCACTGGATATGAGCAATCGCGCGCTCTGATTGGCTACTCTACTACTTGGCTGTCAGCTCATATACCGTGAGAAGAAAAAAACAAAATGGCAGAGTGTGTTGCTGAACCAACCGATGATGAAATAAAAACTACTCAAACACAAAACCCCAAAAAATAAAAAAAGGAATAAAAGTATTTGATGGTAAGAACATATCTTTTTTTCAAGAATTATTATTTTTCACAAATTGCTACTGTTATTTCACTGGTTTGTTTACATTCTTCATCTTTAAGCATTAAAATTTGTTGAATTTTTTAGACTGGTTCAAAAGCTCAAAGAAGTTTGAAAATTACATAACTGAAATGTCCGAGGAAGAACTAAATAAATGTCTAAAGCTATTCTATACCGGGCAGCACGGTGGTGTAGTGGTTAGCACTGTCGCCTCACAGCAAGAAGGTTCTGGGTTCGAGCTCAGCGGCCGGCGAGGGCCTTTCTGTGTGGAGTTTGCATGTTGTCTGCATGGGTTTCCTCTGGGTGCTCTGGTTTCCCCCACAGTCCAAAGGCATGCAGGTTAGGTTAATTGGTGGCTTTGAATTGACCGTAGGTGTGAATCTGAGTGTGAATACTTGTTTGTCTATGTGTCAGCCCTGCGATAACCTGGTGACTTGTCCAGGGTGTACCCCGCCTCTCACCCATAGTCAGCTGGGATAGGCTCCAGCTTGCCTGTGACCCTGTTGGACGGATAAGTGGCTACAGAAAATGGATGGATGGATATTCTATACCTCGGCACGACAGCAAGATGGCACTTTCTCAAAAAAAAACCCAACAACACTAAAGTCAATTCGTGCAGCCATCGATAGGTTTTTAAGAAGTCCGCCTAAGCGGAAATTATTTTGTCGGACATTTTGCATAAAGTTTTTATTTATCGAATTTGCAAAAAATAAAAATAAAATGCTCTGTTTCTCAAAATCCAGTGAATGTAGATAGAATAAAACAATTATTCCACTCAGTCTCGTCATACATGGCTTATAGCCAATTCAGTGCTATGTGCCTTGTCGGCTTTCAGCTCATGTATGACTCGATTTCGTGGAATAACTGTTATTTTTTTCGTGGTCCAAATCCTGCGCTCTGATTGGCTGGCGAGCGGGTCCATATCCTATGGTACAGACTCCAGTTACGGACTCCGGTTATGGACCTCTGGCGACTCACTCGTTCACAACAACAACAAACATAGTAGAATTTTTTGTCAACATTTATCTTTTTTTATAAGATTTATTTATAAGATTATCAAAAATCTTATACATTTTTGCCAGCATTTCTCAGAAGAATAGCATTAATTTTACATCATGGATAGCGATAACGACAGTGTTCACAGCGAAAGCGAGTTTTACTACCTTGAGGAAGACAAAATTAAAGAAAACATTTCAGGAGAAAGCTAAAACCAGTAATTTGCTAACACTCAGCAAAAACATGGCTGAATCCAGAACGACTCAATTTTGTATAAATAGGGGACTACACAGGCGGCAAATGTAGTTTTATTCCTGCCATGGAAGTGCACTTGTATACCGAGGAGGAAGCCGTGAATGAGGATTCAAAATGGTGGCTTGGCTCGGGTTTCCCTTTCGGGCGCTCCCATTTTCTGTTAGAATTTGGTAAAGAAAAAAAAATATATTATTTACCAGCTTGAGGTCGGTCCGTATGGTGAAATACCGTGACCTCGGCCTTGAATACTGACCTCAGCCCAGAGGGCCTCGCTCAGTACTTTCAAGACCTTGGTCGCGGTATTTCACGATACGGACCTCCCAGCTGGTAAATGACATGTATATATGTCACTCAGATCCACAATGTATTTTCTATGAAAAATGCGAGTTTTTCAACATGAGAAGATAAACTTCATACCTTCAAGCCAATGTGTGATTTTCATTTTATTATACAGACACATTCACAAATAAAAAGTACCCAAATTTATCAAAATAATTCATCGATTTCCTCACGAGTGACACATAGAGATTTATGAAACGGTTTTGATTCTCCGTGTCCCGGATGTAGTTCATATGAAAAATACAAGTGGTGCATTTCCCAGTAAAACACTCATGTCCATATAATATTAACATATATTTATGATTTTTTTTGTCAATATAATTCCAATAAGATTTTGATATGACCTGTATAAATGTAATCTAAATATTCAGATGTTTTCAGATGTTTGAGGTTAAAAGTTTCCTAATCCTTTTTATGGACTGCTGCTTCTACCTCACTGACAATTATAGGATAAGAGCGAAGAACATCGTGTGAGATCAGCTGTAGGGCAATGTTTGAACAAGTACTATGTTTCATGTGTGTCACAGTCTGCAAAAACCCTTCCCATTTTACAGTATTTTACATGAAATTCAAGCATTTGAAAATCGATTTTTCTTCCAAAAGTGAATTATGAGACATTTTCTGCTATATACTGTGTAGTTCTGAAAATGACAGGCTTTCCTGTGCTGAAATTGGTGTCTTAGAGCATTTTACAGCAAATTCAAGCATTTGAAAATCGATTTTTCTTCCAAAAGTGAAAAGGGAATAAATGGCTGTAAGGTTCACTAGATGTGGGTGGAGCACAGAGGACGGCAGGACAGAGACTGAGTTCGCAAAAACTCTTTTATTTTCACTTTTCAGTGGAATAGCTTTCTGTCTC